>NW_022436968.1:12918207-12971340 GCF_009761245.1 Sapajus apella | reverse complement strand
CAAAAAAAAAAAAAAAAAAAAAGTAGTGACATTTTTTACTTACCCTATATAATCTTTTTTTTTTTCATTTTTATTACTCAAAGTTTCATTTTTTATTTAGCTTTCTGACTCTGTGCTTGCGCCTTCAACACTTTCACAATGATTTTCTGCTCCTCAATAAGGAAAGCACGCTTGATCCTGTCACAAACACATTTAGCACACATGGAACCACCATAGGCCCTGCTGACATGTTTCTTTGTTTTGGACAATCTCATAAGAACTTTAGGTCTTACAGCACGAACCTCTCGAAGCCTGCCTGGGCACACGCCACATGCTGATGTTGGTTCTTTCCCAACCTTCTTGGTATAAAGGTAAACAATTCTATTACCAGGGGTCCGGGACAGCCTAGTTTTGTTAGAGGCGGTATTGTAGGAAAGCCTACGTTGTTATGTCAAACGCTGGACCATTCTGAGTGCCTGCACACAACGTCCCCGGAAGAGTATATAATCTTTTTATAATTAGCTGCTATCATTGAACATAAGATTTAACATGACATTTTAGATGTTTGGCTTATCTCAGAAAGTAAGAAGATGTAGCCATACTTGACTCTCATCTCTGCATGATGACAATTACCTGGATTAGAGTCAAGGCTCTCCCATCACCACCATGCCCAGAACACACACATGCAAGATAAAGCACATGGTCATCATTTGCAAAGTTCCCACCATTCATTATTGTATCCCTAAACCCTAAGTTTACTGTCAGTTGTTATTTATTATTAAGCTTACGCTATTGTCTTTTATGGTAGGGCTCCTTTATCCATGTCTGTCACTTTCTAGGCCTCTTCACGTGGTAGTGTCTATAATCCATAATTTTGGTAGTTTTCAATTTATAAGTAAGTTATGTTTCAATGGGGCTGTAGAGGAGAAAAAAAATAATATATTTTCCTCATTCATCAAAAGGGTAGTAGCTGGCCAGAATCAGTGGCTCATGCCTGTAATCCCAGACATGGGAGGCCTTGGGAGGCTGAGGCAAAGGATCACTTGAAGTCAGGAGTTCAGACAAGCCTGGCCAACATATTGAAACCTGTCTCTACTAAAAATACAAAACTTAGCTGGGAGTGGTGGCCTGTGCCTTTAATCTCAGCTGCTCAGGAAGCTGAGGCAGGAGAATTGCTTGAACCTAGGAGGCGGAGGTTGCAGTGAGCCAAGATTGTGCCACTGCACTCCAGCCTGGGCAACAGAGCAGGACTGTATTACAGACACACACACACAAAATCTATTAAAAAAAGGTAGTAGCTGATACTCCATAAGGACAGGCAGATTAACAAGACAAAAGCATAATAAATTTATTTAATCAAAGTTTTACAAGACTTCAGAAATGAAAACCCCAAATTCTGGAGAAAATTGTATATTTTTATGCTGTCTGATGAAAGAATTAGGTAGTTGTAGGGAAACATAATTGGACAAAAAGGGGCATAATTTAATGGTAAAAACTGGGGGGAATTTAGCAAGGCTTGTTTGTTCAGATTCTTTTTGCTTCTAGGTATAGGGTGCAACTTCTCTGGATTGAGGTCATATGACCCTACTTTCAGGCAAGGAGAGTCAGAGAATTTCTTTATGACCATGTTTCAGGGGAACATCAGATTAACGTTGCTTCTGTGGATTTCTTAATTGCTAAGATGCCATGTTTTGGGGCACTGTGTTCTGAGTCCCGACAGGGCTTTCTAATGCCCTTAGAAATAGATCAAACTTCTTAGCTTAGCTAATCAGGCCCTACATGATCTGGTGGCTCTGACTCCTGTGACCTCTCTTCACAAATCTACAGTTGGTTTTAAATGCACTCCTATTTTCTGTCTTTAATGGTCCTTTTTCTCATTCTTAAATAGGCCAAACAGCCTTCAGCCTTTATATTTTTGGTTCACTTTACTGGGATTCCCTTTCTCCAGATGATTAACATGGCTGGTTCCTTTGTTATCTCCCAGCAGTGACAGCGAAAGCCATAGTTCTATTTCCACAAACCCTGATTCCTGTCCCAATTTTGCCACCCACACACATTTGTTATCAAGCAGCTCCTTCTTTCAAATCATGTAAGTTGTTCTGAAATGTCAATGCAACTCAGCCTTCTGTCCTTTCAGGTTTGTCTAACTTCCATGACAAGCTTGTTCAAGAAAAAGCCGACAATTTCTTGGTGGCAGAATTAACTTTAACATTTAATCAGAATCAGATGATAAGGACTGCACACAGAATATACTGGAATCTTAAAACTAGGTCTCACTCTGAAGAGCACACACTATTATTAGATTTTTAAACCCATTTATGCAAGTGCAATGGTACCCATTCACTATGTCAGCTAATATACATATCTCTGATACCACTCATTTCTCCAAAGAAAAATGATTGCTAGTATACTATATGCTAATTAATAAACTATCTGGTCTTGATTGGAGTTACAAATAGTGCTCTTCTGGAGGAGGTTTTTCTTTAGTCTTTTAAATGTTCACTAACTAGTTCTCAAGTGGTAGTTCTTATTAATGTATTTGAAATATGTACCTACCACCCCAAATGTGCTAGGTTAAAATACACACTCACTCCTGAACACACACACTCACACATACCACATTCTCTATTCTGATGTGTCTTCAAGTAAGTTATAGAAAAACGTAACAATTGGGAATCACTCCTGTATAGAACAAATGAGTGAGAAGCTTGCCACTGCTATCCCCACCACTAACAACCATATATACAAGTTCTAAGTGAATTGACATGGGAATAAAAACTTAGTTTACTACTGGGATGGGGACTAACAGTCATTGGTTCACCCCTTTAGTCTTTCCATGAAACTGGTGAGATTTAAAGAAATTGTTTCTGGCACCCTCCATTTAACTTGGAATGTATTTTGTTACAGAAACAAGGTTCATCTTAATTTGACTTGAAATGGATCTATTGGTTGTGCATTTCTGTAACTTTTTGTATTAAGTAGCCATTGCAGTCTTCCCAGAATGACTCTCATAAAACCTAGATTACATTTCTCTGTTTTTTCTCTTCTTGCTCTCTGAATAAATCATTGCACACAGGTGCATGTGGGTAATTTAGAATAGACTGATCATTTCACAGAATAAACTGAAGAGAGGGTTTCATATCAAATACTCCAAGGCAAAATCTTCTAAAATCATCATGAGACATCTCTCTTCTTTCAGGTCTCTTTTGCTTCTCACATGATCAAACAGGTGTTTTTTCTTCTTCTTTTTTTCCCCTAGACACTGCTCAGCTTCTACTGAGTCCTTCCCTTCTTTTCTTCCAAAAGAAAAAGTATTTCTTTTCTTTCACACGTGTAATAATCCTACTGTTTTCTCCATATCCTAGATGCCAGTTGATAACAGACACCTCCAAACCCTGGCTTCCACCATGAACAAATTTATCAAAACAGCAAATGTAGGTCTTTCCTTCTGGAAGATTTGTATACCAGCAGCCTAGAAAAAAAAATTCCTCACATTGTTACTTCTGTGCTTGTAGAAATATAGATTGAGTTCTAAATACCACAAGTTTTTTGGAATAGAAACTTTTTAATTTGGAGATTTCTTGAGTAATGGAAATAGAAAAAATACTCATTAATTTTGGATTTTCTTCAAATATGACCGATGTGGGGTTTCTTATGATGATATTTCATATGTAACAAAAAGGAACAAGCTATTCTGTCTCAACACACACTAATTTATAGTTATTTATGTAAAGAGTATTAAGAACAAATATCTAAAATGATTAAGAGATCACCACAAGCTTTCTAAAATAATTTCGTTTAAAACAATGAAAAATGTGATTCTAACAATCTACCTTTTCAACATATGTAATCTGTCTCCCTACATCCTTTGGGTGATTGTATTTTCTAGAAAAAAAAATCAGAACTAAGAACATTTGTAATTTTGTAATAATATTAGTGCAAGGAATAGTTCAGATGTTGGAATTCCTGGGACATTTCCATAATGTATGGGAAAGGTACTTCAGAATACTTCAAATTAGTGCTGTCCTTGAAAAAATGTCTGCCTTATTCCAAAGTAAGTCCTACAAAGAGAGAACAGGAAGCTATCTAAATATTATGATCTAAGGGACAGTACAAAGTCCTATGCCCTGTATTATCTCTAACTGTCATGGGCTTTCTTGATGCCTGGACTAAAATTGCCATTACGTGAACCTTTCTTCTCAGGTATGAGAAAGTAATCTGCATTCTTCAGAAAAATATTGTTAAAATGCTTACCATTTTATATTGCAAGTTGATGGGGAAGATCACCAAATTAGTAATAACTTGTTACTAGAAGAACTAAGATCCTGGCAGAATGAGAAATTATATGCCGGGGGTGAAGGAAAACCAGATTCAAATTCAGGAACTTTAAATTCTAGTGCTCGCTGTGATGTTGACTTGCCAAGAGATCATGGGCAATGTATTTAATCTTCAGCAGCCACAGTTTCTCCAGTTTTGGAATGGGGTTAGTAGCAGTCGTGCTTCCCAGTTTGAATTTGCCTTGAAAAATTGAAAAGTGCTTTAGGATCAGGAAACTAATAGGGGAAGCAGAGGGAAATTGACTTTGAGTTGGCTAATGCTAATCGTAAATATTGATAATATAGAATGAAGGTGCAAAGGAAAGAAAGAGGATGAAATTTCCAAAGTCATTCTCCCTGCCCCCACAAGACAGGGAGGCCCGTGAGGAGGCTGAGGTAAGTCATGCTTAAACCAAACCTCATTCTTTCCTAGAACTGGCAGTGATCATAGTGCAAGGATAATTTAGGCAAGTGGGAGAATACAGATGAACAATAACAATAAAAATATGTATGGCATGAAGAATTATAGGATCATGGACCCTGGTTACTTGTATTTTCAAATCCAAATTGAAATGGTTATTAGATAAGGAGAAGCTCAAGGACTAATTTATTTGGGGATGTAAATAATTTTTCTTTGCTTTATTTCCCTAGAGCCTTTAAGAGATTGCTTTTAAAGTCTTATGCTATCATGCATGTCAGTATCTGATACAGTTTTATCCATATTTTACTGAAGGAGTAGCAGTGGCACAATGAAAGCTGACCATAAATGCTCAGGGCTTCGTAGCATTAATATTATCGCCTCAGGAACCAAGGAAAGTACGAAATCAGCTTTGACGATTTTGACCTCGGGCCTGCAAGCCTATGATATATAGCCCTCAAAAGGTGCCTTGTCCATAGGAAGACAATTAGTGACTTAAAAAAAAGTCCCAAACTTTCTACCTTAGTTCTGGTACAGGTCTAATGTTTAGGCATAACTAGAAAGATACTGCTGAGATATAATGAAACACATCCCACCTCATTTTCTCAGTTCATCCTGTGTCATTCAGAGGTAAGGGCACAGAAGAGAAAAGTACTTCAGTTGCCTTTCATTTCCCTTTCCTGTCTTCTATCTCAAAAGGAGATTCCAGGGAACATATAAGACAGGGAGAATGCAAAGGTTAGAACACTTTGACTTTGACATGTCAAAAATCCAGTACAATTGGCTTAGGCAAAAGGGAAATTTATTGAAAGATTACTTGGTTACTTACATTATTAAGCGCAAACCAACTTCCAGGAAAGGAAGGAGGCAGCTGAGCCTCAGGAAATAAAGGCTACCTCTTTCCCATTCCCTTTGTTTGCCTGTCTGCTTCAGCCTCCGCGCCAGCTGCTGTCACCAGAAGTAGGAAACACAGTCATCAAGATCAAACAATATCTTACACCATCTACAATGCGAAAACTCTTTAATGATGACTTGGTTCAAGACAGCAAGATCGTGGAAGAAGGACTGTGATTGGCCCAATGGTCAGAGGGCAAGGCGACATAAGAAGCAGGCAGGGCTGATTGTTTTCCCATGTTTAGAGTCATGAGGAGAGTAGTTTCTGAAGGAAGGAGAGTGGGGAAAGTCATTCCTTATAAAAAAGGGAAGGCAGAGAGCACTGCTGAAAAGAACTAAATAGTAGATACCCATCATAAAGAACAAATTAGGAATATCTAGGGGATAATGTTAACCTGCTGAGAAATAAACAAATCCTCTGAAACTTGGAAAACCATAACCCTAATTTTTGCCTACTACAAACTGTGTTCTGGTAATACCACTGGCAAATTTCCAGAGCAGCCAGCCTCCAATTGTAGAAAAAAATTGTGTTCCGAAAATCGACTTGTAAGGAGTTTGGATCTGAGAATACATAGAAGCAATGCTACCAACGGTGTTTCTGCCTTTAGGTCAGTTTATCCTTAATATGCCTAAATTATTATACTAACAGTGCATTTCAATGTCACCAAATATCCATTAGAGAATCTTTCTCAAGAGTCCAGCTTCTGAGTACCGTAAAATACATTTTACCTCCTAGTGGTGATTTCTCTTGCACTGCATCGGTAATGGTTGAGTAACCAGTAAAGCATGAAAGAGAACTCTGCTGGGACCTCCAGGAAGCAGCAGTTTATTTGCCTTCTGTGTTGCTTTCTGATGCAGAGAATATGAAATAAAAGGCTGACAACCTGTGTTCTAGATTAAGTAACTGCTTCTTGCTCTGTGACTTCAGAAAACAGGTGTTGGTTTTCACATCTGTCATATGGTGTTGGTGTGTGTATGTGTGCATTTTTGTGTGTGCTGGGAGCCAGTTGGACTGCCTTTTAAATTAGGGACTGCATTTTAAAGTTCTTTCCACCCTAAAACGTCATGCTTCTGTGCTGAGAAAAACCCTTTCTCATAGCCCCGTTACTGCTGCACTCCTTCAATGTCTGCCGATGTATATGGAGGCTTCTGTAGTAAAACAAGGCGGTGGGGGGTTCTCAGCGCTCTCCTTTTTTGAGGTTCCTGTATTAATAAATGAAGGAATAACAAAACAGGATTGTAAAATTTATGGAATTGTGAATATTTTCATTTGGCAAATTAACACAACAGAAATGATATAATTGAACTACCAATAATCAATTATAATATTCATAAAAATAATGATTTATGGTACAATCTAAAGAAGTCCAGTAATTGGGTGTATATGTGAAGTTTTATGAGAGACACATAAAAAATATTGTCAATAAATATGTCTGTTGTTGTATATATGAACTCACCTGGAGATAACATCAAAGATCTAATTTACAGCCACTTGCATAAAGCCCTAGTCAAAGGGTCCTTCTAGTAACTTTTGTGAGATGCCCTGTTCCCTCGTGTTAGTAAAGTTGTAGACTATTTCTAGTTAGAGGATTAAACCAGAAACAACAGTGCTGCGCATTCTCAATGATCTCATTTTCCCTAATCATGTGATTGGTTATCTTATCAATTCTATTTTTTTCCCATAGTAGTTTCTATCATTTGAGGAAGAAATAAAAGAATAAATACCCAATAAAGATAAATAGACTAGCTGCACAATTAGTTTGGGAAAAAAATTGAAATGATTACAAATCATATGCAGTATGGTAAGTCATAGACATAAGTTCAGAATAACAATTCCTCTCAAATTGTGGGTTTAAATGAAATTCAGTATGGGTTTATGAAACTATATTACTTTTATCAATGTTTTAAAAATTTTGTAATACACAGGTGATTATATTTTTTGTAAATGTGATATATGTATGATGAAAGTAACGTTTTTTCCTCTGTCAAAAGGAGCATTTGAAATTTTAGAAGTAATTATCTTTTTTAAAAATTTTCTTATTTTTGAGGCAGGGTCTTTCTATGTTGTCCAGGCTGGTATGCAGTGGTATGTACTGCAGCCTTGACCTCCTGGGCTCACGTGATCTTCCCACCTCAGCCTCCTGAGTAGCTGGGACTACAGGTGCACACCACCATGCCTGGGTAATTAATTTTCTTGTAGAGTTGGGTTTTTGCCACGTTTCCCAGGCTGGTCTCCAACTCCTGGGCTCAAGCAATCCATCTGCCTTGGTGTCCCGAATTACTGGTATTACAGGTGTGAGCCCCACTTCCTGCCAAGCTATGATCTTAAATTAATTCATTTATAATGTCTAAAGGTTGGGGGAAGATTCTGATTTTGTTACTTAGACCAAAAATCTCAAGTTAGTCATACTTGTGTTGAGAAACTAAGTAAATTAAATACTTTTTTCTACTTTTAGGCTAGTTTATCCTGAATATGCCTAAATTATTATACTAACAGTTCATTTCAATGTCACCAAATATCCATTGGAGAATCTTTCTCAAGAGTCCAGCTACTGAGTACCATGAAATACATTTTACCTCCTAGTGGTGATTTCTTCTGCACTGCATCAGGTAATGGCTGAGTAACCGATAAAGCATGAAAGGGAACTCTGCTGGGACTCCCAGGAAGCAGCAGTTTATTTGCCTTCTGTGTTGCTTTCTGATGCAGAGAATATGAAATAAAAGGCTGACAACCTGTGTTCTAGATTAAGTAACTGCTTCTTGCTCTGTGACTTCAGAAAACAGGTGTTGGTTTTCACATCTGTCATATGGTGTTGGTGTCATTGCTTTTTTCCCCTAAATACATTTGAATAAAATAGAGTAGAAATAACAAAAAGTTATCATTTCAAGCAAAAATTTTGGTTAATATATTCTGTCCTTCATGTAATCTGTATGAAATTGCTACTCCTTATAAAATTTCAGCAATACATTTCTCCTTTGCATAAGTATTCTTCAACAAATTTTGTAAATAGGAAGAATTAAAGAAATGGTATTAGCTTATCTACGGAGTTTGTTAAAACATATGTAAAAAGAAGAGAGACCATGATTTTACATGTGGAAGACATCTAAAACAGACCAACTGTAAGGCAGCAAATCAAAGAAGAAAGTAGGTCAGCTAGCCCCCTGGAGATACAATGAATTGCTATTATTTAAAAGGATGGTCAGAGAGTAAAACTGCCTGTGAAGAAGAATGCTTAAGTGAACAATGGTAAATCTGACAGAAAAGCAGGGTCAGAGCAAAACAGTTGCAAAGCTCAGAGTGTAAACTGCATGTCCTCAGGTCAAGCAGAGGATGAAAAGCAAAACAATCTCCTCATTCAAGAAGCTTTCTGGCGGCCAGCAAGCTGAGTAATGAGAAACAAACTGCAGAGGCCTTCCACAGAGAAAGGAGAAGAAAACAGCCTCAGGATATGGAGGGAATCCAGCAGATTTTGAGACTCTAAACTCATCAGGATTCACACTTTTAATAAAAGAAAATTTTAAGTAACAGGAGAATCACTGAGGGGACCAAAGTACTTAATCAAGTTCATTTACATTACTTACTTGTGAAAGCCATGGACCTGATGGGATTCATTAACTATGTTTGGTGGTCAGAGAGCATTGTATACTGGGGAAAGCACCATTTCTTACTTCCATTTTTAAGGTTTACTGTGCTTTCTCTTGCCACTAAGTGAAATTTGAGAATCATAATTGCTACGCAAGTATAGACTTGTAAATTAAAATAGTATAGGAGACCAAGATGAACAAACTCCAGACCAAAACACTCCAACCCTCTATTTATCATAGAATTATTGTAACCACTCAATGGGTCCATTTTGCCCACTCCCCAGATACAGCTAATTTATCAAGACAGAGGAAGTACAATAAAGAATTTAATTCACATGGAGCCAGCTGAACAGATGACAGGGTATTTATATTATTCAAATCAGTCTCCCTAAATGCAAAATAGAGTTTTTTAAGGATGATTTGGTGGGCAGAGGGTCAGGCAGTAAAAAGTGCTGATTGGTTCAGGTTGGGATAAAACCATAAGGAGTTGAAGCTGTCCTCTTGCACTGAGTCCGTTCCTAGGTGGAGAGGCCACAAGACCAGATGAGTCAGTTTATTGATCTAGGTGGTACCAGCTGATCCATCAAATGCAAGATCTGAAAAATATCTCGAGCACCAAACGTAGGCTTTACAATAGTGATGCTACCCCTAGGAGCAATTGAGAAAGTGTATAACCCTGTGTCCTCTAACTGCATGACTCTTAAACCATAATTTCTAATCTTGTGGTTAATTTGTTAGTCCTGCAAAGGCAGTCTGTTATCCTGCAAAGAAGGGGTTTGTTTTGGGAAAGGACTATTATAATCTTTGTTTCAAAGTCCAACTATAATGTAAGATCCTCTCAAAGTTAGTTTGGCTTATGCTCAAGAATAAACAAGGATGACTTGGAGGTTAGAAGCAAAACGGAATCAGTTAGTTCAGATCTCTTTCACGGTCGTGATTTTCTGATTGTATAATTTTGGCAAATGCAGTTTCAGTATGACGTAAATTGATTGGGCAAAAGTTCCCTCATCTGAAAAAGATTTCACCAGGTTGAAAATCATTCATACTCTGAATAGGGAATAACTTTGTGAAAGTGAGACTGAAGTCAGTTTTTTGTTCAACTAAAATTCGTTGAGCATCTGTGAGGTTCAGGCATTGTTCTAACCTCTGCTGATCAGTCACTGAATAAAACAGTATATTGGCTCTGATTTCACGGTGCAAACATTCAGGGTAGTTGTATTTCTTTTTACTTATAATGAACTATCTGAAAAACAAATTAAGAAAACAATCTCTAACAATAATATAGAAAATAATAAAACACTTAGGAATAAACTTATTCAAGGAAGTACAATATCTGTATGTTGAAAACTATAAGACATTGATAAAAAATTGAAGAAAACACAAATAAATGGAAAGATATGCCATGGCCATGGACTGGAAAAATTAATATTGTTAAAATGTCCATACACAAAGTTATCTATAGATTCAATCAGTCTCTATCAAAATTCCAATGGTAGTTTTTACAGAAATAGAAAATACAATCCTAAAATTTGTTTGGAACCACAACTGACCACAAATAGTCAAAGCAAACTGGAGAAAGAAGGACAAAGTTTGAGGCATTACACTTCCTATTTCAACGTATATTACAAAGCTAAACAAAACAGCATGGTGCTGGCATATAAACAGACACATAGACAAATAGAAGAGAATGAAGAGCCCAGAAATAAACCCATGTATATACAGTTAACTAATATTTGACAAAAGCACCAGGAATGCACAATGGGGAAAGGATAGTCTTGTCAATAAATGATCTTGGGAAAACTGAATATTCACCTGCAAAAGAATGAACCTGAACCCTTATCTTACACGTTGTATAAAAATTACCTCAAAATGGATGAAAGACTCAAGTACAAGGCCTAAAACAGTAAAATCTATAGAAAAATGCAGGGGAAAATTTCTTGACATTGATCTTGGCAATAATTTTTTTGGATTCATCACCAAAAGCAAAGGCAACAAAAACACACATTAAATAAGTGGGATTACATCAAACTAAAAAGCTTCTGCACAGCAAAGGAAAAAATCAACAAAATGAAAAGGCAACCTACAGAATGGAAAAAATATTTTCAAACTGTATGTCTAACAAGGAGTTAACATCTAAAATATATAAGAAACTCACACAACTCAATAGCAAAAATAAATAAATGAATAACCTGATTCAAAAACAAGCAAAGGACCTGAAGAGAAATTTTTTGAGAGAAGACATACAAAACGGACAACAGGTATATGAAAATACACTCAATATCACTAATCATCAGGACAATGCAAATTATGCCTCAAAAAGCTGGAAAAAACATATAGATTATATTTAAAGCAATGATACTGGATCGGATCACATAGGGAGTTAGCGTAAATAGATAACACATCCAATAACCAAGCTTTAGGGATGTTTGACGTGAAGAGGTAAGAACGATTAAAATTATCTAGCAGAAAAGACTGAGAATGAGTAGCCAATGACATAGGTAGGAAAACAGGATTGTTTGGTCATCTTAAAGCTAGTGTTCCGAGAAAGAGAAGTGTTCGATTGTGACGAAGCTGCCAAGATTTTGTATAAAATGGATGTGAAACTGAGCAGTAGATTTTCTTAGATGCATTTTGGAAAATTTAACAAGAACTATCTAAGAACATTTTGGAAATTTTCTTAGATGCACTTTGAAAATTTAACAAGAACTATTTTAATGGAATAATAGGCATAGAAATCTAATTGCGGGGGGTTAACAAAAGATTTCAAAGTGACAATCTAGTACATTATCAGGGGTTTTGCTATGAAAGGGAGAAGAGGCAGGGGGTGGTGTCTGGAGAGGAACATAGAGTCAAAAGAGGGTTTCCTGAAGTGGGAAACCTTAAAACGTGTTCGTGATATTAGAAATATTTTAGCAGAATGGAAGAAATCGGCAATGCAGAAGAGAGTGGCTACAATTTTAGGAGTCCTGCTTTGATAGGGGAAGAGATATTGTAAAAAAAAAAATGCGGGGTGAAAAAAAAACGAGGTTTGAATCTTATGAGATAAGGCAGATATATGGGTTCAGATTCAAATATATTAGTAGATTTGGCCAGGCTGAAGTCATTTCTTTAACGATTGCTCAAATCAGCTGAGTTTGAGGAAAGTATGGGAATGTTGTAGATTTGAGGAGTAAATAGCCTTCTGAGAAAATTTAAGAATGATTTAAAGAGGAAAATAGCATAGATTTTTCAGGAAATGTTGAAGCCCATTTAAAAATTGTGGTCAATTATGTGACATCAGTCAGCATAGTTGTAGACTTTTGTCAGTTGTGCCTCTCCATTGGGTTCAGGTATTTTATAATTATAGAGAGGTGGATTTTTTTTTTTGACAAGGAGTTTCACCTTGTTGCCAAGCTGGAGTGCAGTGGCGTCATCTCGGTTCACTGTGATTCCCCGGTTCAAGCTATTCTCAGAGTAGCTGGGATTGCAGGCGCCTGCCACTGTGCCCTGTTAATTTTTGTATTTTTAGTAGAGACGGGGTTTCACCAAGTTGGCCAGGATGGTCTGGATCTCCTGACCTCGTGATCTGCCCGCCTCAGCCTCCCAAAGTGCTGGGGTTACAGGTGTGAGTCACCGCGCCCAGCCTGAGAGGTGGATTTTTATCACAATTGTAGTCTTGTCTGATGAGTACCATGGAAGAGAGAAGTGTAGAGGTGTGAGAGTCTAGGTAAGGAAGCTTTATCATGAAAGGAGAGGGAATGGAGCATCTTGGTGGAGACTGAAGTCTTCAAGAATGATTTTAGGAGTACTGGTATAAAGAAAGTTAGGGAGTTACTATAATCTCCAGAGAAGATCATATAAGTATGACCATGAGGTTGGTAGATGACTGCATAAAGGAAAGGAAGAGCTGATATAGTCTGAGAGCAGGTGCTTCGGAGAAGCTGAATGTTTCATTGGCAGCAGGGGGAACTCAGTGGCTGTGTTTTAAATCCAACTGAGGGTGTATCACAATGGTGGCCGGGAGGATGGAGGAGATTTCCTATACGCAATTCAACACTATGGATATGTTAGTTTGCTAGGGCTGCCATTACGATGTGCCATAACAACCACAACTTGGTGGTTGAAACAACAGAAGTGTATTGTCTCACAGCTCTGGAGACCAGAAGCCTGAGGCAAGGTGTCCTGAGAGTTTGATTCCTCTGAGGGCTGAAGGAGAGTCTGTTCCATGCCTCTCTCCTAGTGTTTAGTAGCCTCAGATGTTCCTTGGCCTATAGATGGTTTTCTCTGTGTGTTTTCACATCATTTTACTTCTGTACAAAATTGTCTCTGTGTTCAAATTTTTCCCTTTTATAAGGATACAATTGGTACGGGAAGGGGGCAGGGAGGTGCCGAGTACAGAAGGGCGTGTTCCCAGCAAGGGAACACCCTCTGGCCTGTGCCTGGGATCTAAGTGAATACAGGTACTCCTGCTTTCATGCCCAAATGTTGCAGTTTCCAAGACCACTCTGGCCTGCTACGCCCCCAATCTTGTGCCTATAAAACCCCGGAGACCCTAGAGGGGACACACACAAGCAGATGGATGTTGAGAGAAGCAGAGAAGCAAAAGAGCTTATCACCAAGCACCAGAGGACACTGCAGGCCATCAATGATGTGGACACCAAGGGGAATTTGGCTGAGGGTGGTTGAGGGAGTGCCCAGCCACTGAGTGGCCTGACTCCAGAAGACGACCGCCTTCCCACCCCATCCCTCTTCTGCCTCCCCATCCATCTGCTGAGAGCTACTTCCACCACTCACTAAAACCTTGAACTCGGCCAGGCGCGGTGACTTATGCCTGTAATCCCAGCACTTTGGGAGGCCGAGGTGGGTGGAGCACCTGAGGTTGGGAGTTTGAGACCAGCCTGACCATCATGGAGAAACCCCGTCTCTACTAAAAATACAAAATTAGCTGGGCGTGGTGGCACATTCATGTAATCCCAGCTACCTGGGAGGCGGCGGTTGTGGTGGGCGGAGATCTCCCCATTGCACTCCAGCCTGGGCAACAAGAGCGAAACTCCGTCTCAAAACAAAACAAAACAAACAAAACAAAACAAAAAACAAAACACACCCCACAACCTTGAACTCATTCTCCAAGCCTACATGTGATCCGACTTTTTTGGCACACTACGCAAGAACCCCGGCATACAGAAACCCCTCCGTCTTTGCCATAAGACATAGGGCCTAACTGAGCTGATTAACACAGCCACCTGCAGACAGCAAAACTGAAAGACCACACTGTCATACACACCCACTAGGGCTTCAGGAGCTGTAAACACTCAACCCTGGACCCTGTCTGGGGTTGGAGCCCCACGACTTGCTGGTCTGCATGCTCCCCCTAGAGGTTTGAGCAGCCGGACACCTGAAGAAGCAAGCCACATCCCTACTTCATGCCCTTCAGGGGATAAGGAAAAACTCCTCCCATTTCACAATCATTTTGGATTAGAGCCCAATCTAATGACCTCACTTTAACTTTAGGAACTGTTAAGACTCTATGTTCAAATAAAGTCACATTTACAGATACTGAAGGCTATAAATTCAACATCTTTTGGGGGCACACAATTCAATCTATAACAGTGGGCTTTCTTTAAATTCTTCCTATGGTAATACCTTGAAAGGGGAAAATGAACTTGACAGAAACTTTGTTAGTCTTTATTAATTTTTAAAATTTGCAATCTTACAATATGTCATGGTCTGAGCAAAAATTGACTTGTAAATAAAGAAATGACAAATATTGCATAATTCCAATGAAATGTTTTTGCCCATAATTGTAGCCTAGGTTTTAGAATGCTCAAAATCCATCAGTTCTTTTAGATTAAACATTGCCCCCATTCCTGCCATTGTTTAAAATTCAAACATTCCTGCCTTATTTTCCTGGAGATGTCATGGATATGAGAAAAAATATTTATAAAAACTCTTAAACTACAAAATGTCGTAGAGACAGAATGAAAAACAAATTAACAAGGCTTTGCAAGTGATGAGACCTGGTGTGGACCTACCCCTCCCCTTTTTTTATGCAACAGAACACAACTTTATTGACTGGTCTTATTTTAAACTCATAACTACAAAACCTCTGGTGGGCACTTAGTGCTTCCTGACAAGCACACTACATTTCCTTAGTTCATCCTCTCTTCCACTGTCTTAGATATCTATTACACAGTGTATCCTTTCTCTGCAAACCTCCAACACATCGCCCTCTTTCTCACTCTTAGCTAATGAACTTGCTTCCTACTTTGAGAAAACTGAAGCCATGAGAAGAGAACTTTCACAAACTCCCATCACGAGGTCTCCCCATCTACCCCATCTGTTCCCTTTCATAGCCCGCCCTTCTGCCTGCGATTATAGGTGAATGTTTTGTGCTCTTCTCTAATAGCAACTCCTTCAATCGTGCAATATAGCTATCTCCACCTGTATTCTGAAACATTGCTCTAGAAATTCTTCCTTTTGTTTTCTATGTCGTATTTTTCCTCCTCTTTATGGGATCATACCCACCAGCACACAAATATCTTTTCTTTTTCCTAGGTTAAAAAATTCCTCTTCAAATGGAAATGTTTGTTACCTCGATTGTAGTAATGGTGTCACAGATGCTAACATCTGTCAAAACTGATAAAATTGTACACCTTGAATATGTACAGTTTATTGCATTTCAAATATACCTCAATAAAATAGAAAAAAATTCAATTTGATCTCACTTTCTACCAGGTAATACAGTGTTTCTTTGCTCTCCCTTGCAGCAAAACTCCTTGGAATAGTTGGCTACATTCACTGTTTTCATCCTTCTCTTTTTATTCTTTAACCTCCTTCCAACTGGGCTTTCACCCCCTATCACTCCACCAACACTGCTTTCGTCTAGGTCACAAAGAACTTGATTATTGTTAAATCCTAGGGCCTATTTTCATTCACCATATTATTTGGCTTCTCAGCAGGTTTTGACAATCTAAAGTCGTATCACTTGTAAGTATACTCTTTATTCACTTCATTTGCATTTTCCTACACTCCAGGGTTTTTTCCTCTTCATAAAATGCTCCTTGACAGTCTTCTTTTCTATGTCATCCTATTCCCTTTGGACTGGCAATATTGGAGTACTCCAGGGCTTAGCTTTTGAACATGTTTTCTTCTTTTTCTTTTTGTTTTTTTTAATTGTACTTTAGGTTCTGGGGTGCATGTGCAGATCATGCAGGATCGTTGCATAGGAACACAAATGACAATGTGGTTTGCTGCCTCCATCCACTATCACCTATATCTGGCATTTCTCCCCATGTTATTCCTCCTCAACCTCCTCATTTTCTTCTTTACTCACTTCCTTTCTTGGTGATCTTCAACTGTTTAATCGTTTTAAATATTGTCTAAATAATGATGACTTCCATATTAATACCTGAGCCCAGAATTGTCTCCTGAATTTCAGACACGTATAATCATATATTCATTTGAGTATATATTGTAAGTCTCAAATATGTTCAGACACAACATATACAGAGAACAAACATGTTCTCTCCTGAATTTCAAACACATATAATCACGTATTCATTTGTGTATACATTGTAAATCTTAATATGATCAGACTGAACCCAGATATTCTATATAAAACTTTCGGCTGGGCACAGTGGCTCACCTCTGTAATCCCAGCACTTTGGGAGGCCAAGGCAGGCGGATTGCCTGAGCTCAGGAGTTCAAGACTAGCCTGGGCAACACGGTGAAACCCTGTCTCTACTAAAATGCAAAAAATCAACTGGACATGGCGGCATGTGCCCATAGTACCAGCTACTCGGGAGGCTGAGGCAGGAGAATTGCAAGAACCTGGCAGGTGGAGGTTGCAGTGAGCCGAGATTGTGCCTCTGCACTCCAGTCTGGGCAACAGAACGAGACTCCATCTCAAAAAAGACAAAAACAACAAAAAAAACTTTTTTCATCTAAATCTTCCCCATCTTAGTTAATGATGATTCCATTTCTTCAGTTACATTGGCCAAAAAATTTGGTGGTATATACTTGACTCTCTTCTTATAATCTATATCCAGTTTTCCAGCAAATACTATTTATTTTGTCTTCCAAGGTTTTGCAATTATTAATAAAGCTGCTATAAATATCTATGTGCAGGTTTTTGTGTGGACATCAGTTTTCAGTTCATTTGGGTAAATACAAAGCAGTGATTTCTGGATTGTATAGTATGTTTAGCTTTGTAAGAAATTGCCAAACTGTCTCCCAAACTGGCTATACCATTTTTTAATTCCTGTTGCTCCATGTCTTCGCCAGCATTTCTCAGTGTTTCTTCAGGTTTTGTCAGTGTTTTGGATTTCAGCCATTCTCATAGGTGTGCAGTGGTATCTCATGTTTTAATTTGCAGCTCTTAATGAAAGACGATGTTGGACATCTTTTCATATGCTTACTTGCCATCTATCTCCTTGTCTGTTCAGATCATTTTTCATTTTTAATTGGATTGTTTGTTTTCTTACCGTTGAGTTTTAAGAGTCCTTTGTATGTTTTGGATAGTAGCCTTTTTATCAGATGCATCTTTTGCAAACATTTTCTCCCAGTCTATGGCTTCTATTCTCATCCTTTACACTGTTTTTCACAGAGAAGATATTTTAATTTTAATTAAATTAAAATATCTTAATTAAGCATGAAAAATTTAAATTAAAAAATTAAAATATCTTAAGCATTAAAAAACTGCTTACTAGTATTTTTCCTTCGTAGATTATGTCTTTGCTGTTGAATCTAAAAGGCCATCGCCATATCTAAGGCCATCCAGGTTTCCTCCTGTGCTATTTTCTAGGAGTATCATAAATGTGTGTTTTACATTGAGGTCTGGATCAATTTGGGTTTTCTTGTGAAGAGTGTAGCATCTGAACCTAGATTTCTTTTTTTTTTTTTTTTTTGCGTGTGATGTACAATTGTTCCAGTTCCCATTTGCTGGAAAGACTGTCTTTGCTCCATTGTATTCCCTTTTCTTCTTTGTCAAAGATCAGTTGACTGCATTTACATGGGTCAGTCTCTGGACTCTCTATGCTGTTCCATTCTTCTCTTTGTCTGTTTTCTCACCACACACTGTCTTGATTACTGCAGTTTTATAGTAAGTCTTAAACTAAAGTAGTGTCACTTCCCCACCTCCAGAGTTCCCTGCAAGTTGCCTCTTACTTTGGCTGCTAGCCAGATTCTGTCTCCACTGGGCATGTTCCCAAATGATCTCCTTGATGACTCAGAGTCAGTTGAAGTTAGAATATTTGTACTCAATAAAAAGCATACCAGGACTGACATATACAAGTAGAATGCAAATTTATTAATTCAAAAATAAGCCATATCATCTTCAGGTGAAGATAAGGCTAGCCTAGTCAGTGCCTTCTCTCCTTGTAAGCAAGCTGGTATTCTATTGCCCAGCAAGTTTACTATAATTAATAATAATACAGAGTATATTTCAAGAGAGCTAAAAAACAGGATTTTAAACAAATAAATAATTGATAAATATTTGACGTAATGGATATGCTAATAACTCTGATTTAATCATTTAAAAATATACATGTATCAAAATATCATTCTGTACTCCATATTTATATTAAAATTAATAATAAAGTTTATTATTAAAATAATGCATTGTTATATGTTAATTAAAAATAAAATATAACTTTAAAAACTGACATAGAAAACTAGAATGTTAATTTATCAATTCAAAATAAATGACTACTGTCAGGTAAAGACAATATTATTCTAGTCTGAGCCTTCTCTCCTTGTAAGGTAGCCCTGCTGCTATCATAGATTTTCCTTCATTAGCTCAGAATCAGAGCTGGGTGATTGAATTATGTGACCAGGACACACACTGGCATCAGCCTATGGTAGCCTGTGATAACCATTGCTTAAATAGGGATGTACCCTGCCCGGAGGACAGAGCCTTCTAAAATGCCAGCACAGGATGTTCTTTCTGGACATGCTAGAAAAACACAGACAAGATTTGCTTCTCTGGCTGTAAATGTAACCCTTCTTTCATTATTTTACTTTTAGTCCTTTCAGGGCTAACCACTGACTCCTGCTGATCGATGCATTCTTTATTTTAGATATGCTATTGTGTTCAATCAATTGCCGTCAAGTCTTGCAGGCTAGGGAGCCATTCTGTCTCTTTCTAAAGTGAAATTGCCTAAACATTGTTTAGCTCCATTATGTGTAGGCTTAAAAATTTGACTTTATTTCTAAATTCATGGGTAATGCATTAGCTTCAGAAGAAAAATGGGTATTAGAGAGAGGGACACTTGACTATGGAGGGCAAAAGAGGCAATCAGTCTATTAAAGTGGCTCTCATCCTAGGCCAAGCAGTAGAATCCTTGTGACATTTTTAAAAAGAGAGAGAGAAATGATAAAGATGCGGGCTCTTTACATTTTGATAAGCGATATCATATTACTTTCCAATGATATTATTTTAATTCATATTTCTAACATTAATCTGTAATAGCACCTTTTTCCTTACCTTCTTAGTATTTACTGCTAAACCTTTTATACCAGCTTTGCTATTGGGTAACAGCTTTGGTAAAATATATATGTAAAAATATACAAAACACGCTTATGAATATCACATAAACATGTTGTTCCTATTCTTATGGATGATGAAGAGAAAAGTATATTGCACATTTATTCTTCTGCAAAGAAATGATTCCTTAAGTAACGGGGAGTTAAATGATCATGTGTTGATTTGCAGTTTATATTAATTGGCCAGTCATCATATTAGAACAGAGATTAACTGTGCTGTCTACATATAACTTACGTCAAATAAAATAGAAAGGGACACATTTATGATGAGTTCAGGAAATAATATGCTTTTAGTTTTGAAATGAAATCAATATGTCCTTTGATGTCTATGACCCTTGAGTATTAATGCATAGCTGTTCATTATAAATGAATGACAAGAGGATTGAACAATTACAATAAAGATAAAAGCATTTTGAGAAATGTGAAATCTGAGAGATGGTGGGCCTTTACTGAGGGACCTTTCTGTATTACATTATAGATTAAATATTATAGATTAAATTATATTGAGTTATAACATTGTAAATATATGTTATTATACATATTATTATATAAAAATGATTTTCCTAACATTATTTCTGTGATAAGCCTTAGGGGGTCAATACTCAAGGAACCGTTAGAAAGCCATCTTTGTAAGGCCACTGAAATCACTCCTTTGTACATAGCGAGATTTCAGAAAACCAATGCCTGTGAAATCTATTTTGCTAATCGTTTTTGCAATAGGCATCGGGTTTGCTGTTTCCCATAAGCTAATGAGCATATTGATTAATAAATGACTGTCCAAATTACTATCCCTTGAGTTGGAGTTCTTTTCTTATCAGAATTTTCCTAATGCATCATTTGTTTTACTGATCCATAGCATTTCTTCACTGAATTAGCTTCATTATAAGCACACCATCACCTTTTGGCCTATATCCATATATGATTTGTAGTTGTTTCACTCTCATGCTCAGCACACAGTAGGGGCTTTATAATATTTAACACATACTGCTTGTTGACAATGTCTCATCTCTACCGACTAGACCACAATAGTTTTTCCTGTGTTTCCCAGAGTTCAGTCCCAGGTTTGGGAACAACAGAGAGAAAAGCTGTCTCTTTTTAAATGATCTAAATGCTATTTGTAACTTTTTTTATTCTGGGAGTGTTCCTGGGCAAGGTCAAATTCTATTATCTTTTTGACTCCAAATTCTATTAAAAAATAATAACAACAATAACAAAAAGATTGAAAAGTTAAAATCTACCAGCTATGTAAAATCCTCTGATAAGGAAAAAGACGTCATGATACTGAGTCACCATAGTTTTGTCAGATTCTAACTTTCTAAAAAATAAATAACAGTGGGAGATTAGGTCCTGGTGACCCAGGTAAGGAGGCTCCAACAGGAGGCAGGGGCCAAAGTTTGTGTCCCAGCTCAGCCAATAACCACTGTGGGAAATTAATCAAGTCATTTCACCATCTGAAACTGTTTATTCATCTTTAAAGAGATCAGAATTCAAATTCACAATTACTTGCAGATCAGAGACCCCCCTCTGAGATTGTGCTGAAAACTATTGACCTCCTTCCCTGAAAAAGCACAAATAAACTATAAATAGAATTCCAAGAGGGTTAGAGCCTCTTTAAAATCCACCCACAGATTCCCTAGAGGACTTTAAAATGATTTACATGGTCTAAAATATGTAGTTGAAAAAATAAAATGAATCCAATTACATTTACTATTCCTTATGAGAATTAGTTTTAAAATGTGAATTTGGGCCATTATGTCATTTGACATTATAATTACTTTTTTGTAATTTATACTATGCACAATAGAGCTAATTTTTCAATAGTACAGAATATTTCCTTTGTGGATTAATAGCATCCTAGGATCTGCGAGGTTATGAGTTCACCCTGCTACTCAATGCAGGAATCATCTATAACCTGCCTCAGAGATGAAACTATGGCTTCGACTTGAACATACACAATGATGAGAAACTCACTCATTTGTTTATTTCTGGGAAAACATAAAGAATGTGGGAATTTTCTTTTTTATATTGGGCTATAATCTGCCTATACACATAAATGTCAGCCATTAACCCCATTTCTGCTCTTAGAAGCCACGTAGATTAATTTTCTTTTTCCAGTATTTTAGGAATTCAAAGTCAGCCTCTATTGTCCTCTATTAGTTTCTTCTATGCTAAATCTTCCAGTTTCATCTATAATTACTCCAGAAAAGTGATGTCATAAAACTACTTGTAATCCCAATTCCCCTCTGAATTGGTCCTCTCAAAATGCAGATGATAACTAGGCAGCATGTTGCAGGAAAAGAATGACCAACACATGGTTAGAGAGCAGTTCCCTTTCTTATATGGCCAACTTTGCCACTAGGAATACCACCAACACTGCCAGGAGCTCTGTGCCTAGAAACTGGTAGCTCTTATCAGGTCAAGTGAAATTGTGGTCACTTAAAATCCCTAACCATAGTTAACTAAGGTTGCCCTCATACTCTATTTTTTTTAAGAACTAAATTAACCTTTCCAAAAACAAAAATTCTGTTGAATTCCACCTTAATTGCTTAGGCCATCATTCCAGCACTTGGAAACCTTTACTCTCTGCCACTCATGCCATCTTTTCTTCCAAATTTTGTGTCATCTACAAATATAATGAGCCTCCTGTCTTTTGCTTCAAATTAATTGATTAAAAATATTGACCTGTGGTTTGCCAAATATAAACCTCCGTCTATGGATTCAGTATTCAAAATTCTTCACTCAGCTACTTTACAACTTCATTGAATCCACATTTAACCATTTGATCTACAGAATGGAGAAGAGAATAGTATTATAGTCTGCTTGGGATCAACATTTCTTTCTTTTCCTTTTCTTCTTTTATTGTCTACTTTCTTTTCTTCATTCCTGCACATTTTTATATGGCATAACCTTGTCTTCTACATGGTTCCTTTTCCTGTGTGCTCATTTTGCTTTGAGGAAGAGAACTCCATGGTGTTTTTTGGGATTCCTTGGCCTTCTGCTCATATGCAGCCCTGGCTGAGTCTGTGCTTGCTACTGGGGCTGTTTGCCACGTGCCAAGCCTCAAACCCTGTGCAGAGGAGGGATTTCCCTGATGCTCATTAGCATCTGGCAGAGGAGGAAGCTCTGAGAATTTCAACAACACCCCCAGGCCAATTCATTTTCTTCCACCTCTAGAATTACATCAAATGTAACCCTCCTCAAAAATCAAATGGGGGTTTAAAGAAAATTAAAACACAAATTATACATGTGTTTTGGGATGCAGGAGAGGTGTAGGGAGAAAGAAATCTATACATAGCCCTCAGCAGACTTCTCACTTTAATCTCAGCATTATTGCATCCATAATCAGGTGAATATTGATGACAGAAAAAGAGAAAGATTACCTTGAAGACTACTTCAAAGCACAAATTAAACAATTGTTCATTATCCAATTGAAAGATGGCATTAGAGTAAACTACTTTGGGAATCAAAGCATTTGTGGTAGATATTATACTGAATGGCTCTGTGGTAACATGTCACTAGCTCCTGCCTCATCAAAATGTTTCACCTGGAAATAATAATGTCACAATTCCATAGAGCTAAGGAAGACTTTCTAACACTTGTCCAAGTGAGTGATTTTACTTTTAAAAAGGTTTGGTTTTTTCATATAACTTTGTGACCGTTATTATTATAAAATAAATTAAATGTGGATCAGGGTAAACAAGCAGACCTATTCTCAAGTGTGGAAAGTGGGTGATTAATGGATTAATGAGTTAGACATCTTAATTACTCATTTTTTTTCCCTTTACATTTGATCTTCTCATTTAGACAAATCAATGTGGACATTAGATCATTACCTCTTATTTAAAGAACATTATCTTAAACACAGCTTTATTACTCTGTAGTCACCTTGTGGATGAAAAAGATGAGCTCTAGAGCCATTAGAACATGTGCAAACCTGGCGAGATATAGTCAAGCTCAGCTCAGGAAGAAGAGTGGCAGGTGGCTGAATAATTACTGTGCCTTAATATTTCAGAGGGAACCCCAAGACCTCGGTGCCAGGTTAATTAGTAGTCAAAACCTGTGATAAATCCTAGAGAATGATAGAAAGTTTGGGTATGCAGCCAAAAAGCTAAAGGTGAAAATGAATCAGTGTCTCTTAATAATGGAACTTTATGACTTACTCATTCATACCCTCATTAATTCATTCAGTATATACTGAGGGACTCTGATTCGTCAGAACTTCTCTTAGCATCACAATACCTTTATAACCTTGTACAAATCAGATATCTTCTCCAAGTCTAAATTTTACTATCCAGGTGTTTACCACAGGGAATACTGAGGTTTAGTGACTCATGCATGTAAGACTCCAGCAGAGTGACTGGTTGGACACTCAATAAACACTCTTCCCTTTCCCTGAGCACTGAGACCTCTTTTTCAAATAATTTATGATGGTATGAAATGAATTCCATGTCTTAGTAAAAAATTTCTCCCTACAGTCTTAGGTCAAGAAGAATTGTGAGTAATCTGTGTTTGCAGATGAAATTAAGGTATTTAAATATTATTACAACTGATAAAATATTTTTGCAAGATAATCCATAAAGCCCAAGGATGTCACTCTTTGCCAAATAGCACTCTGAGGCTTGCTGACAGCAGTACATGCGAACTTACACATTTCTTGAGACTCTTTGCTTTATAGCAAGCATGAGTAATGACTTCCTTTCATTTATCAATTCTTACTGGAGTGTTTTTTAGAAATACTTTAAAAATCTTATAAACCAATTTTATAAAATACAAAAAAATGGTCCAGGCACAGTGGCTCATGCCTGTAATCCCAGCACTTTGAGAGGCTGAGGCGGGCAGATTACCTGAGGTCAGGAGTTCGAGACCAGCCTGACCAACATGGAGAAACCCCGTCTCTACTAAAAAATACAAAATTATCCAGGTGTGGTGGCGCATGCCTATAATTCCAACTACTTGGGAGGCTAAGGCAGGAGAATTGCTTGAACTTGGTAGGTGGAGATTGCGGTGTGAGGAGATTGTGCCATTGCACTCTAGCCTTGGTGACAAGGGCAAAACTATGTCTCAAAAAAAAAAGTGTAAAATTTCCCCCACCCACCCCATTAACCATCACTATATGCATAAAGTTTCAGCTAGTCTGATGTCTTAACAGAATAAACTCGAGGGAAATGAAAGATAATTTTGTAGATTGAGTGTGGTTGTAGTAATTGTCTTCTGATTTATACTCTAAATTTTAAATCATTTTGAAAAACATCTAAAGATGGATTATTGTGGAACTGCCAAAGGCATATGCCAAATTGTTACTTCATTGATTCAATCAATCATTTAGACAATAAATATTAATGAGTACCTACTGTTTGCTAGGCACTGTGCCTGGGACTCTAAAATGAACTTATGTATTTTAAACATCAAGGAGTTTTCTCAAATTAGAAAGATATGTAAACAAATACAGTTCTATAAGGTAACTGACAATAGATGTTCCAAGAGCAGGGGGGAACATGAGAAAGTCTACGAACATGGAGAATTGGAGTACCCCTCAGAGAGGAGGCAAGCTGATACCAGAAGGATGAGTGGGAGATTATCAGGTATGTGTGTAGGATGAAGATGTCTGGCAGTGAGAACAGGTCAAGAAAAGTATGGAAGCCTGAGGGAGCATGGAGTAGCCGGGGGAAGAGTAGGTTAGTGTTGTTAAGTGTAAATTACCCTGAAGGCAGGAAAGGCTGGTGAGAAATGGTAGAGAGTCCATATCATAAAAGCCTTGTGTAGTATGTTTTCCCACCGTGTAGGCTGAAGAATTTTGAATAGAGAAGTTTCATAATCACAATGGTATGTTTAGTTACTGAAAGAAGATTCACAATATTGTGATTGTTTATAAGTTACAGAAATGGCACACATGTCCTTTTGTTCCTAGGAGTTTCAATAGTTCTCATTGTAATAGAATTGAGGGATGCCAAAAGCAATATTTGAACTAAGTGATACATGCGAATTATAATAAGAACCTGTGAGCAGATTTTTAGTTAACAGGTTTTTAATAGGCTGTGATGTAATCCCTAATGGAGAAGCTTTAATTATAAAAGATAGCCCGCCTTTAATGGAAATTCAGCTGGGTGTGTTTTTATTGCTCAGTGAATTAAAAGGTTTATATAGCACTACATTGTCAAGATTCTTGGAGAAAAACACATAAACATCAAATGAAAACTTTCCACTCTTTTCTTTATCTCTTGCAGCACAGTAATCTTCCAGAAATGAAAATCATTTAAATTTTGCATAATTTTTATAATTTCAGGGGCTAAGCATCTGAAAGGCCAGAATGAATCAGCATTCCCTGAAGAAGAGGAAGGCACCAATGAAAGAGAGGAGCAGCGGGACCATTAATTAGTGGTCTGCAGCAAGAAGGCTTCTTGGAAATAACTGAACTAGTAACTTTTCTGAGTATACTATGGAATTCCACTGCTTGACTTCCAGAAGCATCCTCCATCTCTGCACCCCACACTCATACAGTAGCTATGCACCTTCCGGAAGTCTCCTTGACTGAACTTTAGAACTAAGTACACGTTGTTCCACATCACTTACCGTTAAAGAATAAGCATTCATTTTACAGTGATTCTTCTTCTTACCTATGTAGAGATTTGCAGACATGTGACTGTTCTAACTTTAATACTGCCAGAGCTTAATCCTTGATGTCCTAATGATAAGGTTTGCATTCTAACAGCACATGTAAATAACATCACTTAAAGAGTAAAAAATAAATATTAAATACATTTAGATATGAGTGTGTGTGTGCATGTGTACGTGTGTGGGTTTAACTTAAAGAGAATTCTCGAATAAAATTTTTAGCTTAAGATTTACATTTGTCATATTTCTGTATCCAGAATAGAACAGTGTTCATTTTAAAATGATGAATAAATACCAGTTTTCTTGATTCAATACACAACAATATTAGATACTAAACATCTTTTTCCCACCAATGATGCATTAATGGTTGATTATAAAACTACAGAATTCTCTTTATTTTCTAAGTTGTGAGGTGTATATTTTCCAGCATTTTCTCTAGTTATTAAGAAGGAAAAATGATAAATCTAAAAAACTATTCCAAATCTTCTTACCTTCTTTTTTATCTATTACTTGAAATTTGGGCCATCTATCTCCTATTGCATTTGACAAATAATTAGCAGTTTATAAATCTTCCATATTATAAAGAAGAAATTCCATTACATCCAATCATGCATATAGATGTTTATTCATTAATTCAATAAATATCTTTTATGAGCTTATACGTAAGAGGATACTCTGCTGGGAATTATAAAAATAAGAGAAAGATACTTTTACCCCTATAGAACTGGCAAAAGAGATAAATCATTAGCATAAAGCAGTATTTTATATGACAGTATATATTTATTGAAAATGGCTTTTTCTTAATTTAAAGTTCTGGGCCTTTTGAACAATTTTAATTTTACACGATTTGTGAATGCAAATTATCTAAACTACAAAATTTCAGGGGGATGGAAGAATATCCAATTTGGTTCCTATATTAATAGTATTAATGAAATTCAAATGTATCATGGATAAAAAATGAAAAGATTTTTCAAAAGTTAGTAAAAAAAAATGAAGGCAGAAAAAAAAATCAATTGTGAAATCCACTGTGGGAATCTTAATATCAAGATTTAAATACGTAAAATGATTGTTTTTAATTTTGAATCTGAGTTTTGTAATGCAGAAGTTAAGAGAGTTTTATGGAGTTGTAAGATAATACAGTCAGTTGACAACCATTTTCCTTAATATTTGTCCTTAATAAGTGTGAAACCCATTGGTAAGCCTACCACACGTATAAGTGACTATTTTAGTTTCATCTCCAATTTTACCTTTCTTCCATCTTTCTTTCTCCCTCCCTCCTTCCCTTCCTTCCTTCTCTATCTCCCCTTATCCGTCTCCTTCTCTTTCTTTCTCCACCCCTTTCCTGACATTTTCTTTGTTAAGCCAAAACTTTCTGAAGTTTCTATACCACCTGCTATGACTGTTTATTTCTCAAGTTTCTCTCTACTTAAAACCCGATTAAGGCCCTTTATTTATTTATTTATTTGAGACAGAGTTTCACTCTTGTCGCCCAAGCTGGAGTGCAATGGCCCCATCTCGGCTCACCATAAACTCCGCCTCCTGAGTCCAAGCAATTCTCCTGCCTCAGCCTACTGAGTAGCTGGGATTAAAGTCATGTCCCACCATGCCTGGCTAATTTTTATATTTTTAGTAGAGACTGGGTTTCTCCATGTTGGTCAGGCTGGTCTTGAACTTCCAACCTCAGGTGATCCGCTCGCCTTGTTTTCCCAAAGTGCTGGGATTACAGGCGTGATTTGACGCGCCTGGCCAAGGCTCTTATTCGTTTTGAATGATTTTGAATTATTTGTGTTCGGAAAATATCTCAATGCTCTTGAAAGCATTTGAGACACTCAGAGGAACTAAAACATAACATTGCCCTTCCCTTTCCTTGAACAAATACTTTTAAAATGCTTTTTCGAAAGGATCCAGGCAAACAAAAAAAACCAAAGCTTTTGCTGATTTTGTAATTGTAATAAACAGAATACCTTCTGGATTTTTCTTTTCTGTTCTCCATTGCTAAAAACACAAAAGAAATCAAAACTAAAAGCATAAGTTTTCTTTGGGAAATGTTGGTTTCTTCCAAGCTGTTCTGTTCTCCACTCTCAAAACACAAACAGATCACAATTAAAAGCTTAAGTTTTCCTTGGGAAATGTGTTGACTTTCTCAGAAATTTGAAGGAAACCAGCTGAGATAATGGCTTTTCACTTTCCTTTCCACACAATTATAGTTTACAAATTTTTTTTCTAGAAGGCAACTTGGCTTCAGTTTCGCAGAATAGGCAAAGAAACTGACCAAAACAAAACAAAGTGAAACAAAACAGAAGCTATATTTCCCAGACAACATTTATAATACAGTTGTTAGTAGCTGGGCTTTAAGTCATTCTGACTTGGATTCAAATCCAAGTCCTACCAGATTTCAGACTCAATTTCTTCATTTGTAAAATGAGTACAGTCATACCTAACCTACTGGGTAGTTATGAGATTTAAATGATATAAGACCTATAAAATATTTAGTCAAGCTTAGTGAGCATTTAATAGTTGGTGTATATTATTAGAGTTAGAAGGGACCTCCGAGGCCTTCTATCTTAACCTTATCTAATTCATGATCCTCTTCAACATGATGAACAAGTGCTTAATCACCCCACTTATTCTTGAATAACTCCAGGTCCAAGCCAACCAAAGAGCTTTCTCTGATTGTTCTTCTGTATATTAAACTCTCCCCTTCTACACCCTCCCTGTGTCCATGTGTGCTCATTGTTCAACTACCACTTATGAGTGAGAACATGCAGTGTTTGGTTTTCTGTTCCTTTGTTAGTTTGCTGAGAATGATGGTTTCCAGCTTCATCCATGTCCCTGCAAAGGACATGAACTCATCCTTTTTATGGCTCCATACTAATCCATGGTGTATATGTGCCACATTTTATTTATCCAGTCTATTGTTGATAGGCATTTCAGTTGTTTCCAAGTCTTTGCTATTGTGAATAGTGCTGCAATAAACATATGTATGCATATGTCTATAGTAGAATGATTTATAATCCTTTGGCTATATACCGAATAATGGGATTCCTGGATCAAATGGCATTTCTAGTTCTAGATCCTTGAGGAATCGCCACACTGTCTTCCACAATGGTTGAACTAGTTTACACTCCCACCAACAGTGTAAAAGTATTCCTATGTCTCCACATCTTCTCCAGCATCTGTTTTTTTTGTTTTTGTTTTTGTTTTTTTACTTTTTAATGATCACCATTCTGACTGGCATGTCATGGTGTCTCATTGTGGTTTTGATTTGCATTTCTCTCATGACTAGGGATCATGACCTTTTTTTATCATATGTTTGCTGGCCGCATAAATGTCTTCTTTTGAAATGTGTTTGTTCATATCCTTTACCCACTTTTTGATGTTTTTTTTTTCTTGTAAGTTTGTTTAAGTTCCTTGTAGATTCTGGATATTAGCTTTTCATCAGATGGATAGATTGCAAAAATTTTCTCCCATTCTGTAGATTGCCTGTTCACTCTGTTGATAGTTTTTTTGATATGCAGAAGCTCTTTACTTTAATTAGATCCTGTGTGTCAATTTTGGCTTTTGTTACCATTGCTTTTAGTGTTTTAGTCATGCCTATGCCTATGTCCTGAATGGTATTGCCTAGGTTTTTTTCTAGTTTTTTTTTTTTTTATATCATTTTAGGTCTTACATTTAAATCTTTAATCCATCTAGAGTTAATTTTTGCATAAGGCGTAAGGAAGGGGTCCAGTTTCAGTTTTCTGCATATTGTTAGCTAGTTTTCCCAGCACCATTAATTAAATAAAGAATCCTTTCCCTGTTGCTTGTTTGTAACGTTTGTCAAAGATCAGATGGTTGTAGATGTGTGGTGTTATTTCTGAGGTCTCTGTTCTGTTACATTGGTCTATATCTCTGTTTCGGTACCAGTATCAGGCTGTTTTGGTTACAATAGCCTTGTAGTGTTGTTTGAAGTCAGGTAGCGTGATGCCTCCAGTTTTGTTCTTTTTGCTTAGGATTGTCTTGGCTATACAGGCTCTTTTTTTGGTCCCATATGAAATTTAAAGTAGTTTTTTTTTTTTCTAATTCTGTGAAGAAACTCAATGGCAGCTTGATGGGAATAGCATTAAATCTATAAATTACTTTGGGCAGTATGGCCATTTTCATGATATTGATTCTTCCTATCCATAAGCATGGAATATTTTTCCATTTGTTTGTGTCCTCTCTTATTTCCTTGAGCAGTGGTTTGTAGTTCTCCTTGAAGAGGTCCTTCATATCCCTTGTAAGCTTTATTCCTAGGTATTTTATTCTCTTTGCAGCAATTGTGAATGGAAGTTCAATCATGATTTGGCTCTCTATTTGTCTATTATTGGTGTATAGGAATGCTTGTGATTTTTGCACATTGATTTTGTGTCCTGAGACTTTGCTAAAGTTGCTAATCGGCTTAAGGAGATTTTGGAGTGGGATGATGGGGTTTTCTAAATATACAATCATGTCATCTCCTGAGACAATTTGACTTCCTCTCTTCCTATTTGAATACATTTTTTCTTTTTCTTGCCTGATGGCCCCGGCCAGAACTTTCAATACTATGTTGCATAGGAATGGTGAGAGAGGGCATCCTTGTCTTGTGCTGGTTTTCAAAGGAATGCTTCCAGTTTTTGCCCATTCAGTATGATATTGGCTGCGAGTTTGTCAAGCTCTTATTATTTTGATATACGCTCTATCAATACCTTTTTGTTGAGTGTTTTTAGCAAGAAGGGGTGTTTAATTTTTATCAAAGGCTTTTTCTGCATCTATTGAGATAATCATGTGGTTTTTGTCTTTGGTTCTGTTTATGTGATGGATTACATTTATTGATTTGTGTATGTTGAACCAGCCCTGCATCCCAGGGATAAAGCCGACTTGATTGTGGTGGATAAGCTTCTTGATGCGCTGCTGGATTCGGTTTGCCAGTATTTTATTGAGGATTTTCACATAGATATTCATCAGGGATATTGGCCTGAAATTTTCTTTTTGCGTGTGTGTGTGTGTCTCTGCCAGATTTTTGTATCAGAATGATGCTGACCTCATAAAATGAGTTAGAGAGGAGTCCCTCTTTTTCTATTGTTTGGAATAGTTTTAGAAGGGAAGGTACCAGCTCCCGTTTGTACCTCTGGTAGAATTTGGCCGTGAATCCATCTGGTCCTGGGCCTTTTTTGGTTGGTAGGCTATTAATTACTGCCTCAATTTCAGACCTTGTTATTGGTCTATTCAGGGATTCGACTTCTTCCTGGTTCAGTGGGAGGGCGTATGTGTCCAGGAATTTATCCATTTCTCTAGATTGTCTAGTTTATTTGCAAAAAGGTGTTTACAGTATTCTCTGATTGTATTTCTGTGGAATCAGTGGAGATATCCCCTTTATCTTTTTTTTATTGTGTCTATTTGATTCTTCTTTTTTTATTAGTCTGACTACTGGTCTATCTATTTTGTTAATCCTTTCAACAAACTAGCTCCTGGATTAATTTATTTTTTGAAGGGTTCTTCATGTCTTTATCTCCTTCAGTTCTGCTCTCATCTTAGTTATTTCTTGTCTTCTCCTAGCTTTTGAATTTGTTTGCTCTTGCTTCTCTAGTTCTTTTAATTGTGATATCAAAGTGTCCATTTTAGATCTTTCTGCTTTCTCATGTGGGCATTTAGGGAAGCACTACTTTTAAATATTGTCATAGCAAACAAGTGTAATATTACAAAGTTCATTTAATTGTGATACAGATTTACTCATTCATAAACCATGTATATTGCATTATTTTTTTAAAGTCTTTATACGTTTTTTCAGCCACTATTTAAAAGCAAACCGTTTAATTGCAAAATGAATAATAGAAAAAGCATGTCTACTTACATTAAAGTGTTTATATACATATGGAATTTTTAGTATTTGCTTTCTCTGAGTAAGCAGAATGTGGAAAGAAATTCCCTTTCTTATTTTCTAAGTCAGTGATTCCAAAAACCAGTCCTCAAAGCCCCATTAGGTATATTAACTAATAAGAAATGTCTGCATTGCCGAAATGTCTGTTGTCTATGTTAACAAAATTAAATTGTTAGATTTTATAACATAATCACATTTTGAAGAACTATATATCAGAAAAGAGCTTTATAAAAATTCTGGGGGGAATGTTCAGTTTTAAATGACATTTTCAGTAAATAAACATCTCACATAATGTGTGAAATGCAAACATCTAACATAATTCACACTGCAATGGAGCAATGTCCTATAAATTCTGAAATAATCTACATGAATGATAGGTGCCTGATGACATTTTGTAAAGAGGCTACCACTCAACTGTAGATCTTTCCTTCACATTCATTTTGTGGACACAGACATTGTGTGTAAGCGTGCAGCCACTTCCCCTACTGAGTATAATAATATGCAAGCAGCGGAGACCTGGTCTGTAGAGGGAAGAATAGTATGAGGGTGGATTAGAGAGAAAAGTGGGCAAAGGAGAAAATGTGTAACTTGGAGACAAGGAAAAAATTCTGGATGAAGTAAATTAAAATGATATTGTATTCATCTTTGTTTTTAATTTCTTACTGTACAAACTCGACTTAATAGGGTTTTCCCTTTTCTCTGAGTTTCGGTAAGAATGAAGCTAATTTGAAGGAATGAACATAGTGAGACTCCCAGGAGTATATAAAATTACCATGTTGGAATCCTAAAAGCAACAGAATATTAGAGTATATTCAGCAAATAATTCTTCAGAACAAGTGTTAACTTACAAAGGCAGACGGCTACCAGAAGTCCAGCTGAAGTTTGGTGAAATAAACTCATAAGGTTTGTCAAGGACATTACCATTTCTTTGTTTTCAAGAGGTGAGAGCAGCCTAGAGGTGCTAGCATTTTCTGAGCTGGAAAATGAAGCAGAGTTCTGGTCTATGTCCTTCATTTCACAGGAAGGAAAACTGAGGCCTAGAGAATTTTTCTTCAAATTTACACCCAGAAAGTTCAAATTATTTGGCAGCAAATAAAAACCAGCAAACAATGGTGTAGATTGTAGAGGTATGTTTATGTCAAGAAATAAAATGTCTAGGACTGGAACAGTGAATCAAGACATCAACTAGAAACAGCAGGTTTTTATTGTCCTTAATATTCCCAGAGTTGTAAACTCACAGCTCAACCAAGCTGCTGCTCCAAGCATCTGGTTTGTCCAAGTGGAAAGAACAGTTGGAAGAAAAAGGGGAAGAACCTGTAGCAAAGAAGAAAACTTTCCAGAAACCCTCAAGTAATGTCTCATGCATTAGCCTTTGTCACCAGGCTATCCCTTAATGCAATAGTGCTGGAGAAAGTAAATATGTGTAACCAGGTGTCTTGTCAAATCCCAGCTAAATTAGGATTCTCATCATGAAAGTGAGCATGGGTGTTTGTTGAACATTCAGCAGTATCTGATTCCCAAATGAACAGAGTTTTGGGATTTTCTTCTTCCTTAAGGCATTTAAAGGAACCACAGATCATTTACACATGTCAAGGAGTTAAAAATGTTAACATTCTGTGGATATTTTTGCTAATTAAAAATGCATATATTAGGTAATGTGGCTGGATAGAACCAGTCAGATATTATTAATTATTGTATGCTGCTTTTCATATGATTATTTGGTGAAGTTTTAAAAGCTATCCTTTACAAACACAATACCAAAATTATAGTTCATTATTCAATTAATATGTATGAATAACCATGACATGTTAAACATTGTTTAAGTGCTAGGGATTATAGGTATCAATAAGATAATGAGAGTCCTTAAGCTCATGGGTGTATATTTTAATGTTTGAAGACAGTCAAATACATGTAAGCTAATAAAGTAATGAAATCATTTCTAATAATGATAAATTTCCAGAAGGAAATAAAACGAGATAATATTGCAACAGATGGTGTCTCCTTTTTATTAAAACTATGTGACACTGGGCAAGTCCTTTAACCAGTCCAGAACTGAGTTTTCTGCGCAGTAAAATGTGGAGAATGATAAAATAGACGATCAGATAATCTTGTCAGGGCCCCCCTCACTCTAAGATCTGTTTCTCCTTTCTAATTTTCTTTCAAGAACTGCAGGCAAGCTGTAAAGGAAAAAAGAAGAGATGAGAATAGACAGAAAGCAGCAGTATTGTGAGAATATGGGCTCAGAGGAGAAAAGATATCTGTGTGCTTGTATGACAGCCAATGGAATAAAATTGCTTGAGTTAGAAATGCACAAACACACACATGCATATATATGTATGTATATAATAAAATGAGCATTGAACCAATTGATTTCTGTCTTTTAAACTCTCCCTTTAGAAAATGACCTAAATAGTGGAGACCGGTTTTTTGTTTGTTGTTTTTGAAATTTAAAAGTTCTTCCAGGAGAATTTTCCTCTTACAAATCACTAATTGGATAATTGACTCTATCCTACCACACAAGCTTTGTTGCTCCTAAGTGCTGCATACCAGATTTTTCCCTTTACCGAGATTTATATGACATGGTTTTAAATTCTCTGGAAGGTTTCCACTGTGTTCTGAAGTACTTTCTTTTTCTCCACCAGGTGCAAAATGAGTTGATAACAACCAGAAGTTGACATGTTAGTGCTGTGCTTCTACTTGAGCTTGGAAAAATCTCAACAGGAAACAAACACCACCACCACCACCACCACCTTCGATTGCATCATGGCACTGTGTTGCTTTCTACTGGATTGCCTCCTGAAGCACTTTAGATATTTTATACATAAGTATTGACATGTTTTTGAGAAGGTGTTTCTTCACTTTACGTTTTTCTAATAATTTATATTACACCATTTGTCAAGTTCTTCTCTTTGGTTTTAATTTATTTCTCTCTACAACTGAAAAGGGGACCTTGATTTTAGGTAAATTTTAAGTGATTTATTTTTCCTTTTCTATTTTGGAATCTGAGACTTGTCTTACAACAGGGAGTTTTTCAAACACATTTCCTTCCTTTTTCAAATTCCACTGTGTTTATTTATTGCTTTGTTTCTTTTTCAAATTCCATTGGTCTTGATTTAATTTCATCCCACAAATTTTATTGATAGCCTACTACCTGCCAACTACTGAATTAAGCATTGAACTTATAAAAATAGAAAGGCTATTTTATTGTCATTGCCATCCTGCTAGTAAAAATTTGTTCCATTCTTTACAATTAAGTGGCTTCACCTATGTTTCTCTGTTAATAATCACATTAAATATGTATGACAGGTAGGATTTATGTCATAGATAAGAAAACTAGAGTCCAAAGAAAATAAATGGCCCCAAGTGAACCAATAATCCAACAAACCCTTCCACTAGCTAGCTTCTGATCTGGTTGAGTTGTCATAGACTTTAGGACAAAAAAGCCCATTCGCCTTAGGAACCATAGACTTGTGCTTTCTTATACTGTCTTATGTATTGAAACTTCCTGCAATTCAGGCATAAATTTAGCGTAGGCAGATACTTTTGCTAATAAGGCTAAGGTGGGAAGAAAAACCTGAGTTCTACTTTTATTCTTGGACATTGACTTCAAAGTAAGATGGCCTCTAAGAAATAAAAGCAGTAAATTTGAAACTTTAAAAAAAGTATTTGGTTCACTTAAAACTGTTTCCCATGTTTAAACTTATATTTTTAAAATAACCTTTATCATGTAAAATGAGAGCATTGCTGAGTTTATGACAAGCTTAAGTATAATCTTTTCTTAAAGAACAAGGCATCAATCTTTAATTTGTTTCCCTTTCTTGATTTCTCATAAGTTGCAAAATAAAAATAATTTCACAAATTGTTTATTGTTATTATCCTCCCTACTTGCCCTAGGACTTAAGTACTAACTTTTACTTCCTACTCCCAGACTTTGTATTGCTAAAGAAATAAAAATAATATGAAAAAGCTTAATCACCCAAACCTACATGTGGAATTATGGATTATGCTGTAGATAACAGACCATTGAAAGGAACAAATACTACTTAATGAGGAGCCAAAGACAACATTCTTCCTGCTCCTCTCCTCAAGCTGAGGAATGAGTTTGATTGACTTCAAATCCCATTATTCTCAAAAGTATTAAAGGTACAATGTGGCTTTATATGAAGCAAAGGAAGGGAACAACAAGAACTTTAAAAAAAGTTTGTAGATGGTTGAAAATTTCTTTCGTAATTAGAGAAGAATGTATTTTCTTTCTGTATTGTTTACAGAAGCCAACATTTTTCAAGGCCTAGCAGTAGATGAGTGAGTTTCCTGTTACATTTCTCCTGCAGCATATATTCTGTGGATGTGTTTTCCTGCCCTAATGAGACATACATAGTTTGTCACTTGTTTGTTACATTTTCAAGTGCTTTAAATATTACATTGGTCATTTATTTGCTTTTGAGAACACCCAATAGTCTAAAAATTAAAATGACATGAAGGTCAATTGTAAGATAGGAGTTATACTACTAAATCCTGGACTTGCATATGATAGCAAGGTTGAGCTACACATTTTCATTGTCAGAATAAATGGAATATATAGGAAGGAGTTAATTGGAACTTGTTGGTAACTAAATAAGATTTTTAAAGTAATTTTTTTTTTAGTACTGGCAAAACAGTGTTAAAAATAATACATTATCATTATAAACACCCAAAACTATATCTGTATGAGATAATTTAATGCAATATTTCGGGGAAAATATAGTTGCCAAAATTAATCTCCTTGTTTTCTTTCATTGTGCAATATGCGGTTAAAATTTTTTTCTATTGACCAATGTGTGTGTGTATGTGTGTGTGTGTGTGTGTGTGTGTGTGTGTGTGTCTATAATTTATATATGTGTTTGTATATATCTCTATATACACATATATGTGTATGTAAAATATGTATATACACATATATATATAATGTACACTAAATATGTATATATGTATATACAAAAAATCTTTTGCTATACTGAAATAAAAAAGAAGGTTTTAAAAAGAAAGATAGAGAAGAAATTTAACCTGATTTCTATTAAATTAAGCACAAAGAATTAAAACTTTACTAAAGGGCCAAGTGCAGTGGCTCATGCCTGTAATCCCAGCACTTCGGGAGGCCAAGGCTGGTGGATCAACTAAGGTCAGGAGTTAAGAAACAAGCCTGGCCAACATGGTGAAACCCCACCTCTACCAAAACCACAAAATTTAGCCAGGCAAGGTGGCACTTGCCTGTAGTCCCAGCTACTCTGGAGGCTGAGTCAGGAGAATGGCTTGAACCAGGGAGGCAGAAGTTAACAGTGAGCTGAGATTGTACCACTGCACTCCAGGCTGGGTGACAGAGCCAGGCTCCATCTCAAAAAATAAAATAAAAAACAAAAACAAAAGACACTTATACCTCCCACAGTTACAATTTTCATATTCTCTTCTGTTAAGGAGAAGCCAGGTGAGAATGGAAGGGGCCATCCAGAGTAAAGAGGAGAAAGGAACAGAGGTGAGGACGTTCTCACAAGGGGCGCCTCGGGTGAAAAGAGAAAGATGGTTAGAGGGAGAGGACCTGAGGAGGCTCAAGGTCAGCTCCTTCCCTCTTCCTCTCTGGCCACACAACTTGTTCTTAGCAGCTTCCTGTCCACTACTGCTAAGTCATTGCCGCATGAATGCATCTTTTGCACCATGGCTGTTTTCCTTTTGCCCCCATTTCTCTCTGAGGAAAGGTTTGATGATGATTTCAATGTTGACTCACTCGACTTTTAGATTGTATCTGACTTACTGTGCTTGTTAAATGCGTCTGTTCCTCTCACATGGATAGTTTCTACGTTATGAAAAGTCCTCTCCTTTTTCATTTCCTCTTCAGAAAGCTTGTTTTGCTAATGAAGAGTCTGTGAAATCTGGGGAGATTGCTGCTCTGTGTGTGTGTGTGTGTGTGTGTGTGTGTGTGTGTACATAGTTTCCCTCTTTGAGAAACTGCTATTGTTGCTTCTCAGTGCACCTGGATGTCTGATGATATTTTTTTATTTAACAAGCCATCTATGAAATCTAAAGGTTAGTGTTATTTTGTCTTTATGTTGATATTTTTCTCTCTAATATTTGTGTTAAAATTGTTCCCCAAATAGAGTCTCTACATGAGATAGCAACCAATGAGCAAATCAACATATCTACCTACACATATATACAAATCTATAAATTTATATCTTTTTGTATCTAATCTATATGTATAATTTTGCCTTTCCTCTCAAGCAAGGACATGAGTGGTAAATTAATGATAATATGATCTCTGCTATGGAATGGCTGGTCTACTCTGCGTGGAGCAACTTCTCCATCATGTGGACTTTTAAGATATTGCTGCTAAAGTTAAAGCCATGCTATGCTCTTGAAACTGTAAATATCAACTAATTTTAAAAGAAAAGGATGAAGCTCTAGGTAGGTTATTTGTATAGCTCATATTATTTCTGTTTTTCTATGTGTCTGATGATATTCTCAGCACCTTATTCATTTAGTCATTCCAAAAGTACCTATTACATAAGCACTCTTACTATTTCCATTTTATAGATGAAAAAATTTAGGCTTGTCCAAGAACACAGCACTGGTAAATGACAAAGTAAGTCCAAAATTGAACAGAAGGCCAAATTTCATAAGATATCTTGGGTGAGATATTTCTTGCCTTAGATCTTCCGCCTAAAATGTAACAAATTTAATGGTATCTGGATAAATAAAAAATAATATTAATTTCTCTTCATCAAGGCCAACAATGTGTCAGGTACTGTCTGGATCTTTTAAATATTCTTTGTTATTTATTTTACCATTCTATCAAAGTATTAATGGTTAAGAAATGTCTTCAGATTAGGAAATATTAGGGTTAGCAGCTACCAACAACCAATGACTAAGAGTCACTATTGTTCTAAATCCTATATGGTTCCCACTATTTATTGTCAAGGCTATAGGAAATCACCTAGGATATGTGAGCTTTTCTCCTTCACAAAGTTTGGGATTTGCTGTTATGAATATAACTCTACACCAGCATACCCATCTCCCCATCATAGAGACAAGAGAGACATGAAGAAATCTTATTGTTTCTCTCACATAATTCAGATTTGCTTTTAGTATGCTATTAAGGATTAATGCACTCCCCATTTTTCTGCTCTGTGAAAAAAAAATAAATGGCTTTTAGGATTCTACATATCTAAAGTGCTTGAAAAACGGGTTTTATTTTGACTGAGTTAACTGGAGATATTATCTGAAAAGGACTGACTCACTCATATACCAAGGAGGACAAATAATAATACACTTTTCCTTCCTGTCTTCATTCATTTATTCAATAAATATTTACTAAACACTTACTATGTGTAAAATCTAGCAGCAAGTGTATGAAAGAGGGCTACAATTCTCTCACACAGAGGAATAGCAGATCAGTGTTCATCCAAAGAGTAGACGGAGTTCTGGAGAGGAATGACAAGAGGCTTTGTGAGAGAGAGGGCAAATGCATACATCCTTAGAGGAATGAGGGATGGGGACAGGTAAAGATGGCGAATGAAGCAGCAAGACTCAGTCAGCAGAGGCACTCAGTGCAAAGGCACTCAGGAACAGTGAATACTGTAATGAAGGCTATGACTGAAGATGGGCTGGGTTAGGCTGTGAGGGGCTTTGAACATTATACTAAGGAGTTTAAGATTTACCCGCAGTCCAGTGGCTCTCAAAGTGAGATCCCCAGTTTACTAGCATTAGCTTTGCTTCAGACCCCATCCCAGACCTACTGAATCAGAATCTCTGGGGAATGGGACTTAGACTTCTGTAGCTTAACAAACGATCCAGGCCGTGCTGATGCATGGTAAGGGCTGATAACCAGTGCTGTAGCCAGGCTTTCCAAATGGATGTGTGTGCTGACAATGAGTGGCAGGTGTGCTGGAGATAGATAGTGACCTTTGCAGTCCTCCGGGTGGCTAGCAGGACCTGGGGAAGCTGGAGCTCTTGGGATGACTGTCACTTGCACAAGCAGCCTCATTCTTATTCCTAGGGCACCGAGTTCTTTGTGCTGAAATAGTAGTGTTGTGCAGAGTAGGCCTGTGGACAAATTTGCCACGTAACCTGTTTTTGCATGCTCTCTCCCCACCAGCTAAGAATGGTTTACATTTTTAAAGGATTGTAAAAGAGAAAAGGAAGATAAAGGAAAAGGATTGGAAGAAACAGAAAGAGGAGGAGGAGAAGAAAATGATGAAGGAGGAGGAGGAGAAAGGAAAGGAGAAGAGAGGGAGGAGGAGCAGCAGGACGAGGGGTGGTTTAATGGTATGTGGCCTGCAAAGCCTAAAATATTTACTGACTGACCCTTTACAGAAAGTTTGCTGACCTCTGATGTAGACAAGGAGAAATTGTTTTTAGGAAGAGGAGGAAAATGTCCAGAGAACTCATTAGGGAGATTTAACATAGTAACAGTATGCAGAAAAGACAAAGTAAAAGGAGCTGGAAAGAGAAGCCAGATGTTCAACACAGGTAAAGTGGTAAAGACTTAATGCAATACTCTTTGAATGGAAAGAAGACATGAGTCTGTAATCCTCATAGAAATGATATGCTTTAACTTTAAATTGACCCAACCACAATGCCACGGCAAGGTTCTCAACAGTTGAAGATATCATAGATTCTGTCAAGTTCAGCAATCTCTTGGGGTTTGGTTTAGTTTTGAAAGAGTAAAACAGTGCTGAGGACATGAACTCTGAAATCAGAATCCTGCATCTTCTAGGATGGAAGACCTTGAACACATTGATTCTCCTGTCTTTGTCTCAGGCCTCTTCTTTATAAAATGGATATAACAGTAATATTTATCTCTTAGGGTTGCTGTGAGAATTAAGTTGGTAGAGACAAGAAACTTAGAACTTAGCAGACTTATGTATGCACTCAATGAATTTTAGCAATTATGTGTTCATATATAAAAACTGGAATTAATTTTGCACCAGCCTAATATATTTGCATCACATAGTCAGGAACAAATGCTGACATAAATGAAAAAATAATAGCTAACATTCACTTAGTACATGAGTCAATAAGCTCTAAGTTCCTTATCTCTATCAATATGCTTAATTCTCACAACAATTTTAAAAGGGAAACCCCAAAACGCTTCAGAAATATGTAGCTGAAGTCAACTTAACACATTCTGTCCAAAACAGTTAGGCTATGCTGTATGCACGCTGTGTTAGGCTAGACAAAACAAGGCAACAAAACTACACCCCTGACCCTACGGAATGCCTAGTCTACTTTGCAGACTAAGTGAAGAATGCTATGTAGATGTTATCTGTAACAAAAAAAAAACAAAAAAACAAACAAAAAAACGGAGCTTGTTTAAAAATAAGGGATTAAATGCATACTGGTTTTGTAATCTGAGACAAATATCATTAAAATTATTTAAAATGTGCTGTAGCTGTCATTTTCTTCTGTTTCTCAGTGGGAAAATTGTGATTTTAATGAATGGAGCAGGAGTTAGAAAACAAGGAGTTTGGAAACTTGAATCCTTGAATTTAATATTTCATCTGAAACCATCAAGTTTTATATGCCCAAACACACACTCATACACACAAACACATACACATACTAAGGTAAAATTAATTCATACTTGATGCACAGGAATATTCTTAATTCTAAATAGACATTTTTATCTTCACTTGTTCATATACATGTATGATATTATTCATCAGAAAATCAATTTTTGATAATGAACTCTAGTGCAGTTTAATACCTTACTCATTTTAGGATGAGTACATAAAAAAGAACATATTTTACATCTATGTTTATACAGTAATTTAGAAATGGTAAGATGGAATTCCAATGAAGCTGTGGGAAAAGTCAAATATTCCATCAACATCCAAAGTCAAGGATTTTGAAAAAAGCTTTTTTTTTTTTTTTTTTGTGGGTTGGGGGGAGTAGGGGTTCTTTATATACTCTCTAAAAGATAATTTATAGGATCATATCTATAGGAAAAAGGTTTGACTTGGAAAAAAATAGATTCTTGTTCTTCATATAAACTGTCACTCACTACAGATCATCATAATATCAATTTTTTCTTCCATATGATATGAGATCAGGACATTTCATATGTGTGTGTGTGTATGTGTGTGTTTGTGTGTGTGTATATGTGTGTGTATACCTCAGCTGTATATTTCAAGATTTAATATTATTTAGTGGCTATTACTATTTACCTTCCAGAAATTTATTAAACATGTCTTTGGTCTCTCTGTTATATTAAAATTGAAAATTACAGCTCATGGATTAATACCACAGCCCCTCAGTTTTGTACCTCCTCACAGGCTTAGTTCCCATTACCTTTGGAGCATCTGACTTCTGAATAGGTTGGTGCATGTCTAACTCTGTGCTCTAAAAGCACAAAACACCTGAAGGTGTGACATTGCCACATTAGTAGGGCTTTCTGAGCCTGGCTTTGCCTAGAGGAAAGCTGAATGTTGTGAGTTTTATATTCAGTTAGAGTAATTTAAAAGTCCTTCAGGTCAGGGGAGGCTCCTGAGAATCCCATGCATGCTTCACTTCAGCCTTTTCAACGTGCCAATCCTAAACAGAAAAATAGACACCACACAAGAAGCGATTACACTGCTGGTTGGCTTATGATGGGATGTGAATACAGGACTCAGAAAAACAGAAAGTTGTATCATATGCAGAAAAGTTTGCCCAACCAAATTCAGTTGCCCAAAGCCAATGCTTCTTTGGTAAACCAAAGAACAAATGCTATCTCACACACTGCCCGTCTTTCTGTCCTTTCAGTTCTCCCTCATTCCTATTGCCTAATACGAATCTTTTTCTCACTCTCTGCATCACCGCACAGTCTCAGATGGAATGAGGCCTCCCAGCTACCCATCCTCCACATTCTCTGGGCTTATGTCGCTGTGAAAATACACTTAGCTCCCTTTTCTTCTATAAACCAATCTCAGCTCCCTGTTTTCTCTTTTTTTTCCTTGTATATTTTGTTTCTGAACTCAGATGGCTGGCTACTTCCAAGTGAACACAAACTCTTTTCCTTCCACCCTAGGCTTGACAATTAGCTCTAATGTTTAATGTCCTCTCCCTTATCCTACCCAATACATTTCAAGTATATTCTCCAAAAATTTTTCTGTATTTTAAGGTTTAAAAAATGCTGGCAGATAAGAATGAAACACATCAAACTATGTTTTTAGGTTAACAGTTATGTATTTATCACTTGTGTAAGGTAAAGTTGGCTTTTGTACACGACATGATTCAATTACAATATTTTATAGGCCGATGAAAACAGGATCAACCAACTATGTTAATGCCTCTTATAAAGCATTTTGCTTTCAAAGATTTTTTTTTGCTCTAAAAGCCAAATGGTCATGCTCACACATTTAATGTCTTTTTTCCAAGCCTAATGTCTTTCTTCCAAGTCCTCCTCTAATTATTCATGTAAGGAACTACATTTCATCAATACAGATATATACACCTCATTAAAAGACAAAAGAGCCTGAACCTTTGGCTTTTGTCCCATGATGTTTTCTGATAGATCTGAGAAAGGGTACAGGAATCAAAAGGCACTTATTAAGAACCTCTACCGTGAAGAAAACCTTGTATTAAAGTGCTTAGTAGGTACTTAGAATTTTCTCCATATTATGTAATTACTGTCTAGAACAGTGATTTGTATAGTAATCACCAAGTTATCTTTGCAAAATGCCAATTCCAGTTTAATATGAAACCTGAGATAATTTTTAAGAAGTTCACAGGTGTGGACCACATTTGGAGTAGCAAGAGTGGAGAGTGAGCACCAGTGGTTACTTGAAAAGCACATTTTAAAGTCATATATTAAGCATGGAAAATGGTTCCTCCCATTCACAAAAATCGGACACCTTGTCTACAGTAATATATGGTTAAATTCGTCACCAAAGCACACACAGTCCTGCTATGGGACACTGAATATTCTTCCCTCTCAATGTGGTAGTTTTTAGGGACGAGAGCCTGCAAAATGGAACAAAGAGTAAAAAGGGATGGCAATGAATATCATAAATAGAAAAAAAATGACAGATCCTACTCTGTAGGGAGCCGGAGTAGCATACTCGCTCCGGGGGGATCAGCAGCAAGGCTGCTGTGAACTTTCGTTGAACTTCAGGGAAGTGAAACCACAGTAGAAGTATGTGTTTCTCGGCGAGAACAGATAGGCCTAGAGAGATAACCAGCTTTCACTGACCTTGCTGCAAGATAGTTTTTAGCTGAAGTATATTAACTGAAGTATGAGAATAATAACCACGGGCTGTTCTAAGTAACTGCACCCTCCCTCTGCTATGTGTTTTGTGAACATATAAAATAAAGTACACTTAGGTCGAGGTCAGAGAGACTGACATCCTCACCTCCTGGACCACCTGGACCACCCAGCTTTCTGTTTCTATGTCTGCGTCTGTGTCCTTCTTTATCCCCCGCCGTTCCCTCTTAGGTCCTTGAACTCTTGTGCAGCGCAGGACGTGATGCGTGCCGGACCACTCCAGTGGCCAGAGGCAACCTAGCCTAGTGGTTTTGAGTCAGACTCCCTCAGACTTCAAATCTGGGTTCCTCCACTTACTAGTTGCCTGACCTTACACCAATTATTTTATCTTCCTCTGCCACACTTCCTTACCTATAATAAGGAATGATAATGCCTTACAGAGTAGTCGTAGAAAGTAAAAGAGATAATGTAAGATAATATCATGCACTAGTATGACTACAATAAACTAAAACTACGTAACTATACTCTTTAATTGTTAGAGATAAAAATATATCAACTGGAGATGCAAAGGAAGCTCTCCAACCTTCATACATGTTAAGCAAATTATCTAGAAATTAATTAATATGATTAAGGAATAAAAAGACTCAACTAGAGCTTTAAACATAATGTTGGCCCATATATAGAAACCGTATCTTAAATATTGACAGTACCTTCAAAGAATTAAGAATGTAATAATGCAGGATATTATTAGGTGTTTGTTCTTTTGACTTTAAAATATACGTTGTCTTTATTGTCTAGGACTTGTCCTAAATGGCAGATAAGCTTTGCCATATTTAGAAAAGCAATTAAACAGAGAACAGAAGGCTAATATATTATAGCTTCCAAAGGAAATACATGTTTTATATCTAAATTATATTTCTAAATGTAAAAATGAACTTTTATATTTGAAATATAGCATTTGAAACCTTTTTGATATTAGATGGAAATTTATCATGTACTCATACTCAAAGTAAAAAATTCCACTAAGTTTCATGTGTTTGATAACCAGTTAAGTTTTTCCACCTTCTTCCAGAACTCATTGGCCTCATAGAGACACAGCTTAAGGGCTAACACATACCATGCCAATTACTCTTAATTCAATTAATTGAGACTCACTAGTTCTTCATCTTGACTCAACACTCTGCTTCTTTATTATTCTCTGGTGTTGCCTTATTCTCATTGCTCTTCTTCACAGAGCTTTTTCTTCTGATGTGCTCTGCCCAGCCCCACGTGGATGTTGTAGAAAGAAAACAAGGTGCTGGAGAAACCTAGAACTAAATCCAGTGTGGAGTCTGCCAGCGGAGACCTGCATGGCCTTGGACAAAGCTTATCCTGTGAGACTTGGTTTCCTTTGTTCATAACAATACCTTATTGTCAGGATTTGAGATAATATTGTTAAGCATTTACATGGAGGCCGCACATGGAAAATAGGCAATGTTTGTAAGCTTTTGTTTTATTTATTAAATGCCAACTGATGCACCACTTAGTCTATAAAGCTCTGAAGACAGAAGCAGTTTTTTACCTCCTCATATATCCATTGGTGCATTTTATTTGCAACTGGTTACTTTTTTATGTGGTGTCCTAGTTATTATGTATAAATTATAGTCTGTGTAGATTTTCTCCTTTATGAGACTTGAAATTTCTAGAGGAAGGGTTTCCATATTCATATATGCACCATGCTTCCAGCCAGGAGCTTAAGAATAGCAGGTATAATAATAAGTAAATCAATAAGTATTTCTTCAATAGAGCAAAAAGCACTTTCTCACAAAACTCATATCAATTTTTAAGTTGGTCTCCTTTAGGTTTTACCCAATTTCTCCAACTTTTCAATGCCCCACTAAATTAAATTACATAAAACACCAAATGTTTCACAAGGTTTTCCCTCAAATATGATTTATTTAGCAATCACATGTAATAAGAAAAACAGAGAAATACACCATAATAAAAACACAAGAATTGTAGGTTGTCATGTTAAAAATTAAATAAAAGAGGTTTTGGTTAAATGAAAAGGCATATAAACTTGCAGAATACATATGTTGGGGAGTTGAGGTTTAAAATGCAAAGCAGGACATTCAAGGTGCAGCAGCCTAACTCATCAATCCCTCTCTTCAGATGGGCTCAATATTAATGTTTGCAGAAGGGACAGGCACAGATGACCTCCACTCTGACTTTCTATTAATTAGTGCTAAGTAGTAGCTGTCTTACAGAGAGGATAACAAGGGAAGGAAGAAATATGAAAGCTTAAAAGAAAAAGAAAGAGGAGGGAGTGTAGCAGATAGAGATTAGGAAAGTAAGTACAGCAGCAGTGTGACAATTCTTCTGAAGGAGTGAAACTGTTTTTGTTCTGCACTCTTTCTGGAAATTTGGTCACAGTGCTTTATAAGTAGCAAAACCTGGAAAATTAGGTTAAATCCCAAGTACATAAATTGATGAATTCTTTATATTCTATTATTTTAGTAATAAGGTCTTATAGATATTAAAATATTAATAGAAACAAAGTGGATATGCTTCCTATGACATTTGAGAAGTAGCATTTATATTTACTCCTTCTTTGAGAGATTCTATAGCTTTACTGAAAGACAACTGGCTCAAATAGGAACAATAGTAATTAGACCCTCCAGATAGATTCTATTAAATGCACAATATTTTCTAGCTGGTTAATGCCTTGTTTTAAAAAGACATTCAAAGCAGCAGTTACAGTCTTTCCATAAATAGAAATAAAAAGTCCATTTGAAAGGATAATAAGTCACCATGATGTACATATCTATAAATGTTTTCCCCCAGCACGTTATTATAGATCAATCTTACTGCTTACGTTTAAAATATCAATTACATTGTAATGTCTATGATACAATTCAATTATTTAGCTGTGTTTTGCATGAGATTTTGGTGAAACTAAAGCTAAGGATCTATTCACAGAACAATTAAAAGCATTTTATACAGCCTATACCCAAATATATCTTAAATTACAATGAATGATGCATACTAAATATGCATATAGAATATGGCTTACACATTAAGAGAGATCTAAGTTATGAGTTATAAAATCTCACCACTTAGGCTTAAAAGCTTCTGAATGTATCCTTTTCTAAAATATTGCTTAGCATTGTGGAACCCAGGAATGAAGCAGGTGCAGCAGAAAACTTGTTAGGATGGATGGATCCTCCTTTGCACGATTTAATTGATGGCTACTCTTGATTCTTTCCATCCAATTTCTACCTTTCACAAAGACAAATTCACTGAAGCTCACAATTATTGCAATGCTTGTACAGTGAAAAGTTACCACATCTAATTGTGCTTGAGATTTGTTGTCAGCTAATAATACATAAAGGTAGTTTTTCAGCTTTGAGCAAAGGAAAGACTTTGCACATGCTCAGGCAAAACACGACAAGGAAGCAGGGCCTCTGAGGGCTGCAGTTTGTTTCTGTGTAGTAAAATATAAAAGTCACGTCAAATAATGTTATCTGTACAGAAAAGTGTGGGCTTTCATTTTCATAGACATTTTTGAACACACATACACATTCTTGTCTCTTATTTCTTGGCTGGTAATATGTTTTGTTACATCCTTATGGGATAAACACCCCACAGGCAAATTTCATTTTCCATTCTAGTGTCTGTCTCCACCAATGGCTGATGGTCCTATCATGAACTGCAGATAGCATGTGACTTGCTTGTAACCACACCTATGGACGTTATGCATTCGTGCTTTGAAACCACGGGGATGGACACAGGCTGGCCCACAGTGTTCAGAGAAAGGTTTCACTGCTATTTCTTAGCATGAGAATTTACCATGAAGTGTTCCTCAGGTCACCTAGCTGGGGTTCTGATGCTCCATTGTTGGATTGTAGAATTGCTCTGGCATTTCAACCAACTCCTCGGCAGTCACACCTGTCATTTTGCTCCTATGCATTTGAAATAAGAAGGACAATCTAAATAGTCCATTCCCCATCACTGCAAAAAGATTTTTTTTCCATAATTTTGTTTTTGCTTCCTTTTATTTAAGACCTTGAAAAATTATAGTTATAGCACTCTGTAAGACAGTGCAAGGAAGTAAATTTTAAATTATTTCATCTGCTGCACACGCATTGCACAATCATTATGACTGGGTCCAGAGCAAGAAAAATTAAAAACTGTCCGACTTTTGTCTCAAAAATTTCTCTGGCTTGATTGAAGAAGGCCAAATTGCGGAGGGAAAAAAATGGCAGAAGCACTGGCCAAAAACTCTGATAAGAACTTGAATGTATTTATTTGGCCAGAGTTACTAGCTCAGAATTTATGTTCTTCTTAATTCCTTGTATAGGGTTCAATTAAAATGGCCCAATCCAATTCTGTGTTGAAACAGGAGCTATAGCTTTGTGGAAGGTTGAGACTTTATGATGTTTTCATGCTGTTTTCATCGTCCTGAAATAAAATCCAAATGAAAATGTACATCAGAGAAAAAGGAGTGGCTAGTGGCTGGGCAGGCTAGTCAAAGAGTACAAAATTTCATTTATATAGAAGGAATCAGTTCAGGAAGTCTACTGTAAAACGTGGTTACAGTACTTTAGAAACAATGTATCATATTCCTGAAAACAGCTGCTAAAAGAGTAGATTTTAAAAGTTCTCCCCACAAAAAGAGATGAGCATGTGAAGTAATGCATATGTTAATCAGCTTGATTTAGCCATTCTACAATTTCAAAAAAACATGTTGCACACCATTTTTATTTGTGAATTCAAAAATAAACAAATAAAAAGAAAAGAAAACATAGAAAGAAGGTCATCATTTACTCACATACAGGTATCAATTACTGTGTGGCAATTCACACTGTAGTTTATATACCTCGTCAAAAATAAGGGCTTTCTCAGCATATATAATAGATATGGTTTTATATCAGTTGGAATTTCTCTTCCTATTTCTGCTCTGGGTGTGTGCATGTGTGTTTGGATGTATGTGTATGTTCAATCCCAGTAAAAACTTTGGTTCTCTAGATCAGATGGGCATTTAGGCCTGGCAGGTAGTGTAAATGAGTTAAGTGGGCCTGGCCTGTGTGAGTGTAAGACAACTAGACTCACAGGGACTAGAGTGAACTAAAGAACATAAACCCTGTCTACAGACATTCCAAAAGACACTTTAAATCAGTGTGAAAGTCAAGGCAACTCTACTGACTAAATACATCCCACAAATCATCAATTTTTGGTCTCTCGTTAGATCGTACACTCGACGTTAAAGCAGGTATTGGTCGTGATAGGGAACACTTTCCTCCCAGTGAGTAACAGGTCTGACAGTGACTTGCTTTTAAAATGCCAGAAAGATAATGTGATAAATGATATGCCATTTTAAATAATAAAGCAGCCTGGCATTATATATCCAACCATTCTATTTTATTTTCTTTAATAAACAAAAACATTAAAAAATTTAAACAAAACAAAACACTTTCATGGACTAAAATGTCTTAGAAACGATGGTGAAATTATACAACAATGTGAAAAGTAGATTTTAAGGGCTTTTTTTTTGTTCTAAGTGTAGTGTTGCACATTGATTTATAAAGTTTCAATATGGCACAGACTTAATCAGAGCTCAATATTTTCTGGGAAAGTGCCTCACAGTGGGACCTACACATTGAGAACAAAGCAGGCAATGGCTTTCAGAGACGTGGCCAGGCTACCATAATAGCTACACTTTCTTTGATGGTGGCCAGCAAATAATTAGCTATCACTCACAAAGAAGGTATGCTGAATTTGCAACAGGAAGCCTGCAAGCCAAATCTGACCCTCAGACATATTTTTTCCTTGTCCACAAAGCATTTCAAAAAACTTCGAGCCAACAGGAAAAATTGGAAGAGTTTACATTAAGAACCTCTCTTAACCACTAGGAACAGCTAGCAACACTGGGCCCTCATTCTTTGAGTGAAGATCTGCCAGAGCCCAAGAGTGGCCAAATGTAGCCTTCAGGCTGGATATGCTGTGTCCTCTCTGTTTCCAAGACTGATCACTGCCCGTTGTCTCCAAGGCACCACGCGTGAGTCATAGTTGCCAATTGTTACTCCTCCTGTTGTTTTTAGACCTTGCCCACTTCCCTCATTTAAAGGACCTACTTGTTTTTGGAAGGCATGTGAATTTCTGTCTGAAGTTTGGGTAAAGATGTTCCAACAATTAAACTCTGCACCAATTAACATTGAGATAATTCCTTTAACATATATTGCAGGACTGTATCAACTCAGTTGTAGCAGTCTTCTGTTAAGGTTATGTAATTAGTAAACATACAGAATTTATAAGGTGCTACTGAAGACCACATTTTCTGGAAGACTGAGCACCAAAGGCAGGGCTTTCTCAAACTGTGAAAAAAGCTGAATAATTTAATTGGTCCTGACAGAAAAAAAAATTGCCAAACCGTCCGCTAGGGTTTAAACATTATATTTAGTTTGAGGGGGCCATAAACTGTTCTGGCTTTAGGGTCTTTTTAGTTGAAAAATGAAAAAAGACACTTCATTAACTGCCAAGTGAATCATATCAAAACATTTTACTGATGAAATATCAGTTTCTTACTTACAGATACACACACACACACATATATGTATGCATATAAATTGCCTTAGGTATTTTCATACAATGAGCAGTTATTTTTACAAATGTATTAGTAATCTATTATCTACACACAATTTTTTGAAAATTTTCATAAATATTCAAGATCCATTATCATAAATGTCTGGAAAATGCTAATCCTAAAATTTTGTTTTGATGATATCTGGCGTACACTGGCTTGGAGATGACCCGTAGGAAAGTATCTTGCTTAATTTTGTTTTACCTGGTTTTCTAAAGACATACATTTGCCAACGAAACACTGTTACTTAAAACATCTATAAATCTTCCACTAAATTAGTTTTCCCTAAAATATACTTCCGGGGCTTTGCTGTGTATCATGAGAACACAAGAAATGATCATGGGCTCTAGAGGTAATAAATTTATAGTTTGAATAGACAGTAGGGAGAGGAACTGATGTAGTATATAAAACAATATAATTGTTAAACATAGAGAGGGGTTTTCATTGCTGAACAGTCACTTTGAACTTGATTTCTCCCCGAGCTTTATAAACAAAATAGGGATCACACTCACTAACTCTGGAATTGTTGACAAGATTAAGCGAGATAATATATGCAACATGTTCACCACAGTCCCTGACACTTTGTTGCTATTAATGAAACTATTCTTACGAATAAAAGACAGTCTTACAACTAGCTGTCTTTGTAACTCAAGAATATTGAGGAAGAAATTATTTTAAAAGTGAATCACATTTTAACTCTTTCATATCTAAAGTAACAGCTGTGGAACTAATAACATCTCTAAGGTTTGAAATGCACCCTCAGCATTTTCTCTTGCCTCCAACACACCACCCCAACAAGTGTGTTTTGTTCTTGGGTTTTGTTCTTTACATCTTTTTCTTTTTAGTAGATATTAAGACATCCTCACTGTAAATACACATTCCTCCTAACTGCCTACATATTTGTTAGCAGTTCATGACAGGGGTTCTCAATTTTAGTGGACAGAAATATCAACAGACTGGCTTATCAAAAAGTCAAATTTTCAAGGCATCACTCCCAGAGTTAATAATTTGGTAGGCTGAAAACAAGCCCTAGAAGCTAAATTTTTACAATGAGAACCACAGATGCACATGTGCACAGATTTTAACAAACATGATAGATACTTGCACTGTTTTAATTACTGGGTATAAACATTCATATTTTTACATGAAATAAAATAAGAAATCAGTCTAAAACATTTCCTACATGACGTGGAAAAAGAAATGAGGATTAAATATCCCCATGAACTTTATTATTATTATTATTATTATTATTATTATTTGAGACAGAGTCTCGCACTGCCGCCTGGGCTGGAGTGCAGTGACATGATCTCAGCTCACTGCAACCTCCACCTCCCTGGTTCAAGGGATTCTCCTGAGTCAGCCTCCCAAGTAGCTGGGATTACAGGTGCCTGCCACCATGCCGAGCTAAGTTTTTGTATTTTTGGTAGAGACAGGGTTTCATTATGTTAGCCAGGCTGGTCTCAAACTCCTGACCTCATGATCCGCCTACTTTGGCCTCCCAAAGTGCTAGGATTATAGGTGTGATCCACCACGCCCAGCCATTTTTTTTTAAGGATAAAAATTTCAGTCCCAGTAAATACATTTTTTGTTGACTAACAAATTAAGTACTCTTTGAAAAGGTAAATATTTAAAGTTTACCTGTTAAAATTTTGTCTCAAAGGATTGATGATAGAGATTTTTTAAAAAGTCCAGGAAGGCATTTAAATAAGATAACTTCATCTCTAATGGTATTATGCAAATCATTTATTTTAGAAGCTAAGTTTCTTGTCTATAAAATAAAATTACCTCTCATGTTTAAAATAACAGAAGTCTTTAAGGTGTTTCAGGCCTATGAATGTGTCTCAGCATGTTTTTCTTCAGCATTTACTAAGTCTTCTGAGTTCGTAAGAAGATCAGATTCACCTAAAAATATAAGGAAACAAAAACAAAACAAAATAAAGGCTTTGGAAAAAACTAATAAGGTTAGGAGACTGAGGCACTTTGTAAAATGTTGAAGGCTGGATTTTACAATGGATTTCGTGGCACATTTTTTCAAAGATACCAAACATTTTCCTTTAGCCTGTGGATCTACAGAGCATAACAAGCTATCTTCTGGTG
>NW_022436968.1:12890149-12917807 GCF_009761245.1 Sapajus apella | reverse complement strand
AAACATCTATTAAATCTCATGTAAAAAATCATAATTTTTTTCTGAATATTTTTAATTGGAACAAATCCCTTTAAATAAACCTTCTAATGATTGATGTCTTTTACCATATATTGCTTAGTTGCCATGAATTTTTAAAAATGAGTATGAAAGGATAGTAATGTTTAGGATAAGATGCAATCTGTCAAGACAAACTAATTTGGAATCACTCAGTTTCCATATCAACTTTGAAGAAAAAATAAAATCTTAGCATGGGAAATCTTTCAACATTTCTGGGAGGTTGTAAAGAATCTAGGAAAATAGAAATATAAAGCAAAATGTATAGATAAAAAGTGTCTTATTACATAAGTAACGAATTAAACAAAATTAACAGAAATTAATTTTTGAGTCAATTACTTGAAATATCTTGATATTTCAGGAAATAGTCATATACAATGGAATATTCTTTGTGTCTGAAATTTGAGTAAAAGTATCCCAACGATTAAACTTTGTACCAAATAACTTTGTTATAATTCCTATAACATATATTATAGGACTGTGTCAACTCAGTTGCAGCAGATTTTTGTCTGAAATTTGAGTAAAAATATTCTAACAATTAAACTTTGTACCAATTAACTTTGTTATAATTCCTTTAACATATATTATAGGACTGTATCAACTCAGTTGCAGCAGATTTTTGTTGAGGTTAAGTAATTAGTGAACATACAGAATTTATAAGGTGCTATTACAAAGCAAATTTGTCTTTAAAATGTGGAGAATGGGGACTTCTTAAACAAGATCAAAATGTCAGGTAGTCTCATTACTTTCCTGATCATTCTTAGAGAGCTAAAAACATCCTGTGATCACATTAAGTTGCCTAAGTCTCAAATCAGACAATAGAAGGTCTGGTCCCATGTAATACACATTATCAAACAAAGATAAGACTCCTTTTCCACCTTGGGTTTGTTATAGAACCCAGAAATGGTGCATGTGTGTGCGGAGCGGGATGGGGTGTATATGGTTGATGTTTCTCTCATTTGTTTGCTCTCCCTCCACTGTCTGCTTTGGACTCCTGAGCAAGGGAGAGAAGAAGGCTAAGAGGAGCAGCAGTGTTGCAGGATGGCTTTGCACTCACTAGACCTGGCAGGTGTTTACAGCTGCCTTTATTTTATTTTCTGTGATCACAATCATGGGCTCTGAACAGACTTCTCACCAAGGACCATGGCTTTTCACTGACTTAGTAAGACCCATGAATCTCTGGCTTCTTTTTTTTTTTTTTTTGAGATGGAGTCTCACTCTGTCGCCCAGGCTGGAGTGCAGTGGCGTGATCTCAGCTCACTGCAACCTCTGCCCCATCCTGCCAGATTCAAGTGATTCTCCACCTCAGTCTCCTGAGTAGCTGGGATTACAGGCACCTGCCACCACGCCTAGCTAATAGCTAATATTTGTATTTTTAGTAAAGATTGGGTTTCACCTTCTTTGCCAGGCTGGTTTTGAACTCCTGACCTCGTGATCTATTCACCTCAGCCTCCCAAAGGGCTGAGATTACAGGCATGAGCCATTGTGCCCAGCCAAATCTCTAGCTTCTTTACAATGTCCACAGCCGCTGGAGATTTGCTGAGACATTTCCAGCTTTTGTCTGCTGAGGTCCCATCACCCGTCCAAATGTGGGTGGGTGCAATTAGTTCATATGACACACTCTTGAGGTATTTGTTTCCATGAATGACTGGAAAAAAAGCTGAAACCTACATTGCCCTCTCTCCTTTGGCTCACCTGCCACCATTTAACTCTTTAGATCTCTCAGGTAGGAACTAGATTACATTCCCAATATACTCTTAACTTCAATTTCTCCAATAGTCTGGGTTTTTTCCTAGATTTAAGGTGAAGAAGGAAAGATTCTACACTTTTCCCAATAGCAGAGATTTCTTTAAAGGAATCCTTTTCATAAATCTTTTTTTTCAAGCTCAGTAACCCGACCCTTTCATTTGTTTGAATTGGGTAAGGGTTTTATGCATCTTATATACTGACTTTTGAATCTTCTTTGAAATTCTTGTCTCACAAATCAGCTTTTTTTTTTCTGACATTTATCATGCTAAAGGAGTCTTACATTTATCATGTTAAGAGTCCTGGCTTAAAATTCTGATTTAATATTCTGTTACTTAAGACTAGATTAGAACAGAACAAAACAGTCTAGAATAGAACAGAACACAGTAAAAGGAACAGACTGAATTACAAGAAAGGAATAGAAGTAATTAATTCACTGGTTCTCAAAAATTTTTAGAGAACTTTTTTTTGAGACAGAGTTTCGCTCTTGTTGCCCAGGCTTAAGTGAGATGGTGTGATCTCGGCTCACTGCAACCTCTGCCTCCTGGGTTCAAGCAATTCTCCTGCCTCAGCCTCCCGAGTAGCTGGGATTACAGGTGCCCACAAACAATGCCCGGCTAACTTTTGTATTTTTAGTAGAGATGGGGTATCACCACATTGGCCAGGCTGGTTTCTTAACTCCTGACCTCAGGTGATCCACCAGCCTTGGCCTCCCGAAGTGCTGGGATTGCAGGGGTGAGCCACCACACCTGGTCTAGAGAAGTTTTTAGAATGGGGAAAGGACATCAAGGTCCATCCACCACCGAATTATTTATCTTTTTTTTCTAGTGGATAAAGAACTCAGTAGTAATAAAAGAGCAAAAGAAAACAAAGAAAGTAATCAAATGGCAACAAGCCAGCAATTATAAAAAATAACAAATCCCCAAATCATCCGTATATTATACCCAATAGTAATTCTGTACATGTGATTAGAAACAACTAAGAACTCTGATGAACTCAAGAAAAGGGTTTTGTAGCACTGCAAAAGGGTCTTCCTTAAAAGCTAAAATTCCAGCTTTTTACAGGTGTAGACACACAATTGCCAAGCAATTTTATGACAGCCAAATATTAGAGTCCTCTGCAAATCCAAATTACATTACTTTTAGTTGATAAATCTTTAGTTGTAGAAGCTTTCACAATTAACTTGGGCAATACTAGTTAGAGACTCTTAGTACTTCATAAAAAAAAAAAGTTATATTATTCTGACATATCATTCTCCCATAAAGAGGAAATAATTTGCATTTTCAACCTATTAAAGATAAATTTTAGATGACCTTCATGGCCCAAGAGTGGGTCCTGTAGAAGGCTCTGAGAAACATCCATATACCAAATTTCCACACGGTTTTGAATCATAGGCTCCTCCTGTAGTCTGGTGAATCCTATGCCTACCTTTCCAAAATATAGTTATCAATATATGTTAAGTAAACCTAGTGATGTGTGCATTAAATAAAAAGGTCTAATATCTATGTAGTTTTGAAATAATAATATCAAATAATACTTCAAGGTTGCTATACTAAACTTAACTGTATAATAAGTAGGTAATACATAAATATATATTGTTTCTATTGATGACAAAAATACCATAAATGTTGGTGTGTATTGTTTCCTACAGATGAAGGAAATTATCCATTTCAGTTAAAGACTAGTAAAAAGAAATCCCTCTCTAAGTACCCTGACCCCATTTATATAATCCAGGATTAAAACTTGATCTAGTCTAACTTCAATTTTCAGGCAAGAAATAGGCCCAGAATATCAGTTGACTTTCCTCAATGCAGATCATAAATAGATAACCTGAAGTCAAAATGGCTGGCTTTTAATTCACTGGTACTTCAAGAAGACCAGTAACGTGACCTTTGAATTTCATTTTACTGAAAGGATTTGCAAGGTCATATATATAGAAAGCTACTTTTTAGGAATGAATGCAAGTGGCCTGTTAAAGAAAGTGCATATAAACTTGTTTGTCAGCCAGGAAAAAGAGTGAAAATAAAGGACCACAAATAATTCTGTTCATTTCAAAGAGCTTTATGTGATCATCCCAACCAGTTTCAAAAGTTCAAATCTAACAAAAGTAATTTGTAAAATGGTAGAAATATTATGGGTTTGCTTTATAAATAGTCTCCGTTCTTCAGGGAGCAGGGAGAGGATGGCTGTTATAGGAGAGACAGACCTACCAAAACAAACAGAAATCCTCTAAATTTAGCTAATCCACGCTTTTAGATTGCATTTTGAGGTCACTTTGATGATATTAGAATCATTTGTCACGCTCCTGGTGGTGTAAATAACACTTGTAGGGAATTATGCCAAGCACACTATCAAGAGGATACTGGGGACTTTTGTTTTCCAGTCAGGGTTTCACTAACTATCTGAGAAATAACCTGTTAGGATAAATTATTATACAATTGAAAATATAACAATAATACTCAATACTTTGTGAACATCTACTAGGTGGCAGGCACTATTCTAAGGGCTTCACTCACCTCACTTCCCTGAATCCTTACAGCAACTTTATCATTATTATTATTATTTTGAGATGAAGTTTCACTCTTGTTGTCCAGGCTGGAGTGCAATGGCATGATCTCAGCTCACTGCAACCTCTGCCTCCTGGGTTCAACTCATTCTCCTGCCTCAGCCTCCCAAGTAGCTGGGATTACAGGTACCCACCACCATGCCCATGTAATTTTTTTTTTTTTTACAGTGATGGAATTTCATCATGTTGGCCAACCTGGTCTCGAACTCTTGACCTTCAGGTGATCCACCCACCTCAGCCTCCCAAAGTGCTGGGATTACAGGTGTGAGCCACCATGCCCAGCCTCCCTCACAGCAGCCTTATAAGGTAGGGCTGAACAATTGTAGAAGCTGAGACACAGCTTGAAAGCTATCTGCCCAAAGTCTTCAAGGGGCTGGATCCCTCTGACAAATGCCAACCAAAATCTTGGTCTCTAGTTTGTTTCCCAAGCTACAATCATGAGTAACCTACCCTCACCAATTCTGCCATATTCATATGCCACCTATCCTCTCACTTGCCTAATATTTTTCTTTAAATAGACTTTAAATATACTCCTTTTTTTATTGTACTTTAGGTTCTGGGGTGCATGTGTAGATCATGCAGGATTGTTGCGTAGGTACATACATGGCAATGTGGTTTGCTGCCTCCATCACCCCATCACCTATATCTGGCATTTATCCCCATATTATCCCTCCCCAGCCTCCCCACCCCCGCTGTGCCTCCACTAACCCCCCACCAGCAGACCCCAGTGTATGATGCTCCCCTCCCTGTGTCCGTGTGTTCTCATTGTTCAATACCTACCTATGATTGAGAACATGCGGTGTTAGATTTTCTGTTCTTGTGTCAGTTTGCTGAGAATGATGGTTTCCAGATTCATCCATGTCCCTACAAAGGACATGAACTCATAGTTTTTTATGGCTGCATAGTATTCCATGGTGTATATGTGCTATATTTTCTTTGTCCAGTCTATCATTGATGGGCATTTGGGTTGGTTTCAGGCCTTTGCTGTTGTAAACAGTGCCACGGTGAACATACATGTGCATGTGTCTTTATAATAGAATGATTTATAATCCTTTGGGTATATACCCAGTAATGGAATTGTAGGGTCAAATGGAATTTCTATTTCCAGATTCTTGAGGAATCGCTACACTGTCTTTCACAATGGTTGAACTAATTTACACTCCCACCAACAGCGTAAAAGTGTTTCTATTTCTCCACATCCTCTCCAGCATCTGTTGTCTCCAGATTTTTTAATGATCGCCATTCTAATTATCTCAATAGATGTAGAGAAGGCCCTTGACAAAATTCAACAGCGCTTTATGCTAAAAACTCTCAATAAACTAGGTACTGATGGAACCTATCTCAAAATAATAAAGCTATTTATGACAAACCCACAGCCAATATCATACTGAATGGGCAAAAACTGGAAGCATTCCCTTTGAAATCTGGCACTAGACAAGGATGCCCTCTCTCACCACTCCTATTCAATATAGTATTGGAAGTTCTAGCCAGAGCAATCAGGCAAGAAAAAGAAATAAAGGGTATTCAATTAGGAAAGGAGGAAGTCAAATTGTCTCTATTTGCAGACGACATGATTGCATATTTAGAAGTCCCCACTGTCTCAGCCCAAAATCTCCTGAGACTGATAAGCAACTTCAGCAAATTCTCAGGATACAAGATCAATGTGCAGAAATCACAAGCATTCTTACACAACAATAACAGAATAACAGACAGCCAAATCAAGAACAAGCTCCCACTCACAATTGCTACAAAGAAATAAAATACCTAGGAAAACAAATAACAAAGGATATAAAGGACCTCTTCAAGGAGAAATATACTCCTTTTGAAAAAATTAGTTTTGTTCTAAATAGTAATTTTCCCACAACAGAAATAAACTTGATGTTCTTTTCGTATTTTTCTAATATATCAAATCCATAATTAAAAGATCATTTCTCATGTAGATATAAAAACCACAATTATTTAATTTAGTAGCTTACTTTGTACTCGCTATTTTTGACTTCTCTAGCCCAATAATCCCTCCCTGCATGTGAGTAGGAAAATCAATTATGATTTTCATTTTAGAGATGAGAAAGACATGGTTAGAGGTGTAACTGACTATTCCAAGGCACCATACTCTAGGTGAATTTGGGAGTTAGAATCACAAGCTATTACTCAGAACAATGCTCTAGTTAATTTGTTATATTTACCAGCAATAGTATATGGTGTTTCAAAAATACTGCAGAATTCGTTTGTGCAGTCTTTTCAACAGAAATACTAGTTCTGAGTAACACTGCATTCTTATTTCTTCATGGGAAGAATATTACCTTCGCTATATATGAGTATTTCCTTAAGCAGGCACATCTCTAAGTTGCTTCAGTTTTATTTTGAGACAATTTATACAGTTTCTATTGCAGATTACTAGAATAAATTGGTGATCAAATTTAAAGTTACAGTCATTGGAGAAATGTAATGTAGGATGAATCAGATATTCTGTTTTTAATTGGTGTTTTGGCATCTGTATAATGTAGTTTGCCTTACATGCTGGGAAAAAGAAATCTGTTTTTATACCAGGGGAAACACTTTCTCTATTTCTTCCTCTCAATTTTAATGCATTTGGAGAATAAACAGTTGTATGTTTTCTTTTGCTTTTTGGTATGCATGAAGGCAACCTTAAGAGAAGAGAGGACTACTGCACACTAGGCAGAAAAAAAAAAAAAAAAAAAAGAAGGCTGAAAAAGAAAATTCCACTTAATTCCCAAATGTGCTAGCTGCAACCCTGTAAAATTAGAGGAAGTAATACCTTATTCCATAAAGTGTTACATAAGATACAAATCAAGAAATAGGTAAATTATTTACTGGTTCACTAAAGAAAAACAAAAACCTCTGATATTGAGGAAAATACAACAGTTTACCTTAGCAAGGTCTAGACTTAACACCCAATGCGTATGTGCTAGGCATCTAGACATGCAGGGAGTTTTACAGGTGATCTATGGAAAATGAAAAATGTATATGTACATTCATCTGCAAATCAGTGAGATTATACTCAACTTGGGGAAGCTAATACCTTGTCAAATGCCCAGAGATTTTAGTGTTTAAGTTCCACTGAAAGAGTTTAACAATGTGGGAGATAGTTGAGCTGGTTTTTGGAAGAGTTGTCTAAAATTGGGTGTATAGGTTGTGTGTGTTTTGGTGGCACGCAGGTAGGAGTATGCGCTTGGTGAAGGGACGAGGAGGTATGGTGGAGTCTGAGCAAAGGCAAGAGGCTGAAAAGAAAAAGATGTGCCAGGGAAGAAATGAAGCCCAGCTGAGAAAATGACTGGGCTCCAACCCACTGGCTGAAGCAATTATTTCTCCATCAAAGTGTCATTCTTTTCTTTTTTATGGCAATACACATTTTATTTATCCATACCAATTTACAGACATTTGGATTTCTTCCAGTAGCTAATTATGGTGTTAATTGTACTAACTGAAATTGTATTATAGTAAATACAGTACAGCATTTAGCTATTATGAATAATGCTACTATCAAGGTGGGTACAAGTTTTTGTATGAACATGTGTTTTCAGTTTTCTTGGGTGTATATCTAGGATTGGGATTACTGTAATATGGTAACTCTGTTTAACTTTTTGAGGTGTTGCACAACTGCTCTCCAAGGTGAAATCACCATTTTACATTCCTACCAGAGTGTATGAAGGTTTCAATTTGTTCACATCCCAGAGTGTCATTCTTTTAAAGGAAGGCTCTGACACCTATTAAAATGCTACTATTCCTATAAGGGATCTTTGTGACCGAACTGCAGATCTTCTTTAAAGAAAGCAGGCTCTGAGAGCAGGGAGAAGATAAAACGTATGGGCATTGACTGAAGGTAGAGAAGTTGGGGGTGGCAATGGAGAGAGAAGCTCTGGAGTGGTGAAGTTAAAACCATTGAAATCACTTTATCTCTTGTAAAGAGTGGCAGGAACCAGCCATGGAAATTATCAAATTTGGCTCTTAGAGGCAAGATGATGTGAGAGGCAACATGGGGCTGCTCTCATTTCTCAATTAGGATGAAAAGAGGAGATAAAAATTGAGTCTAATGTTGGAGACACTGAAGGGTAGGAGGTTTGGAGGCAGGTGAAGGATGAGAAATTACTTAGTGGGTACAATGTACTCTATCCAGGTGATGGCTGCACTAAAGCCCAGATTCACTGCACAATATATCCACATACCTAAACTGCAGTTGTATGCCCTAAATCTATAAAAAATAAAAATAAAATTGATTGTGAGAGATGTGCCAAAACTTCATACTTTCTTTATCTTTTATAAATGGAACAAATTAAGTATAGAATGTAGATTTTAAGTATCTACATAAGTGAGTTTCAAAAGCTAGAACTTGGAAAAAATAATGTGTAAAATGAAGCAAACGTTTTGGCTTTAAGTACTCTGAATACAATATTCTGGTTAATTGAGTTTTCCATGTAAGGCTGGATTAAAAAAACAAAACAAACAAACTTGAACTGCCTTTAGTTAAAATGTCAGCACATAAATCCATTTCTGTGCCTCAATGGAGAATGCTGAATATGATTGAACTTGCTTTGATGATGACAATACTGTAAAAACAAAACAAAAAATCCCAAGGTGCATTGTTCTAAACATAAAACATTAATTCTCTCTCTATACATGTACACCAGATACATACATGTCAAATAAATATGTATCATTCATCTTTATCATGAATGCCTCTAGGAAGTTGATATGGTTTGGCTGCATCCCCACCCATATCTCATCCCACATATCCAGGGCAGGGCCAGATGAAGATAATTGAATCATGGGGACAATTTCCCCATACTGTTCTCATAGTCGTGAATAAGTCTTCCAAGATCCAATGGTTTAATAAATGGGAGTTCTCCTGCACAAACTCTTTTGCCTGCCATCATGTAAGCCATCCCTTTGCTTTTCCTTTGCCTTCCACCATGATTGCAATGGCTCCCTAGCCATGTGGAGCTGTGGGTCCATTAAACCTCTTTCTTTTATAAATTACCCAGTCTCAAGTACACCTTTATTAGCAGTGTGAGAACAGACTACTACAGAAATCACTTAAAAATCAATTCTTAAATTTTCTGGTTCGTTACCATTTCTCAATTTATAAGTTAAAAAATTAAATGAAGGTTCTACTTTCAATGTGGAATTTTATAATATTATACTAACAGATTATTTTTCAAGTTGCTCAGCTTTAAGAATGTCAGAAAGAAAACCAACAATGCATTCATATTATATAATTTTACCACATGAAATCTCTCACCTATAATTTTTCATAAGGTTCTGAGCTCTTATTTTGCTTTGTCTTGTTTTTAATGGGCCCAAATATGAATATAAAAAAGATGTCAAATTTTAAATTCTGGAGTTTTGTTTTTATTTTTGAGACAGGGTCTCACTCTGGTTACTCAGGCTGGAGTGCAGTTGTGCTATCATGGCTCATTGTAACCAACACCTCCTGGGCTCAGGTGATCCTCCCAACAGCAGACTCCCAAGTAGCTGAAACTACAGGAGCACACCACCATGCCCAGCTACTTTTTAAAAATATTTTTTATAATGATGGGGTTTCATCATGTTGCCCAGGCTGGTCTTGAACTCCTGGACTCAAGCAATACACTAGCCTCAGCCTCCCAATGTGCTGGGATTATAGGCATGAACCACCATGTCCAGCTAGGAAATTCTGGCTCTTTATGCAATAACCTTAAAATGATGCAATACACAACCACATTTATATTTTAAATTCTTTTATCTGATTAAATATGAACTAGATACACTAGATATACACACGTAGAATAAACATATATCATTCATCTTTATCATGAATGGCTCTAGGAAATTGATATGGTTTGGCTGTGTCCCCACCTATGTCTCACCTTGAACTATAATATTCCCCACATGTCAAAGGGGGGGCCAGGTGAAGATAATTGAATCATGGGGGAAGTTTCTCCCATGCAGTTCTCATGGTAGTGTTAAGTCTCACAAGATCTGATGGTTTTATAAATGGGAGCTCCCCTGCATAAGCTTTCTTGCCTGCCACCATGTAAGCTATGACTTTGCTTCTCCTTTGCCTTCACCATGATTGTGAGGCCTCCCCAGCCATATCAATAATCTGTCTGTATGTATTTCAGAATGAAGTGTTACTATAGCTCAAATTATTTAATCAAAAGTTATCTGTGCAAGTTTATAATTATTAAGAACAATATTGGTAGCAACAGTAAAAACAATAGTAAACATTTGGAAAACACTTGCTATGTGCCAAGCACTGGGCTTAGTGCTTCACAAATTTTGTCATTTTATCCTTTCAACATTTTTTTTAACCCAAGGTCATACACCATATAAGTGACAGAACTGGGCTTTTAACCCCAGAGCCATGAACTTTATGACTTAGTTGAAGAGTTTGGTCACAGAGTGCTAAAGCCCTGACTCAAAGGGGAAAGTATCTATTGATTTCAAAGGGTGAGAGCATTCCTGGTCATTTGGAAAAATAAAACGGTGAAGTTTCCAGTAGGGAAATGTGGAGTAAACATGACATTTTTTATTCCTTCCCTGACAAGCTACTAGGATTTGAAATTCAGTTCTTCAGGGGTGGCTGAGTAATATGATATTAAGAAGTGTGAGCAGCATTTGTAAGAAATAAGATTCTCTTTTTACCACTATTCTCTGCAATAAACCCAGCAGTAGAAGATAAGCTAAAAAGAACCCAAGTAGCAAGGCCTGCACAAGTCCTCTACCCTTGGGGCTTTCAAAGTAAAGGGCTGCTAATACCGTAAAGGAGAAATAATAGACATCGGGACTCCTAGAATAATGAGAAGCTATTCTGTTTAAAATCCAGTATAAATATATAACTGAAGTATCTATGCTTAAAAAATCAAAAGATGTAGAGAAGCACAAATGCTGTTATCATTTTTGTTCCAATAATTTTTTTTTTTTTTTTTTTTGAGACAGAGTCTTGCTCTGTTGCCCAGGCTGGAGTGCAATGGTGTGACGTTGGCTCACTGCAACCTCCACTTTCCGAGTTCAAGCGATTCTCCTGCCTCAGCCTCCTGAGTAGCTGGAATTACAGGCACACACCACCACACCCAGCTAAGTTTTGTATTTTTAGTAGAGTCGGGGTTTCACCATGTTGGCCAGGCTGGTCTCAAACTCCTGATCTCAGGTGTCTGCCCGCCTTGGCCTTCCAAAGTGCTGGGATTACAGGTGCAAGCCACCGCACCTGGCCTGTTTTGATGAATTATGGCTCTCTGATCTGCAACCCCATGGCTAAGCATCCATCGTAGATCTTAAAGATCTCAAATTGTGCACACTTTGCATATTCAAACAGCAGACATGGCTGCTTCATATTTTATAGAAGCCTCATCTAAGATGGAAGGGTAATGTGGGAACACAGAAGCTTTCAGAATGAATCCCATGTCCAGAGTGATTAATTACTATTTTTGAGTTGATATGAACTTAGACTGAATTTCTATCACTAACTCTACGAAATTTTCCTGACATGGATCAAAATTAGCACATGACTACCAGTTGTCTTGCTAGAGAATGAGACTTGGTTATATTCTGAAGATGACACTGTAATAAACTTTGAGCATCAGCTTCTTGTAGGTTTTTACATCTTCCCGTGAAGACATACTGAATCCTACCTGAAGAGGTCTTTTAGATCTCTTTTCCTTTCCTTTTCACTTTGTGTAACTTTTTTTCTTTGGAGAAAGAGCAAAATACAGAAATTAAGGACATATGACAGAGATCAAATACTTTAGTCATAAATTTTTTGCATGATTACTGGGAATTTTCTATATTCCTATCAATAACAAGAGAAAATTACATTAGCCAAAGTATGAATAGCAGTCCTAGAATAAGTAAAATTAGGAAAGCTGAAGAGTTTGGGCTGTAGACAGTCTAAATCTAGGCATACTATAAGAGATAAAAACTAAAATAGTAAAAATTCCTTCAGGAAAGAATTGAATTGACATAAACCAAGTTTAGTGGATTAGCTAAAGTGTCCTCTTTTTGAGAAAATTTAAGTTTACAGAGCATTCTTTTTTAGAATCCTTCTTTCCCCCAAGGGTTCTGTGACAAGTCTATGAAGTGGCAGAATCCTTGACAGAAAGTATCTAGATAAAGATGGTTCATTTATAATTATAAAGAGTGATCAACTGTATTAACCATTCAGAACAAGCCAATTGCATTGCTTCATTTACTCATACAGAAAACTGGGTGGATTTGAGAAATATTTGGGGATAAACTTCATAGACTATCATGATAGGTTAACTAAGAATGGAAAGATAATAGAAATCACCTACCAAGATAATTCATCATACAGCAATCCACCTGACTGATTGATGGACTGTGCCATTGCATGTTTTGTCATTAATTACACATAATCTCATATCAAAATCATCATGAGGAAGTAATGTTTTTCCATAGCACACTTCTTTAAGGAAGCTTTCTATAAAATATCCATTTAGTCTGAAGGTACATATGTGAGCCCAGGAGGACAATAAGAATTAATGTAGGCTGAGTGCTTGGCTCATGCCTATAATCGAAGCACTTTGGGAGGTTGAGGAGAGAGGATCACTTGAGTCCAGGAGTTCAAGACCAGCCTGTGGAACATAGTGAGACCACATCTCTATAAAAGTGAAAATTTAGCCAGGCATGGTAGTGTGTGCCTGTAATCCTAGCTATTCTGGAGACTGAGGCAGAAGGATGTCTTTGGCCCAGGAGTTTGAAGCTGCAGTGAGCTGTGATTATGCCATGGCATTTCAGGCTGGATGACACAGTGAAACCCTTTCTCAAATTAAAAAAAAAGAATTATTGTAGAAAATGCCAAGTTCTAAACACTTTATATATATTGACTTATTTAATCTTCCTAACAGCTCTTGAGACAGAGACTATTTTTGTGATCCTTACTTTATAAATGATCAAACTGAAACACAATAAATTTAAATAGATTGTCCAAGATTACATAACTAATAAGTAAGGAACCAGAATCGAACAAGATAGTCTACTTTTAGAGTCCTAGATCTTCACTGTATATTATGCTGCCTCCCTGGGTATAATGTACTGCCTCTTATGTTTTTGGCTTTTCTTAGTGTGATGATTAATTTTAGGTATCAACTTGACTGGATTGAGGGCTGGTGAAGTATTGATTTTGGGTATGGCTATAAGAGTGTGTCCAGAAGAGACTGACCCATGAGTCAGTGAACTGGGCCACTCTCAATGACGGCAGGCACCATCCAATCATTTAGGGATGTGAGTAGAGCAATGCAGGCAGAAGAGGGACATTCGGCTTGCTTGGCTTTCTCTTTTGGCCTCTCTGTCTCTCCCATCCTGAGTAGAACACTTTTCTATCCTTTACCCTTGGACACCAGACTCCAGATTCTTTGGCCTTTAAATTCTGAGACTTGCACCAGTTGTTTCCTGGGGGGTCTAAGGCCTTTGGCCTCAAACTGGGGCTGCATTCTTTGTCTCATTGGTTTTCAGGCTTTCAGACCCTGATGAAATCACACTACCCACTTCCCTGGAAGCCATGCTACCAATTGGTTCTTCATCTTGCAGGCGGCCTCTGGTGGTGAGACTTCGCCATTGTGACAGTGTGAGCCAATTTTCCCTATAAATTCTCTTTCATATAAATCCCATTGGTTCTGTCCCCCTGGAGAAACCTGACTAATACAGACACTGCCAGGAATGGTTCTAGAGGAACAGTATTTTTTAAATGAATTTCCTGAATTGGTTTTGGGATTTCTGAAACTGACTTTCTAATCTGATTAAACCTAAATAGTCTTTGGCATGAACTGTTTATAGATATAATAAATGCACCTGACGCTCCTAATTCACCACTTTCAGGAGGTAAGGGGTTTAGTGACTCTCTGCATGCTTTCAAACTCTTGTGGGAAACCAAGGAATAATAATGAAGTGAGTTGGGTGCTCTTAATATCACTGGACAAAGTGAAAAAAGAAAAAGATGCTGAGATCAGGACTTCCAACTCCCAGCTCCAGATGCATACATACCCTACAAGTTTCTAAGTGTGTCCTTAAGGAGAATCTCCTATCCTGTAGCCATAGGACTTAAACTGCTGAAAATCAAACACAAGCCCTCTGCATGCCATCAGCTGGGTTACAAGAGAGGTGAACTCTAACCCCTTCCTGGTGTCTACTGCTAAAAATAGAATTATCTAAATGGGGATGGGGATGTGTGGAATGATCCTGATGGAGATGGGGACATTGAGCTTCTAAATTCTGATGAGTATTTTTTGCCAGAGTGAGTGTCCTCTCCACCCCCAGGGGCAGCGGCACCCCCACTCACAATGCTATCTCCTTTCCACCCCTCTCTGAGATTAACTGCATTGCTGGGAAAAAACAGTAATGGTCTCCCCTGCAGCAGCTGCCAGGCAAGACAATGCTCATTCTCCTCAGGACCTACCCTTACTGCTCCTCATGTTTGTAAACCTATATAACTAGACTCAAATCCTAGAGGGGAGGTTCAGAGTGTGACCAAAGAGGAAGTGCGCTGTACTCCAAAAGAACTACTTGAGTGTTCTAACTGATACCAGCAAAAATCCAAGAAACATGTGTGGGTATGGACATTAAGGATGTGGGATTGTGGTGGAAGAAACACAAAAGATGAGGCCAAATGTATTCATATGAGTCCAAGAAGCAGGTATTCTGCATTTAATATTGCAGCTCAAGGAGTGGGAAAAAAAGGCACTATAAGTTTATTTGGCCAACTTGCTGAAAGATGGATCAAAAGATAGCCCACCCCATGAGTGAGCTGGGGATGCCTGATCTATTTGGTTTCACTTAGTGGAGGGAATTAAAATGCTTGGAAAAATTGGAATGCTACAGTGGTCTTGTCACATAAAACCTACTCACCCACACTAGGAGGGTCCAGAAGATACACCTTTCACTCATATATTAAGAAATAGATTTGTGAGGGTAGTACTAGAATTTTTAAAGATCTCTGTGATTGTTCTGTGCATTCCAGACCTTACAGTGGGAACTACAATCACTCTACTGAAAATACAAAATTAGGGCCGGGTGCGGTGGCTGATGCCTGTAATCCCAGCACTTTGGGAGGTCAAGAGATCTAGACCATCCTGGCCAACAGAGTGAAACCCCATCTCTCCTAAAATACAAAATTAGCTGGGCATGGTGGCATGCACCTGTAATCCCAGCTACTCAGGAGGCTGAGGCAGGAGAAATGCTTGAACCCAGGAGGTGGAGGTTGTAGTTAGCTGAGATCCTGCCACTGCACTCCAGTCTGGAGCCTGGAGACACAGCAAGACTCTGCCTCAAAAACCCCCCAAAAACCAACCAAACAAACAAACAAAAAAACAAAATTAGCAGGGCGTGGTGGTGCATGCCTATAATCCTAGCCACTGGGGAGGCTGAGGCAGGAGAATTGCTTGAATGGGGAAGTGGAGGTTGCAGTGAGCTGAGATTGCACCATTGCACTCCAGCCTGGGCAACAAGAGTAAAATTCCATCTCAAAAAAAAAATTGAGCTGAAAAATTCCTATCATTTAATGATATTGTAGCTGTTGTAACATCTTAGCACAACACATTCCTCTCCTGCCTGTGGAGATGCTGGTGTAAACAAACCAACTATGCTGCCTGTCATAAAAGTCTAGCATGTACCATTATGTACAGTATATAATACTTGATACTGATAATAAATGACTGTGTTACTGGTTTATGTAAAAAAAAGAAAATGAAAAGAAAACAAATGCCATGGGAATAATTGGATCCCTGGGTGGAAGGGGCCAGGTGATGGCATTCAAATGCCAAAGGCAAGGTGGGCGTAGTTACCAGAATTAACAGCAGACGCAAAGCAATAATCGGAATAATCTGACTTGTGTAGACATCCAGCATTGGCTAATTAATCATGATGTTCCTAGAAGTAAAATAGATGTGAAACTTACTATGCTTTTACTTGAACTGTAGAATCACAAAATTTCTGGGTCAAGTGAATAAATAACAAATATGTTGTGGAATCATAACAATAGGGAATCACTACCCCTCAATCAATTTCTAGATTTGAGCCAATTTACAGACCCAGAGTCCTTTATGTGAACGGGAGACCAGGTCCCATTGAGGAGAGACCCTAGTGCACTACATAAGATTTATACTGTTACTCTTTGTCCTATACTTCCTCAAAGGGACCTCTGGCCTTTTATCAGGGAAAGGAAAATAATCAGACTCTTCAGGGACGACTGGCTACTGGCTCGGAACTGACATTTGATTTCAAGAAACTGAAAACATCACTGTGGCCCTCCAGTTAGTAGAGGCTTTGGGGAGTCTGGTGATTAATGGAGCTTTAGCTCAGGTCTAGTGGTCCCCAAACCCATACTGTAGTTATTTCTCCAGTTCCAAGTGCATAATTCGAATAGACAGACTTAGCAGTGGGCAGAATCCCTACATTGGTTCTCTCTAACTAGTGGGTGAGGGTCATTATGATAGAAAAGGCCAAATGGAAGCTATTAGAACTGCCTGTACCTGGGACAATAGTAAATAGAAAACAAGGTACCATGCTTGAAAGATTTGCAGAGACTAGTGCAACCACCAAGAAATTGAAAGATGTAGAGGTGGTGATTTTCACATCCTCATTTAACTCTATTTGGCTTGTGCAGAAGACAGATGGATCCTGGAGAATGGCAATGGCTTATTGCAAGCTTAACTGAGTGGTGACTCTAATTGCAACTGCTATACCTGATGTAGTTTCATTCTAGAACACATTAACACATCTGGTGCCTGTTATGCAGCTATTGTTCTGGTAAATGCTTTTCTCCATACCTGTCCATAAGGCCCACCAGAAGCAGTTTGATTTCATTGGCAAGGCCAGCAATACATCTCTGCCCTCCTACCTCAGGGGTATATAAACTCTTCAGCCCTATGTCATAATTCAGTTTGCAGGGACCCTAATTGCTTTTCCCTTCCACAAGACATCACCCTACTCACTTCATTGATGATGTTACGTTAATTGGACCTAGTAAACAAGAAATAACAACTACTATGGATTTATTGGCATGACATGTGTATTGTCAGGGGGTGGGAAATAAATCCAACTAAACTTCAGGGGCCTTCTATCGCAGTGAATTTTCTAAGAGTCCAGTGGTGTGGCGTCTGTCAAGATAACCCTTCTGAAGTAAACCGTGAGTGGTTGCATCTGGCCCCTCCTACAACTGAGAAAGAGACACAATGCCTGTGGACCTATTTGGATTATGGAGGCAACACATTTGGATGTGTTACCCTGGCCCATTTACCGCATAACACAAAAAACTTCTTGTTTTGAGTGGGGCACAGAACAGGAAAAGACTCTGCAACAGGTCCAGGCTGCTATGCAACCTGCTTTACCACCTGGGCCATATGACCCCGCAGCTCCAATGGTGCTTGCGTGCTTGTGGTATCAGTGGCAGACAGGGAAGCTGTTTGGAGCCTTTGACAGAGCCCTATAGGTGAATCACAACAGAGGTCTTTAGGATCCTGGAATGAGGCCCTGGCATCGTCTGCAGGTAACTACTCTCCTTTTGAGAGACAGCTCTTGGCCTGCTACTAGGCCTTAGTAAAAGCTGAATTCTTGGCCTTGGGCCACCAAATTACCATGTGACCTGAACTGCCTACCATGAACTGGGTGTCATTTGGCCCATGAAGCCATAAAGTTGGGCAGACACAGCAGTAGTCTATCGTCAGATGGTAGTGGTATACACATGAATGGGCTGAAGCAAGTCCTGAAGGCTCAAGTTACATGAAGCAGCCCAAATGCCCATAGTCCTCTCTCCTTCTATACTGCCTCTTCTCTCCCAGTTTGTACTGTGCTCTCATGGCCAGTTCCCTACAATCAATTGACACAGGATGAGAATACCTGGTCCAATGGTTTGGCTGGATGGTCAAGGACTCAGAAGGAACATATTTGGAATACTAATAACAGAATATTGGGGAAGAGTTATGCGTATAGACCTCTCTAAGTGGGCAAAAAATGTACAAATATTTGTATTCCATGTAAATACTCATCAAAAAATAACATCAGCAGAGGAGGCTGTTAATCATCAAGTGAACAGGATGACCCATTCTGTGGATGCCAGTCAGCCTCCTCCTCAGCTACCTCTGTCATTGCCCAATGGGCTCATGAACAAAGTGACCATGGTGGTAGGGATAGAGGTGAATCATGGGCTCAGCAACATGGGCTTCAACTCACTAAAACTGATCTGTCTATTGCCATTGCTGTAGACTGAGCACTCAGAGATCAGCAGTGAGCACTCAGAGGCCAGAGACTAAGCACTCAGAGACCAACAGTGAGCCCTGATGTGGCACCATTTCCCAGGGCATATTGATTCCATTAGACTACTTCCATTACAGAAGGGGCAGCATTTTGTCCTTACTGGCATAGACACTTACTATGGATATGGATTTGTCTTCCTTGCATACAATGCTATTGCCAAAACTACCATTTGCAGACTTACATAATGATTTATTCACTGCTATCCTATTCCACAAAGCATTGTTTCTGACTAAGGAACTCACTTCTCAAAGAAAAAGTGCAGCCATTGGCTCATGCTCATAGAATTCACTAGTCTTAGCATGTTTCTCATCATTCTGAAAAAGCTGGCTTGATAGAATGGTATCGTGGCCTTTGGAAGTCAGAGTTACAGTACCAGTTAGCTTACAGTATTTCACAGGGCTAAGACAGAGTTCTCCAGAAAGTTGTATATGTTCTGAATCAGCATCCAATATATGGTACTGTTTCTCCCATAGCCAAGAGTCACAGGTCCAGGAATCAATGGGTAGAAATGGAAGTGGAACTACTTACCATCACCCCTAGTGACCCACTAGCAGAAGTTTTTCTCACTGTTCCTGTAACATTATGTTCTTCTGGCCTAGTTCTGGAGGGAACTTGGTTCCAGAGAGAGGTTGGTTCCAGAGGGAGGTTGGTTCCAGAGGAAGGAATGCTTCTACCAGGAGACACAAAGATGATTCCATTGAACTGGGAATTAACACTGTGACTCAGCTGCTTTGGGTTCCTCATGATTCTTGAGTCAACAGACTTAAAAGGGAGTTAGGGTGTTGGCTAGGGCGACTGATTTAGGCTACTAAGGGGAAATTGGCCTACTGCTCCACAATGGAGATAAAGAAGAGTATTTCTGGAATACAGAAGACTGAGAGAGAACAAGACCCACCCCGAATGTGGTTAGGCACTATCCAATCAGCTGGGAAAGTGCTGGAACAAAGCAGGCAGAAGAAGAGAGACACTCAGCTTGCTCTGGCTTTCTCTCTCTCTCCCTTTCTGAGTAGGACTCCTATTTATCCTCCTTGCCTTGAACATTCAGCTCCAGGTTCATCAGCCTATGGACACTGAGACTTGTACTAGTAGCCTCCGGGAAGTGGAGGTGTCTAAGGCCTTTGGCCTCAGACTGAGGCTCCACTGTTGGCTTTCCTGGTTTCAAGGTTTTTGAACTTGGACTGAGCCAAGCTACCAGCTTCTCTGGCTCTCCAGCTTGCAGATGGCTCATCGTGGGACTTTGCCTTTGCGATTGCATGAGCCAATTCTTCATAACAAATTTCATTTCATATATATATCTTATGGCTTCTGTCCCTCTGGAGAATCTTGACTAATCTGATCATATATTATAGGTAAGTTTTCTACACCCCCACCCCCTGGCCCATGAGAAGGCAGGGCCAGATAGAAGAAATAAATATACTTATTTGTGAAAATACATTTTTCAATATTAGACATCAGCCATTCTTAGCTAATTAATTATTGGATTGCTCCTACTAGTCTAGTAAACTATTAAGCAAACTGATCACAGTAAAAGAAGATGTAGGAAAGCAGCTTTTAAAAACCAGACTTTTTCCAGGAAGAAATAACTTGGCTAAACTTAAATTGAATTATGTAGTAGACAAGTCAATTTCAAATCCAACAAAAGCAGTACAGTAAACCGTTTATATTCTAAGAGACCAAAATAAATGTCCCCTTATTAACTAAGATGAACACTAAGGTTAAGAAAACAAAAGTTACTTCCAGGTTGAGAGTTGAGGGCTTAACTGTCATGAAACTTTCTAAATTCCTATGGCTACAAGAAAAACCACACTTTTTGCTAAACTCCCTAACAATAGAAGATATCAGGAAAATTATCAGACCCCTCCTGATTTACAGGCCACACCAGTACAACTTTAATAAGACCGAGGACCAATCTTACAAACATTCTTTCCTGAGAAGTAACTGCAGATCTCAGCCAGTTTCAGCCAGCTTACACAGACTGTCCACAAACTGTCTTTGTATTCTATATTTGTTTTGACAGAAAAAGCCAAATTCCTCCTCATTTTAATGCTAAATCCCCACCCCAAAATGAACATAGGATGTACATTACATGTATGTTTACCCATTGGGCATGTGCTTGACTCTGCTCATAAATATGTATGGCTTTTTCCCCAAACCTGCTAAATATGTATGCATCTGTTGTGTAATACAGACCCTGTGAGGCATAAAAACCCAACAGCCCTTCCCCTCTTCAAAGAGAGAACATCTTTGGCAGACACTGAAGACTGTCTCTTCCCAGTTTGCAAACTGATATTGCCAGTAAAACTTGCCTTTCTACTATTTGGCCAACCTGGTGGTTTTCTGGATAATATATTTCACCCCTGCCATTTGCCCTCACTACAATATAAACATGTTTTACAAGATATCTGTCCCTTAAAATTATTTCTTTTTAATTTCAGAAAACCATTAAAGCATTTGTCCAAGAGGACAAATGGCAGAATTAATGTAAAAGATAAATTAAGTTTTTAAAATTCTCACTACCTTTTTGACGTTTTAGAAAAGGGACAATCTAAGGTGAAAACAGGTGGACCAGGCTTTATTGCAGAATGACAAAATTATCGATTAGCTGCTCAAAGAAAATTTATTGGCACTCAGTAAAGCCAAATGCCACAAAATGCCATTGAAACAGATATTTGAAAGTATGAAGTGCTGATGTAGCCACTAGATGAATCTGTTCCATAGTAGTTGAGCTGGGTGAACCAAGGAGTTTACAACTGTTATTTATGTGGCTCATGATGCTTATTGAGCAGGCTGCAAAAATGGATTCCCTTCTCACACAGGATAAGGTAGGTTTCCAACAAGCATGTCAAAACCTCCAAGTCTTTTGGTCAAATTAGAGCTGCCACCATGCATGAGGTTTTACTTAAAGGTGTTTACTGATGGATAAACTTAAACTTCTGTGAACTGATTCTTGTTTCTGAAAAAAAAGGTACTTAGTTTAATAATTTAGAGAAAATGCTGGAAGAAGTTATGAAAAAAATTACAATTTGCATTTCTAATCAGCCATGACTATAAAGATTACTGTGGTAAAATTATGAAGAGAAACATAATTGGCATATTTTCCTTAATTTTTAGTATATTTTGCTTTTGCTACTGAAACTTTTGTGATTCTTGTATTCATCAGCAGTGATCTTAAGATGATTCATTTTTCTTTTTAATTCAACTTATTTTTTGCTCTACTTGAATTGTTATTGCCTGGATTCCTATGGAGCCCAGCTCTAGTTGATACCAACCAGAGCAGACACTTTCAGAATCTAATGAGAGGTTATCTTGAAACCTATTAATATTGTCTACTGACAAATAGTATGCAACTATTTGGATGTAGAATTTCATTATGTAAGGAAATGAAATGATATTCTATCTGTGATTTATTTTCAAAATATAAAAGAATAAAATCATGTTTTCTTTTCCTTTATCATCAGGAAATATATTTTTCCTATTAAAATAGTGTTTAAATATGTTACAACAACAAGAAAAATTTCTAATTAAATTACAGACCTGGAAGAGCTAACGCTCTCACATAGGTTATAACATGATTTTCAGGTGGAGTTGCGTTCTATCATTCTTAATCTCCTGAAAAGGCATCAAGAAAATTATTAAGTCTTGTGTGCAGTGTGTGTGTGTGTGTGTGTGTGTGTGTGTGTGTGTGTGTATGTCTATCTGACAAGTTACAGTCATGCCCAATATAATCCTTTTTTAAAATTTAATGTAAATATCATAAATAATTTCTTTAACTCATAAGCATTGGGTAAACTCATAAGCATTAAGATAAACTATAGGAGTTTATCTTAATTTTGGCTACACGTGGCTTTTAGAACAATTGTGAATGCATTGAATTAGGTTTTTTCTCTTTATTATTTATAAGACTTTATATTGATTCCATCTCCAGTTTAGGAGAGCTATGAAAATACAGTTTTAAGGGAAGACTATTGTACATTGAAAAAAACATACTGCAACATAAATGTTGAAAGTTATAAGAATTACTTATATTTATTTATTTGCCGCAAATGTGGCATAGATTTTATATATCAACACAATGAATGTCATAAGCTCTGAGTGATACAACTAAAATAATAGTAAAGACAGTATTGGCTAAAACTGTTAATCATAACAATGAGATATGGGATGGAGAAAGAAAAATAAATCTGTAATACTCAGTAAGGACCATCTGCTAAGGTTCCTGGTAAACAAATGGGAGGGACAAAATACATACCTTGGATGAAGAGGATCGGGGGATCTTCTGGAAATAACTTCTTATATTATGACTATATCTAACTATAAGCAAACATCTCAGAGTTACTTCAAGACAGATCAGTTTCACAAACCACCTCTACTTTCAAATTTAGTAAAGAGTACATCATCTGACAACTCATCTTCCTACCAACCCAGATCCTTTCTTGCCCTAGTCTTGCCACCTTTGGGAAAAAAAATTGTTTATCACCAAGCCATCGAATAATCTCTATGGGATGCAGGCCTGCTCCCTATACTTTCCTTCCTACTTTTGTTGTCCATGCAAACACAGTGGACAGGACACACACACACACACACACACACACACTCTCTCTCTCTCTCTCTCTCTTTTTCATATACACACTCACACAATATCACTTAAAATATTTTTAAGTTCTGCTGCTGTCAGAATCCTTCTGTCAGTAGAGTTTGGGCATACTTTTTGCTCTGGAGGGAAGTTTAGAGAACATAAGGAGTATAGATGTTTAGGAAGGTTACTGGTTTTGAATTTGGACAAAATAGGTGTTTAGGAAGTTTACTGGTTTTGAATTTGGGCAAAATAGATGAAAAGTCCCACCTTTTCAAAAATTAATCATGTGACATTACACAAATAATTTAGGTTCTCTAAGCCAGTCTCACTTTTGTCAGACTAAAATTCTTTCCTTGTGGAGTTAGCTCTAAAAATTTGTTTTCTATAAATGACCAATGGGTGAATAAATGATATAAAATTTTACTCCCAAATTCATAATTTTTAACATTTAAAAATAAAAATATCTACGAGATATAAATAATCTGATGAGTACATTTGCAAGCTCACTGGATAAACTTTGCTAAGATTAGACAGAAGTTGATTTGATGGAGCAATTATGCTAGTCTTTGGGGTAAGGTTTCACAGGAAATTCTTTACTCTTTCTGTCTTTACTCCTACCATATTGCTACTATACAAAATTTTCTGTGTGCTATATGAAACTGAAAAGAAATGAGAAAGTTAGATTAATTTGTAATACAGGTACACATCTGTGGTGCTGGAGACTTACTTTACTGCCTTAGACCTCAGTTCTCACCTTGGATTTAGGAATGATAATGTAGAATATGAATCTACATTTGATTTGTAATTAATGCCAACATAATTATAAAGATCATTTACCATACATAATATACAATATTGCATTTTAAGATGTTTCAAATATAAACAATATATAAAGTTTAGTGAACTATCACAATGTATTACAAAACTATGCTAATAATAAGGCAAATTTGATCTTTTTTAAATGTTAATACTTTCCCATCAATTTTAAATGTTTCTTTTCTAGTGGAAAACACTTCTAGTTTTGTTTTTAAATTTTTTAACCAGTGATATAAGACCTATTCTAATTTTCTTTTGTTTCCTACTGAGAAAATTTATGAGCTTTTCTAGCAAAAACATTATTTAAATAAACCGTAAAATGTTAAAAAAAAATAAGCAACCATCTAACTCAGTAACTCATGTTATGATTTTCTAATTACAAAGGTAGGTCATAGATACAGTGATGAAGTTTTTGAAAAAAGTCCTGAAGAGAATGAGGAAATTAAATTTTTATAGGGATTTTAATGGCGTTGAAAATAAACAAATCATGATCAACCTGGACAATGTGCAATATTGCATATTATATATGGTACATGATTTTTGTTTGAAGAACTATAGATGTCATTTTAGGGCAACTTCAGGCTTTTGCTTTGTTGAATTGATTAAGCTTTAGGCCAGAACTAAATTGTTCTGAACAATTGGGAGTATTTTAGAAGCAGAATGAGAAGAGAGATGGATAGGGACATAGAATCAAGAGGGATGCAGGCCTATTGGTTTTGGAGAGAGAAGAAATGAGTGGTGACAAAAGAAAGGATTTCTGTTCTTCAGGCTTTAAGGTTAAGACATCAGAGCTTCTAATAATTTGGAAGTATTTCTAGTATTTGGAGCTGGGTTAATTATTGGGGCATATGACAAAGTCTTGAGCCTGTCCTTAATGTGGGCATTATACACGGACCCAGTCAAAGTCTACTCACACATCAAACTCCTACTAGATGAGAGCAGCACTAGAATGAGAGAACTGTCTCTGAGAGCTGTTCCCTACCTTGTACCCAAAGTCTTTAACTTACTCTGCCCCATCATCTCTGTTCAATAGTGCAACATCCAACCCAATATTCTCTTCCCCATCATTACCTCTACTTCCCACATTTTCACACTTCTTTTCCCAGAGATTTTAGAAGCCACAACACTCCCATGAACTCTTGCATGCACTACTCATATTGCAAAGTACACTTAGAGCAAGTGACTAGGTTTGAGGTATCAGAAAACATAGAAATACAGCCATAAAACATGAGAAGCTTTCAGGGAACAACCCGTACATTTAGTTTGCACTTTTGCTATTTATCAGATTTTTAAGGTCATTTAGCTAACAAACAAAAAACATATTACAAAATAATGGGTAATACTATTTCATTTATATGGACTCACCATTAATATCAGACTTCTACAAAGTGGGGCCAACTTTCCTCTCACCAACATTGACAGAGCTCTTACTTAGCCCTGAGTAGGACCCACCAGAAATCTGATGCTGAACACTCCATGAGTTCTGCTTTCCAGCAAAAAATACTATAGGCATTTGTTGGCATTGCTACATGGGGGACCTCTGTAAATATTATTGTAATGAATTTATTAGTGGTTCTCAACCCTTAGTCAAGCATAGTTTTTACATTTGTAACATAATCCAGTCATATTTCATAATACACAGTATCTCTCATTGCATATGAAATGATGCACACACATAAAGCACAATGCCAGAATCTCCATAAGGCATGTGTAGTTAAATGTCCTCTCCACCTCCATTCCTACTAGAACTCTGATTTGGGTAGGCCTCCTGCAAATGCGTTTCTCACTTCTTATTTTGAGAATGCAAAGCAGAATATGATAAGCAGTCCAACTACACTACAGTATGAATGAGACAGCTATGTTTATAAAACTAAGTGATAGGCCTCTTGGAGAACATGGCATTTTATTTGTATCTTGGAAGACAGGTAGGATTTTAATAAGCAGAATGGAGGAGGGGGCCCAGGAAGAGCATTCCATGAGGAGGGAAGAACAAAAACAAAGGCAGAGATAGGAAAATATAAGGCGTGGCTAGGCTTCAAGTTAAGTGAAGAGTAACCTAATGACCAGTCATGATCTTGTCCACTGACCTTCCCAGGAGTAGAGAGCAAACATTCCAGGGTACAGCAGTATTAACCAATATATAGATATCATGAGGGATGGATAGAATTACCAAGGTTCCCACTGCCATTTCCTGACTACAGCCTGCCAAGGTGAAGCTGGCTCAGATTTAGATCTGCATTTGGCTTGTCCTGGCCATGAGCTGATATTTCCTGCTCTTCCTCTAAATGTCCTGTTGCACTGACTTAAATGCACAAAAATGTTCTACCTAGACATTCCTCTGTGACCTGCAGAAAGATCATGTTGAACTTTTAAAAAATAAAGTAGTCCAGATGCCAGTGATAGGCTGCCTCGTGCTGAGAAATATTAAGTTTACTCTGGCCCCATGGCTCCCTTGTTAAGAATACTTTTTAGTTTTTTTTTTGTTTTGTTTTCGTTTTTGTTTTTTAATTTTACTTTAGGTTCTGGGGTACATGTGCAGATCATGCAGGATTGTTGCATAGTTACACACATGGCAATGCGGTTTGCTGCCTCCATCCCCCCGTCACCTACATCTGGCTTTTCTCCCCATGTTATCTCTCCCTGACCTCCCCACCCCCCCACTGTCCCTCCCTTGGCCCCCCTCACCAGACCCTAGTGTGTGATGCTCCCCTGCCTGTGTCCATGTGCTCTCATTGTTCATCATCCACCTATGAGTGAGAACATGCAGTGTCTGATTCTCTGTTCTTGTGTCAGTTTGCTGAGAACAATGGTTTCCAGATTCATCCATGTTCCTACAAAGGACACAAACTCGTCATTTTTTCTGGCTGAATAGTATTCCATGGTGTGTATGTGCCACATTTTCCTTGTCCAGTCTATCGTCGATGGGCATTTGGGTAGGTTCCAGGTCTTTGCTATTGTAAACAGTGCCACTATGAACATACGTATGTATATGTCTTTATAATAGAATGATTTATAATCCTTTGGGTATATATCCAGTAATGGGATTGCTGGGCCAAATGGAATTTCTATTTCTAGGGCCTTGAGTAAGTACCAGACTGTCTTCCAAAATGGTTGAACTAGTTAACACTCCCACCAACAGTATAAAAGTGTTCCTATTTCTCCACATCCTCTCCAGCATCTGTTGTCTCCAGATTTTTTAATGATTGCCATTCTAACTGGCAAAAGGTGGTATCTCAATGTGGTTTTGATTTGCATTTCTCTAATAATCGGTGATGATGAGCATTTTTTCATGTTTGTTGGCCTCATATATATCTTCTTTTGAAAAGTCTCTGTTCGTATCCTTTTCCCACTTTTGGATAGGTTTGTTTGGTTCTTTTCTTGTAAATCTGTTTTAGTTCTTTGTAGATTCTTGATATTAGCTCTTTGTCAGATGGGTAGATTGCAAAATTTTTTCCCATTCTGTTGGTTGCCAGTTCACTCTAATGATCGTTTATTTTGCTGTACAGAAGCTCTGGAGTTTAATTAGGTCCCATTTGTCTATTTTGGCTTTTGTTGCCAAAGCTTTTTGGTGTTTTAGTCATGAAGTCCTTGCCTATGCCTATGTCCTGAATGGTTTTGCCTAGGTTTTCTTCTCG
>NW_022436968.1:12825682-12890049 GCF_009761245.1 Sapajus apella | reverse complement strand
TCCAGAAGCTCTGGAGTTTAATTAGGTCCCATTTGTCTATTTTGGCTTTTGTTGCCAAAGCTTTTTGGTGTTTTAGTCATGAAGTCCTTGCCTATGCCTATGTCCTGAATGGTTTTGCCTAGGTTTTCTTCTAGGGTTTTTATGGTGTTAGGTCTTATGTTTAAGTCTTTAATCCATCTGGAATTAATTTTAGTGTAAGGTATCAGGAATTGGTCCAGTTTCTGCTTTCTGCACACTGTTAGCCAGTTTTCCCAACACCATTTATTAATCAGGGAATCCGTTCCCCATTGCTTGTTTTTGTCAGGTTTGTCAAAGATCAGGTGGTTGTAGATGTGTGGCATTGCCTCCAGGGCCTCTGTTCTGTTCCATTGGTTGATATCTCTGTTTTTGGTACCACCTCCATGCTGTTTTGATTACTGTAGCCTATTGTATAGTTTGAAATCAGGTAGCGTGATGCCTCTGGCTTTGTTCTTTTTGCTTAGGATTGTCTTGGCTATTTGGGCTCTCTTTTGGTTCCATATGAAGTTTAAGGTGCTTTTTTCAGTTCTGTGAAGAAGGCCATTGGTAGCTTGATGGGGATAGCATTGAATCTATAAATTACTTTGGGCAATATGGACATTTTCATAATATTGATTCTTCCTAACCATGAGCATGGAATGTTTCTCCATCTGTTTATGTCCTCTCTTACTTACTTGAGCAGTGGTTTGTAGTTCTCCTTGAAGAGGTTCTTTATATCCTTTGTCAGTTGTATTCCTAGGTATTTTATTCTCTTTGTAGCAGTTATGAATGGGAGTTTGCTCATGATTTGGCTCTCTGTTTGTCTGTTACTGGTGTATAGGAATGCTTGTGATTTCTGCACATTGATTTTGTATCCTGAGACTTTGCTGAAGTTGCTTATCAGTTTCAGGAGACTTGGGGCTGAGATGACAGGGTCTTCTAAATATACAATCATGCATCTGCAAATAGCGACAATTTTACTTCCTCTTTTCCTAATTGAATACCCTTTATTTATTTTTTTCTTGCCTGATTGCTCTGGCTAGAACTTCTAATACTATATGGAATAGGAGTGGTGAGAGAGGGCATCCTTGTCTAGTGCCAGATTTCAAAGGGAATGCTTCCAGTTTTTGCCCATTCAGTATGTTATTGGCTGTAGGTTTGTCATAAATAGCTTTCACCTATTGTTTGAAATATGTTCCTTGGATACTTAGTTTATTGAGAGTTTTTAGCATAAAGGCTGTTGAATTTTGTCGAAGGCCTTCCCTGCATCTATTGAGATGATCATGTGGTTTTTGTCTTTGGTTCTGTTTATGTGGTGAATTATGTTTATAGACTTGTGTATGTTGAACCAGCCTTACATCCCTGGAATGAAGCCTACTTGATTGTGACGGATAAGCTTTTTGATGTGCTGTTGCAATCAGTTTGCCAGTATTTCATTGAAGATTTTTGCATCTATGCTCATCATGGATACTGGCCTGAAGTTTTCTTTTTTTGTTGAGTCTCTGCCACGTTTTGGTATCAGGATGATATTGGTCGCATAAAATGATTTGGGAAGGATTCCCTCTTTTTGTACTGTTTGGAATAGTTTCAGAAGGAATGGTTCCAGCTCTTCTTTGTATGTCAAATAGAATTTGGCTGTGAACCCATCTGGATCTGGACTTTTTTTGGTTGGTAGGCTAATAGTTGCTGCCTCAACTTCAGCTCTTATTATTGGTCTATTCAAGGTTTCAACTTCTTCCTGGTTTGGTCTTGGGAGGGTGCATGTGTCCAGGAATTTATCCATTTGTTGTTTAATTTGCATAAAGTTGTTTGTAGTAATCTCTGATTGTAGTTTATATTTCTGTGAATAAGTGGTGATATCCCCTTTATCATTTTTTATTGCATCTATTTGATTCTTCTCTCTTTTCTTTTTTATTAATCTGGCTAGCAGTCTGTCTCTTTTGTTGATCTTTTCAAAACACCAGCTCCTGGATTTATTGATTTTTTGAAGGGTTGTATGTGTCTCTATCTCCTTCAGTTCTCCTCTGATCTTTGTTATTTCTTGTCTTCTGCTAGCTTTTGAGTTTTTTTGATCTTGCTCCTCTAGCTCCTTCAATTTTGATGATATGGTGTTGATTTTAGATCTTCCTTTGCTTCTCATGTGGACATTTATTGCTTTAAATTTCCCTCTAGACACTGCTTTAAATGTGTCCTAGAGATTCTGGTACATTGTGTCTTCATTCTTGTTGGTTTCAAAGAACATCTTTATTTCTGCCTTCATTTCATTGTTTATCCAGTCGACATTCAGGAGCCAGTTGTTCAGTTTCCATGAAGCTGTGCAGTTCTGAGTTAGTTTCTTAATTCTGAGTTCTAATTTGAATGCCCTGTGGTCTGAGAGACTGTTTGTTATGATTTCCATTCTTTTGCATTTGCTGAGGAGTGATTTACTTCCAATTATGTGGTCAATTTTAGAGTTGGTGCAATGCGGTGCTGAGAATAATGTATATTCTGTGGATTTGGGGTGGAGATTTCTGTAGATGTCTATTAGGTCCACTTGGTCCAGATCTGAGTTCAAGTCCTGGATATCCTTACTAATTTTCTGTCTCACTGATCTCAGTGGAGAGTTAAAGTCTCTCACTATTATTGTGTAGGAGCCTAAGGACCTCTGAAGGTTGTTAAGTACTTGCTTTATGTACCTGAGTGCTCTTGTATTGGGTGCATATATACTTAGTACTATTAGCTCTTGATGCATTAATCCTTTTACCATTATGTAATACCCTTCTTTGTCTCTTTTGATCTTTTTTGGTTTAAAGTCCATTTTATCATAGACTAGGATTGCAGCTCCTGCTTTTTGCTCTCCATTTGATTGACAAATCTTCCTCCATCCCTTCATTTTGAGCCTATGTGTGTCCTTGCACATGAGATGGTTTTCCTGGATACAGCACACTGATGGGTCTTGACTTTTTATCCAATTTGCCAGTCTGTGTCTTTTGATTGGGGCATTTAGTCCATTTACATTTAAGGTTAATATTGTTATGTGTGAATTTGATCCTGCCATTTGATGCCAACTGGATGTTTGGCCCATTAGTTGATGCATTTTTTTTTCATTGTGTCATTGTTCTTTACCACTTGGTACATTTTTGGAGTGGCTGGTACTTATTGTTCCTTTTCTTGTTTAGTGCTTCTTTCAGGAGCAATTGTAAGGTAGGCTTGGTGGTGATGAAATCTCTCAGCAATTGCTTGTCCATAAAGGATTTTCTTTCTCTTTCACTTATGAAGCTGACTTTGGTTGGATATGAAATTCTGGGTTGAAAGTTCTTTTCTTTAAGGATGTTGAATATTGGCCCCCACTCTCTTCTGGCTTGTAGGGTTTCTGTGGAAAGATCCACTGTGAGTCTGATAGGCTTCCCTTTGTGGGTAACCCAACCTTTCTCTCTGGCTGCCCTTAGCATTTTTTTCTTTATTTCAACCCTGGTGAATCTGATAGTTACGTGCCTTGGGGTTGCTCTTCTTGAGGAATATCTTTGTGGTGTTTTCTGTATTTGAAATTTGTGTATGCTTTGTGAAGTTCTTGTGCTGTGTTTTTCAGTTCCATCAAGTTGTTTATATTCTTCTCTAAGCTGTTTATTCTAGTTAGCATCTCATCTAAACTTTTTTCTAGGTTCTTTGTTTCTTTGCATTGGGTTAGCACATGTTCTTTTAGCTCTGAGAAGCTTGTTATTACCCACCTTCTGAAGCCTGTTTCTGTCAATTCATCAGATTCATTCTCCATCCATCTTTGATCCCTAGCTGGTGAGGAGTTATGATCCTTCAGAGGAGGAAAGGCCTTCTGGTTTTTGGTGTTTTCATCCTTTTTGCACTCGTTTCTTCCCATCTTAGTGGCTCTGTCTACCTGTGGTCTTTGTAGTTGGTGACTTTCAGATGGGGTCTCTGAGTGGATGTCCTTTTTGTTGATGATGAAGTTATTTCTCTTTCTGTTTCTTAATTTTCCTTCTAACAGTCAGGACCCTCCGCTTCAGGACTGCTAGAGGTCCACTCCAGACCCTGCTTGCCTGGGAATCACCTGCAGGGGCTGTAGAACAGTAAGATTTGCTGCCGGTTTCTTCTGTTATCTTCGTCCCAGAAGGGTACCTGCCAGATGTCAGCCTGAGCTCTCCTGTATGAGGTGTCTCTTTGGGCATACAGGGGTCAGGGAGCTGCTTGAGGAGACAGTCTGTCCCTTATGGGAACTCAAGTACTGTGCTGGGAGCTCCATTGTTTCATGCAGAGCTGCTGGGCAGGTACTTTTAAGTCTGCTGCAGCAGAACTCATAACCGCCTCTTTTCCCAGGTGCCCAGGAAGGTTGGCTTTATTTATAAGTTCCTGTCATGCTGCTGCCTTTTTTCATAGATGCCCTGCCCTGCACAGAATAGTCTAGTCACAGTCTGCCAGCAGAGGTGTTGCTGAGCTGAAGCAGGGTCTGCCCAGCTGCTGTGTGAACTGCCTCGGTAGTGGTGGTCACCCTTCCCCCCACTTATCTGGACCATCCTGGGTCTAGCTGTGCTTGCTGCCAAACTCTCAATCCAGAGCATTTCAGATTGCTTATTTTGTGGGGGTGGTACCCGCTAAGCCAGATCGCCTGGCTCTCTGTCTCTGCCCTCTCCCTTTCAGCTGAATGGGTGGCTCTGTCTCCCAGGCCTTCCAGGCGCCAGTTGAAATGCCCACCCAGATTTGTGTGAGTTTCTGTGCACCAATCTGGCACCCACTGAAACCACTGTGCTGAAAACTCATGGAGCTTTTCAGCCTGGTAATCTCCTGGTCTGTGGGCAGTGAAAATTTGTTTGGACATGTGGTGGGCACTCACCCTCTGCATTGTTCTTGCTGAGAACTGCAATCCAGAGCTGTTCCTATTCAGCCATCTTGGATCCTCTCTCCCCAAGAATATATTTTTGTTTGTAATTAGTGGTAGGTGGGTAACAGCTGCCTACTTGGTATATTTTTGAGTTATGAGTAAACACAGAACATGTGTTTATTAATAAGAATTACCTGTTTAAGAGAGGCTAAATACATGGAGCAGAATCTGCTGGGGGCCTTCAGCCTGGAATGCTGTCAGCCCCTGAGACTTTCAGCTTGATAGGCTGCTGGCCCCCTAGATAGATCCACTCTGTTGTTCTCTCTGGGTGTCTGCCTCTCATTGCCTTCAGCACTGCCTGGGTGGGGGTCTCCTGGCCAAGCTGGTACTCGGTAGCCTGGGTTGAAAACTATTGAGTTATGTCTTTGTAATAAACGATTGACTGAATGAATGGATAACACACAAGCACATACTCAGCGTTCAAACTATTATTTAAGCTCTTATAGGGTTAAGTGACTTTAAATATCACTTCTTTGAACTTCATGATTCTGATCTTCTGAACTTTCCATTCTATCAAATGCATACTTCTGCTCTACTGTATTGATAACATGATGTAGATCATGAGCTGAAGACAAAGCTGAAGAGGTTAAATTGGAAATAGGAACAATAAAGGAAATATATAATATAATAATTAATTTAACTTACTAATAATTTAACATATATAAAATTATTAACATGATCTTATTTAAACTTCTAATTACATTTTGAACCATAATTAGAGAGAAAGAGAGTAATAGCAAGCTCTAGTTTTTATTTATGAAAGACTTTTCTTCCCTCTGTTTATTTGTCCCTTTTGAAATCTAAAAGTTACATGTATATTTTCTCAGACTTGCTTAGGATTCACAGTCCTGGGAACTTAGAAGTTATAATGTAAAGTGAAGTATGCTTTTCGTGAAGGGTTTTGATTGAATTAAAAAGATAGTGGAAAGGAATAGCAAATATTTTATGAACACATCCCTTATAAACACAACTTTTTAAAGTAATTTAATACAAAGTGGCATTGACATGTTTTCATTTCTTTCAAGAAATTGATTTTTACTTTCTCTAAGCAACAGATGTGGAAGAGTAAGGCCCACTGGTGAGTACTCATAGGGATGGCTGGCAAATAAGAAAAAAATATGCCCCAAAAGCTCACAGAGACCTGTGACATAAAACTGCAGATAAATATCACAGGGGAATGTAGGTCTTTGAGAGTCACTGCTCTGTAACTGGTTTGGGTGGGATGCCTAGACTATATTCATTCTCCCTGAGCAGCTTGTTATCTAGCAGTTCTAAAGGTGATTTGAAAATATTCACTGATAGAGCCTCTCTAACTGTCCATGGAAGCAGAGCTTGGGAATGGAGCCTGAAGCCATTCAGCCTTAATTCCTGATGACGTCCATGGATGCAGACCTAGGTTTTTCACAGAGAAGCAAAGGAGGAAGATAAAAGTAGCACTTAGATTGATTACTTATTGTTCCAGTGACAATTTTTCGCATGCTCTGAAACCAAAAGGAAGACTCAGCCTAACTCAAACTGTAATATTCAGAAAGAGCAAGAGAAACTCTGAGAGACAGGGGGATGTAAAACTACTGTTTCTTACATTTATTTTTAAAGTTCTCTACATTAGACACTGAACAGAAAGAAGGGCAAATACATGATTTGCACTCTGTTACAGTGCTCAAGTTTTTAAAACAGGCTTTTATAATCCTTTAAATATTTTCTGGGAAGAAATAGTTTAAATAATTCAAATAACCCTTTAAGATTGTCCTATACCTTGGCATAAAACAGAATAGCCTATCTCATTTGTTTTTTCTTTTTTTAAATTTTCTTTTTTAAATTATACTTTAAGTTCTGGAATACATGCAGAACGTGCAGGTTTGTTACATAAGTATACATGTGCCATGGTGGTTTGCTGTACTTATCAACCCATCAACTACATTAGGTATTTCTCCTAATGCTATCCCTCCCCTAGCCACCCACACCCCAACAGACCCTGGTGTGTGATTTTCACCTCCCTGTGTCCATGTGTTCTCATTGTTCAGCTACCATTTATGAATGAGAACATATGGTGTCCGGTTTTCTGTTCCTGTGTTAGTTTGCTGGGAATGATGGTTTCCAGCTTCATCCATGTCCCTACAAAGGACATGAACTCATCCTTTTTATGGCTGCATAGTATTCCATGGTATATATGTGCCACATTTTCTTTATCCAGTCTATCACTGATGGGCATTTGCGTTGGTTTCAAGTCTTTCCTATTGTAAACAGTGCTGCAATAAACATATGTGTGCGTGTTTCTTTATAATAGGATGATTTATAACCCTTTGGGTATATATTCAGTAATGGGATTGCTGGGTCAAGTGGTATTTCTGGTTCTAGATCCTTGAGGAATCACCACACTGTCTTCCACAATGGTTGAACTAGTTTACACTCCCACCAACAGTGTAAAAGCATTCCTATTTCTCCACATGTTCTTCAGCATCTGTTGTTTTTTTTTTGTTGTTGTTGTTGTTGTTTTTTTTACTTTTTAATGATCTCCATTCTGACTTGTGTGAGATGGTATCTCACGGTGGTTTTGATTTGCATTTCTCTAATGACCAGTGATGATGAACCTTTTTCCATATGTTTGTTGGCCGCATAAATATCTTCTTTTGAGAAGTGCCTGTTCATATCCTTTGGCCACTTTTTGATGGGCTATTTTATTTTCTTGTAAATTTGTTCAAGTTCTTTGTAGATTCTTGATATTAGCCCTTTGTCAGATGGATAAATTACAAATGCTTTCTCCCATTTTGTAGGTTGCCTCTTCACTCTGATGATAGTTTCTTTTGCTGTGCAGAAGCTCTTTAGTTTAATTAGATCCCATTTGTCAATTTTGGCTTTTGCTGCCATTGCTTTTGATGTTTTAGTCATAAATTCTTTGCCCGTGCCTATGTCCTGAATGATATTGCCTAGGTTTTCTTCTAGGGTTTTTATGGTTTTACATCTTATGTTTAAGTCTCTCATCCATCTTGAGTTATTTTCGTGTAAGGTGTAAGGAAGGGGTCCAGTGTCAGTTTTCTGCATATGGCTAGCCAATTTCCCCAATACCATTTATTAAATAGGGAATCCTTTCCCCATTGCCTGTTTTTGTCAAGTTTGTCAACGATCAGACCGTTGTAGCTGTATGGTCTTATTTCTGAGGTTTCTGTTCTGTTCCATTGATCTATGTATCTGTTTTTGTACCAGTGCCGTGCTGTTTTGGTTACTGTAGCCATCTCTCCCTTCTTCCCTTCTTTCTCCACCCCCTCCTGTTTCTCTCTCTCTCTCTGTCTGTCTCTCTCTTCCCCGCCTACTATAGACAATCATTTGAATTCCTACTTTGTGCCAGCCTGTGTTCAAAGAGCTTGAGATAAGTCAGTGATCAAAACAAATATCCTTATTTTAATGAATCTTATTTTTAAGGGGGTGAAACAGACAATAAAAATGAAGCATAATAGGTCAACTACTTATAAGCTAGACAGTAATAAATGCCATGGTAAAGTACTTGAGAAGGAAATCAGAAGAGCACGGTGTGGGCGTTGTGGGTGGAATATAATTTTACCAGCCTTGTTGACAAGGTTGCAATGGAAGCTAGACCTGAAAGAGAACAGGGAGGCAACCTCATGGTATTTGGTGAGAAAACATTACTGATAGAGAGATGCTATAAAAAACTCCTACAGCAGGAAATACCTGATGTGTTGAAAGAAAGAAACAATGTGGAGATTAATGTGGCTGGGGTATACAAAACAAGCCAGCAATGGGAAGAGAAGTGGGAATCAAATCAGCCAGATAAGAAGCTGGGGACAGACATGGATTATACAGGGCCTTGTAGACAGCAGTGTGGTACGACTTGCCCCTACAGACTCTTCAGATCAAATTTTTACTTTTCAGGAATTTTTGTAAGCTGGTTGTTAAAAACATTTATAAAAATTATATGCACTTAGAATTAAATAAATTATATTTAAAAGGAGGATAATAGATATTTATTAATAAAACTCACCATTGCCTAATTATTTTGAGACATGGTACTATTATCTATATCTTGAAGTTAAGACATGTCCTGATATTTTTACCATATCTGTATGAAGGAAATATATGATGTGCACATCTTTCCCAACTCCATGCTCCGACACATCATGTTGATAGCTTGAAACTGGCATGTTGGGAATATTTACACCATGAATATCATCAAGAGTTATGGATCAAGACTTAACTTATTATTTTATTATTGTGTAAAATGATGAAGATAATGTTTAAAATAGAGATTAAATTTAAAGTTATATTATATCTTTAGCTATTACATTATAAATAACACAAAGTTTGAACAAAGTTTTTCTAATATTGAAAACAATTATCCAATCAAATGGTCAAGAGGTCGTTTGTATCTTTGATGAACAAGTCAAGTTCTGATCTATGTCTTCTATGCTTTCATCATATTTTTAGACACAGGGTGTCTCTGTGGTGCTCAGGATCATCCTGAACTTCTGGCCTCAGCCTCACAAAGCACTGGGATTATAAGCATAAGTCACTGTGCCTGGCCTTTAAATTTTTTTTCCAGGAATGGGGTCTCACTCTGTTACCCAGGCTGGAATGCAGTGGTGTGATCATGGCTCACTGCATCCTGGAACTCCTTGGCTCAAGGGATCCTCCTGCCTCAGCCTCTGTAGTCACTGGGATTGCAGGTGTGCACCACCATACCTGGTTCTGTACTTCTGGTGTAAATGAAATATCAACCAACATTCATTTCTAAACTATACTTATTTTTCAGTAGCGACCATAAGTGACTGTGGACAAAATAATTTGGCAAAAGTCAACAAAAAGCATTCTTTGAGAATCAATCAGCTATATAAAATTTACAACAAAGACTATTGAATATTTTATTATTATTATAAATTATATGTTACATATTCTTTTTATCAGTAAAATGTATAATAAACCTGTGTATATGAATGTTATGTATACACACACACACACACACACACACACACACACACACACACACACATAGGCCACTAATGAAAATGAGCTACATTTATGTGACCTTATAAAATTGATACATTGCTTTTCTGTATATGATTTCCTTTGTTATTAGGGGGCATTTATAATCCTACTGGTCCAGTATAGGCAAAAGTGCTCTGATTTTTCTCTAATTCCATATGTAGGTATCTTCCTCTCAAAGCTGCTTCTTAGATCTTCAAGAGTCTAGAGAAAACTGGAGCTTGGTCAAGGATTCATGAGGATGTCTGCTTCCTTGAGTAGTGAACACGCATTACAGCCAGTGTTATTACCTCAATAATCACATTTGTTGAGGCCAAGAAAGCTTACATGATTTGCCTGAGACTTTATAGGTGGAAACGGAAGGGAGGGACAATTCTTCTCATTATTGCCCTCTACCTGCCTTGCTAGAAGAACAGACATACACCTGCTTAAAATCTCTTGCTGGCTCTTTACTAGTGCAGAAACGGGTGGGGACTTAAGATGCTGAGAAATGCTGAACTGATGAAAGCATTTTCCTCACCATAAGTGGATAAAATTAAGCAAAAAAGGAAACAGTTGGGGGATGATGAAAAGCTTGTTTTACTTTTTGAAAAGACCCCTTGTCAAAAATGTGTCTACATACAACATTCTAGGACAAATCTTCCAAGCTCCTTAATAGAAGGCTTACTGAATAAAATTTTTCTTTAAAAAAAGGTTTTGTGTTATTGGTGACCCAGGAGCCTCATCCCTTGGAGTCTAAGGAACTACAGTCTCTCACTGCTCTAGGACTAGATATCTGTAAAATATAGCTTAAGGGTTAATATGATGATGACCAAACATCTGGAATTGTCTTCAAAGCCCTGATGCTTAATTAATTATTCCAAAGCTCTAAACATCATATGACCTGCTTATTTTCATCTCAATGCAATTGTAATAAAGAAACTTTCACCTTCAGTGTATAAGACAAAAGTGACGGGAAATTAAAATGGTAATATCTAATACTGACTGACTTTAAAATTGATGACTATTTTAGTAGATTATTTTAATAGCTTATCATATTTTTTCTTTTTCATGCAATATTTCATGTGTATAAATGAATTATATATGCATATAAAAATCACATATATTAGACATAATCATAATGATAAAATGAACTTCTGTGTGTCTAGTGCCCAATCTAGGAAGTAAGATTCTCCTTATTTCTAAATAAATAACTCATCCTCCTCCCTAGAACAATTTTGAATATTTTTTAAAATCCTTTAGTTTTATCATATATGTGTTGTAAAACCATTGTTTAGTTTTTAAACTTTCTATAAATGGCATTTTGCTATATTTCAGCAGTTTACTTATTTTTTAAAATTTTACTTTATGTTGTGGGACACATGTACAGAACGTGCAGATTTGTTATGTAGGTATACATGTGCCATCGTGGTTTGCTGCACCTATCAACATGTCATCTCGGTTTTAAGCCCTGTGTGCATTAGGTATTTGTCCTAATTTTCTCCCTCCCTCTGCCCTGCACTCCCCGACAGGTCCTGGTATGTGTTGTTCCCCTCCCTGTGTCCATGTGTTCTCACTGTTCAACTCCCATTTATAAGTGAGAACATGCGGTGTTTGGTTTTCTGTTCCTGTGTTAGTTTGATGAGGATGATGGCTTCCAGCTTCATTTATGTCCCTACAAAGGACATGATCTCATTCTTTTCTATGGTTGCATAGTATTCCATGGTGTATATGTACCACATTTTCTTTAACCAGTCTATCACTGACGGGCATTTCAGTTGGTTCCATGTCTTTGCTATTGTAAATAATGCTACAATAAACATACATGTGCATGTGGCTTTATGGTAGAATGTCTTGCACAATGGTTGAACTAATTTACATTCCTACCAACAGTGTAAAATTGTTCCTAATTTTCCATAACCTTGCCAGCATCTATTGTTTCTTGACTTTTTAATAATCACCATTCTGACTGACAGGAGATGGTATCTTGTTATGGTTTTGATTTGCATTTCTCTAATGATCAGTGATATTTAACTTTTCTTCATATGTTTGTTGGTGGCATAAATGTATTATTTTGAGATGCGTCTGTTCATATCTTTTTCCCACTTTTTGATGGGGTTATTTTTTTTCTTGTAAATCTGTTTAAGTTCCTTGTGGATTCTGGATATTAGATCTTTGTCAGATGGCTAAATTGCAAATTTTTTCTCTCATTCTGTAGATTGTCTGTTCACTCTGATGCTAGTTTCATTTGCAGTACAGAAGCTATTTAGTTTAATTAGATCCCATTTGTCAATTTTGGCTTTTGTTGCAATTGCTTTTGGTGTTTATGTCATGGAGTCTTTGCCCATGCCTATGTCTTGAATAGTATTGCCTAGGTTTTCTTCAAGGGTTTTTATGGTTTTGGGTTTTACATTTAAGTCCTTAATCCATCTTAAGTTAATTTTTGTATAAGACGTAAGGAAGGAGTCCAGTTTCAATTGTCTGCATATGGCTAGCCACTTTCCCAGCACCATTTATTAAATAGGAAATCCTTTTCCCATTGATTTTGTCAGATTTGTTGAAAATCAGATGGTTGTAGATGTGTGGTGTTATTTCTAAAGTCTCTGTTCTGTTCCATTTGTCTATATATCTGTTTTGGTACCAGTATCATGCTGTTTTGGTTACTGTAGCCTTGTAGTATAGTTTGAAGTCAGGTAGCATGATGCCTCCAGCTTTTTTTTTTTTTGCTTAGGATTATCTTGGCTATATGGGCTCCTTTTTGGTTCCGTATGAAATTTAAAGTAGTTTTTTTTCTAATTCTGTGAAGAAAGTCAATGGTAGCTTGATGGGAATAGCACTGAATCTATAAATTACTTTGGGCAGTATGGCCATTTTCATAATATTGATTCTTCCTATCCATGAGCATGGAAATTTTTCCACTTGTTTGTGTCCTCTCTTATTTTCTTAAGCAGTGGTTTGTAGTTCTTGAAGAGATCCTTCACATCCCTTCCTAGCTATATTTTTATGTATTTTATTCTCTTTGTAGTAATTGTGAATGGAAGTTCATTCATTCATAATTGGGCTCTCTGCTTGTCTATTGTTGGTGTATATAAATGCTTGTGATTTTGTATCTCGAGACTTTGCTGAAGTTGCTTATCAGCTTAAGGAATTTTTGGCCTGAGATGATGAGATTTTCTAAATATAGAATCATATCATCTGCAAACAGAGACAATTTGACTTCCTCTCTTCCTGTTTGAATACGCTTTATTTCTTTCTCTTGCCCGATTACCCTGGCCAGAACTTCTAATACTATGTTGAATAGGAGTGGTGAGAGAGGGCATCCTTGTCTTGTGCTGGCCTTCAAAGGGGATGCTTCTAGCTTTTGCCCATTCAATATGATATTGGCTGTGGGTGTGTCATAAATAGCTCTTATTATTTTGAAATATGTTCCATCAATACCTAATTTATTAAGAGTTTTTAATATGAAGGGATGTTGAATTTTATCAAAGGCCTTTCTGCATCTATTGAGATTATCATGTGATTTTTGTCATTGGTTCTGTTTACATGATGGATTATGTTTATCGAATTCCAGGGATGAAGCAGACTTGATCATGGTGGATAAGCTCTTTGATATGTTGCTGGATTCAGTTTGCCAGTATTGTACTGAGGATTTTTGCATCGATGTTCATCAGGGACATTGGCCTGATGTTTTCTTTTTTTTTGTTTTGTCTCCACCAGGTTTTTGATCAGAATGATGCTGGCCTCATAAAATGAGTTAGGGAGGAGTGACTCCTTTTCTATTGTTTGAAATAGTTACAAAAGGAATGGTACCAGTTCCTCTTCATACCTCTGATACAATTTGTCTGTGAATCTGTCTGGTCCTAAGCTTTTTTTTGGTTTGGAAGCTATTAATTGCTGTCTCAATTTTAGAACTTGTTATTAGTCTGTTCAAAGATTTGAATTCTTCCTGGTTAAGTTTTGGGAGGGTGTATGTGTCCAGGAATTTGTCCATTTCTTCTAGTTTATTTGCACAGAGGTGTTTATTGCATTCTCTGGTGGCAGTTTGTATTTCTGTGGAGTCAGTGCTGATATCCCCTTTATCATTTTTTATTGTATCCATTTCATTCTTCTCTCTTCTATTAGTCTAGCTAGTGGTCTATCTATTTTCTTAATTGTTTTGAAAAACAAGCTCCTGAATTCATTTTTTTTTTTCCTTTTTTATGGTTTTCTCTCTATCTCCTTCAGTTCTATTCTGATCTTAGTTATTTCTTGTCTTCTGCTAGCTTTTGGATTGATTCCTCATGTTTCTCTAGTTCTTTTAACTGTGATGTTAGGGTGTCGATTTGAGATCTTTCCAGCTTTCTGATGTGGGCATTTAGTGCTATAAATTTCCCTCTTAACACTGCTTTTTGCTGTGTCCCAGAGATTCTGGTATGTTGTTTCTTTGTTCTCACTGGTTTCAAAGAGCTTCTTGATTTCTGCCTTAATTTCATTATTTACCCAGGAGTCATTCAGGAGCAAGTTGTTCAATTTCCATGTAGTTGTGTGGTTTTGCATGAGTTTCTTAATCCTAAATTCAAAGTTAATTGTCCTGTGCTCTGAGAGACTGTTATGATTTCAGTCCTTTTGCATTTTCTGAGGAGTGTTTTACTTCCAATTATGTGGACACTTTTAGAATAAGTGCCATGTGGCACTACAAAGAATGTATATTCTGTTGATTTGGGGTAGAGAGTTCTGTAGATGTCTATAATGTCCACTTGATCCAGAGCTGAGTTCAAGTCCTGAATATCCTTGTTAATTTTCTGTCTTGTTAAGCTGTCTAATATTGACAGTGGTGTGTTAAAGTATCTCACTATTATTGTGTGGGAATCTTAAGTATCTTCATAGGTCTCTAAGAACTTGTTTTGTGAATCCGGGTGCTCCTGTATTGGGTGCACATGTATTTAGGATAGTTAGCTCTTCTTGTTGAATTAATCCCTTTACCATTATGTAATGCCCTTCTTTGTCTTTTTTTATCTTTGTTGGTTTAAAGTCTTTTTTTTATCAGAGACTAGGACTGCAACCCCTGCTTTCTTTTGCTTTCCATTTGGTTGGTGAATTTTCATCCATCCCTTTATTGTGAGCTTATGTATGTCCTTGCATGTGAGATGGGTCTCCTGAATACAGCACACTGATGAGTCTTTATCTAATTTACCAGTCTGTGTCTTTTAATTGGGGCATTTGGCCCATTTACATTTAAGGTTAATAATGTTATGTGTGAATTCGATCCTGTCATCATGATACTAGCTGGTTATTTTGCACACTAGTTGATGTAGTTTCTTCCTAGTGTCACCGGTCTTTATATTTTGGTGTGTTTTTGCAGTGCCTTATACCAGTTTTTCCTTTCTATATTTAGTGCTTTCTTCAGGATCTCTTGCAAGGCAGACCTGGTGGTAATTAAATCCCTTAGTATCTGCTTGTCTGTGAAGGATTATATTTCTCCTTCACCTATGAATCTTCGTTTGGCTGGACATGAAATTCTGGGTTGAGAAATTCCTTACTTTCACACTGCTACGTGTGTGCCTATGCAACAATCTTGCATGTTCTTCACATGTACCCCAAAACCTAAAATGCAATAAAATAAATTAAAAAAAAAAAAGAATGTTGAATATTGGCCCTCACTCTCTTCTGGGATGCAGGTTTTCTGCTGAGATATCTGTGTTAGTCTGATGAGCTTCCCTTTGTAGGTGACCTGACCTTTCTCTCTGGTTGCCCTTAACATTTTTCCCTTTGTTTCAACCTTGGAGAATCTGATGACTTTGTGTCTTGGGGCTGACCTTCTTGTAGATATCATCATGGTATTCTCTGTATTTCCTGAATTTGAAGGTTGGCCTGCCTTGCTAGATTGGGGAAGTTCTCCTGGATAATATCCTGAGGTGTGTTTTCCAACTTGGTTCCATTCTCCCCCTCTCTTTCAGGTACTCCAATAAATTGTAGGTTCAGTCTTTTCACACAGTCCCATATTTCTCAGAGGTTTTGGTAATTCCTTTTCATCCTTTTTTCTCTAATCTTGTCTGCATACCTTATTTCAGCAAAATGGTCCTCAAACTCTGATATCCTTTCTTTTGCTTGATTGATTCAGCTACTGATACTTGTGTATGCTTCACAAAGTTCTTGTGCTGTGTTTTTTTCATCTCCATCAGGTCTTTAGAGTCCTCTCTAAAGTGGTTATTCTAGTTAGCTGCTCCTGTGACATTTTATCAAGGTTCTTGATTTCTTTGCAGTAGGTTAGAACATGGTCCTTTAGCTCAGTGGAGTCTGTTATTGCCCATCTTCTGAAGCCTACTTCTGTCAATTTGTCCATCTCATTCTCTGTCCAGTTCTGTGTCTTTGCTGGAGAGATGTTATCATTATTTGGAGGAGAAAAGGCATTCTGGCTTTGGGAATTTCAGCATTTTTGCACCGTTTTTTCTTCATTTTCCTGGATTGATCTACCTTTGATCTTTGAGGCTGATGACCTTTGGATGGGGTTTTGTGGGGATCTTTTTTGTTGATGTGTTTGTTGTTGTTGCTTTCTTTTTGTTAGTTTGTCTTCTAACACTCAGACCCCTCTTCTGCAGGTCCGCTGCAGTTAGCTGGGGGTCAACTCCAGACCTGTTCACCTGGGTATCACCAGTGAAGGTTGCAGAACATCAAAGATTGCTGTTTACTCCTTCTGGGAGCTTCAGCTCTCCTGTATGAGGTTTCTGTTGACCCCTGTTGGGAGGTCTCTTCCAGGCAAGAGGCACAGGGTCAGGAACGTGCTTGAGGAGGCAGTCTGTTCCTTAGCAGAGCTGGTGCGCTGGGCTGGGAGAATCCCCTTTGTCAGGGTCAGCTGCTCTCTTCAGAGCCAGCGGTCAAGAAAGATAAATCTGCTGAACTGGCAACTGCAACCGCCTCTCCGCTCAGGTGCTCTGTCCCATGGAGTTGAGAGTTCTGTCTGTAAGCCCCTGACTGGAGCTGCTGGATTTCCAGCAGAGATGCCCTGCCCAGTGAGGAGGAATCTAGAGAAGCAGTCTGGGCACAACTTCTTTGCTGCACTGTGGCAAATTCTGCTCAGTCCAAACCTCCCAGTCTTAGTGGTACCAGGGGAAGACCACCTACCAAAGCCCAGCAGTTTGCTTATTTTGTGCAACACTGTGTTCTTCATTCCTGTTAGTGATCATTAAATTTTCTTTAACACTTTTATGCTGTTCCATAATATGAACATACTATAGTATATGAATCAGTTTTACTGTTTTTTCCACTTTATTTTGCATTCATAAACAATGCTGCTATGAATATTTTAGACATGTCTTTGATGCATATGTACAGAACTTTCTCTAGGGTAAAAATATAGAGATAAAATTGTCAGGAAGTATGGCATATGCATCTTCAAATTTGCTACAGAATGCCAAACTGTTTCATGAAATGATTATGTAATTTTACCCATAAACAAATAATATGTAAGAAAACTAAAAAAAACTGGCATCATTCTTAATTCTTCTCTTGACTTTGTTTCCTACATCTAATCTAATAACAAATCCTATCAGTCCAGCTTTCAAAATACCTGTATATTCAGGATCCAATCTCTTTTTGCTTACCCTCCTTCTACTCATGCAAATGTTTAAGCCACAATCTTCATGTATCCAGAAATTATACACTCTCTCAACCATTACTACCTGGTCTAAGCTCCCATGTTTCTCCTGGGTTATGAACAACAGCCTTCTTTCTGGTCTTCTTGTTTCCATTTTTTCCTCTTAAACAAAAGAATATTTTCCATCTTGTAGTAGAGTAATCCTTTTGAAACTTCAGCTCAGATCAATCAACTTTTCTTCTCAAAACTATACATTTGGTTTCCTGTCTTTCTTGGGCCAAAACCAAAGGTCAGACACACACTACCCACTCATCACATTGTCTACATTATTCCCATTTATCCAATTTCTTTCTGCTTCACTGCCCTTCTTGTTGTTTCTGGCACATCAGGCAAGCTCAGCCTCCTAGATAATGTGGTGATCAATCCCTCTGTTTAAAAATTTGTTGCCCGCCCCCCCACCATTCCAGACCTCTCCATGGTTCTCTTTCTAACCTCCTTTGTGTATTTATTTATTTCTTCCTCAGTCAAGCCTTTCCTTACCAGCTTACTATATAGAAATTATCCCCAATTCCTAGAGTAATTAGATATTCTTAATCTGGGAATGTCTTTTACTTCATTTCTGAATAGTTTTGCTGGATTTAGAATTCAGCATTAGGGATACCCTTAATTTCTGTAGTAATTTCTATATAGTAGCCCTATAATCCTTATTTCTAGAACACACGGCAGAAACATAATACATAATAGTTATATTAATAATAGTCAACTCATATCACATTTAGTATTCTAGACACTTCTAAGCAAATTATATTAATAAACTCATTTAATTCCTTTAAAACCTATGGTGAAGAAGAAGACTTCCTGCTGTAGGGATGTAAAGAAGTTGAGTTTTTTCTCTCCAAAAAAAAAAAAGTGTAAAACAGGACAGCATTAACAAAAACAACTATTCAATGACTCTGGAAATCAATCAAGGGTACACAGTAATTTGAGAAACATTTATTTTTAAAAAATTTTTGGACAGTCAGGTAAAAATAGCAGAAGCCTATGACCTTCTTGCCTGCAGCTACTCCCACCCCTCCATCTTCCTCTCCAACTCTGACCTGGGAATGGAAGCAAAAACCAACTTTTCTGGTGGAGGTGGTAGGCTAACTTGGAATGGGAGAAGGCAGCAAGTAATTCTGGTTACTTGAACACAAAATGGTGAATCTAGCTTAGACTAGAGAGGAAAAACTCCAAGCTTTGCTACCCTAAGACTGGGGTCCAAGTTGGGATAAAGGGTAGCCCAGCAGTGTTTAACAGAACTATTCTAGAAATTAGAGAGCCTTGGAAAGGCTATTTGTAGTCAGTTTTAAAATTGACTTCAAAGACTTCAAGTTTTTAAATATGCTTTTAAAAGTAAAGAAAACAATTCTGAAGGATTAAAGAAAATATGCTAACCATGACTAAAAACTATAAAATATCAACAGAGAAATAGACATTATAAAATAGAACCAAATGAAAATAATAAAACGGAAAAAAGTAGCCGAGATGAAAAGTTAATTCAGTGAAATCTACAGTAGAATTGAGGTGGCAGAGAAAGAAACAGTAAACCTGAAGATAAATCATTAGAAAGTAGCCAATCAAAAATTGGAAGGAAGGAAGGAAGGAACAAAGAAAGAAAGAGAGAGAAAGAATGAATTACAGAAATTGACAGAGATCCAGAGCATCTGGAACAATTTCCAGAATCCTAAGTTATGCATAATAGGATCCTCAGGAGAAGAAAGAACAGAGAGAAAGAGGCAGAAGGAAAACATTGAGCAAAGTGACAGAAAACTTCCCAAATTTGATGCAAATCATTAATCTATGAATTTAAGAAGCTCAATGAACACTAAGTAGAATTTCGAAGAAAAAGAAAAGACCTAGACATATCATCATCAAATTGCTGAAAGTCAAAATAAAGAAAAAGTATGTAAAATAGAAAGAAAAAAAAATAAGACTCAGTACATACAAGGAAGCAACAATACAATTTATTTTTGGCCAACACTGTATCAGAAACTATGGAAGCCAGAGGCAATAGAATGACACATTAAAAGAGCTAAAAGAAAAAAAAAATTCTAAATCAAGCAAATCTATTCATAAATAAAAGTAAAATACAGAAATTCCCAGATTAAGTAAATCTAATTGTCAGCATTACTGTATTATAAGAAAATACTAAAGAAAGTACTTCAGTGTGAAGAGAAATGACTCCAGATAGTAGCTCAAACAGGAAGAAATGAACGTCATAAGGGTAAATCAGTGAGAACATACAAAAGATTGCATATATGAATGTGTGTGTCTGTCACCTGTCAAGTTCTGCAGGAATTAATGCACTGTTTCTGGTCCTCTGGCATATTCCTGAGGTCCATCTTATTGTCTCTGTATCATAGCCACACTGACTTTATTACTACAGTATAATAGTAAATTTTGATTTCTTAAACGGCAAGTATTCCTACTTTATTCTCTTTTGGGAGTGTCTTGACTATTGTTAGCTATTTGCAATACCATATAAATTTTAGGTCCTATTTGTTAAATTCAATGAAAAATGTATTGGAATTTTCACAGGAAACACATTATATTTACAGTTGACTTTTGGCATAATTGAAAACTTTTCAATATTGAGTCCTTCTGACTATAAATATGATTTAACACTCTATTTTGATCTTTTATTATCTATTTTAAGAAAAATAAGTTTATTCTTTGGTACATTGAAGCTGCAAAAAGCATAAGGAAAAAGAATTTCTGGCTGAAAAAATAATTGCCAAGACCCTGGAGTATTTTAAGAAACTTCCAGGAGGCCACTGTGCAGGGAGCGTAGTGTACGAGGGAGACACAGCTGCGGGAATGAATGTGAGAAGAGGCAGAGGCCAGACCTGGCATATGAAAGCTAATTCCTGTATGAAAGATAATAACTGTTTGAACACTGACTCACAAACCTCCTAAGTGGATTAATTAATTTGAAGCAGCTGATATGTTAGAAATAACATATCAGCTACCTTCCCATTTGATTTCTGTGGTGGTTGATTATTAATGATTTCCCCAATTCATGGGTGAAATTCTAAGTCAAAAAAGCAACCTAGTGAAACAGAAAAAACACACTGAAGTCTCTGACATGAAGTGATAACACACTTAATGCAACACAAAGCCACTTGCCAAGTAAAATCCAAGCTGGAAAGCACCTCTACAAAAGCACAGGAGTCTATATTGTACCACAAAGTTTTGTCACCATTTCGTTATTTCATTTTTCAGTATCCAGTTTGCCACCACCCACTGACACACATGTCTGCAGCCATTGTGGCACAAACAAAGCAGAACCTCTTTTTATCTAATAAATAAGCCAACTTTCACATGAATAATCAGAGTAGCCAAATTCCAAATACCATCAAGGGCTTACATATGCTATAGAAGAAGAAATCTAAAAAAATAATTCAAACTCTTAGAGAAGTGAAGTCAGAGATGGCAGTAAAGCTTCATAAACAACACTACCTTGTGCAGCTAACTCTTTCCACCTCTCTTTGTTCTGCTGAATGATGTCCACCAGGTTGTTCTTGAAGCTCTTCAGGTCCACTGCCGCAAGGGAGTAGTCTGGAGAATAGGACCCATCGCTCATGGAGCCTTTTGTATTTGATCGTCTTAGTGCATCAGCAATGTGTAACCCCACAATGGTGGTTGAGCTAACAGTAACAACCAAAAAAAACAAAAAACACCAACATCAGGACATGGGGTGAAGGAAGAAAACCTGAAAAGCTTTACAAAACCGACTAGAAAACCAGGATAGCAGATGCTCTGTTCCAGTTCTGAGTACGTGGCAGCTGCTCACTTCCTTTCTCTCCCTCCCCACACTGGATTCTTCTTAACACACACCTTAGTATTTGGTATTTTGTGTATTAAACTTCAGTTCTCAAAGGCAGATGCAATATAACATAAAGCCACTAGGTGGCAATACTACCAAACAATTCTTGTAATTCCCTGCCTAGACGTGAGAAATAGATAAGCATTAAGGAAAAGGTTACTAAACACCACAAAGATGAAAAGTGATGCAAAAAAGAAATATCATACCTGCTTGCCACATAGGAGGAAGTTTCAGCTTTTGAGGCTTCCTCTATAAGAGGAATAACAATTTTCTCTGTTGAGTCTGTCAGAAGAGAAAATGTTGGCTCTACTATGAAATCAATGAAACCTACAAAAGCCAAAATGAAAAGACAGAGATAAATTCAAGTGTTACAATTTCCTGAATTCTGAAATCAGAAATAATAAAGAGCTTCTGACAATCCTGGGATAGCAAGAATCAACTAAAATATTGGTTCTGCTTACCCTTTGATATTGTTTTAATCTAATAACAATCTAGGGATAGTTTAACTGCTCTATAAAATAATCCTTGAACCTTGGAAGATACAGAATTTAAGCTTGCTAACTCAAGTACATTGGCTTTTCTATTTACTATTCAGCCTCATATAATATTGCTAACAATAAATTTAGACCTAATGAGGGTGACTATAGTTTCCTCTATCAACAACAGGGGTCATTCTCCTTTTTGAAAGCACATTATGCACATTTTGACTTTTATTATTTACCAACAAGAAATCATATCTAAGCTCGAAAGAAATTAAATAATTGAAGATTTTTCTCAGGTAACAAGAAGACAATTACTTTTTGTTTCTTATTATATTAGAGCTTTCTGCAGTTGTGTTAATATTTCAAGTTTCTGTTTATTATTCTCTGACTGTAAAGTGTTAGTTCACAGCATGTGGGTGTGTTCTGTCAAATCAGTGAAGAGAAAAGTAACATCTCTGGGAGACAGCATTAATCCCACCACTTTGAGATGTCAGGATTGAATGAAGACTTTTACATTTAAAGCACTCATCAAGATAGAAAATGACACACAGAGAAAAGGGCATTGTCCTCTGGGAGAATTTTCCATCCTGTGTTTAGGCAGAGAAGGAGACAACAACCTATTCTAAGGTATGTGTACACAGCAACATCCCAGATCCCAGGACTGGTGTGGGTGCCTCAAGTCAAGAGTTTGTTGTTAGAAACACATCTGAGAGCAATAAACTACCACCTCAATATAGGAGAATAGTTGGAGGAAGGCTTTTTAAGTGATAATGTCCTGGAAAGTATGCACATTTCAAGATTGTCCATGAGATGCTTGGATAGAAGTAATTCACATTTCAAGTAACTGGATTACTTATAGTATATAATAAGGCACATTTTTAATTTAATAAAACTTCAATAGTTTTAATTGATGCCTTCACATTAAATCAATAGTTTTAATTGATGCCTTCATGTTAAATAAATGTTAACTGACCACCCAGTGTACTAATTCTAGTTCTGTCTGTGTTCTTAAATGCCTGAGATGTGTAGACTGTCAACTGAGGCATCATCTCTACTAACATGGCAGCAATTTATATTACAGCAGCAAGCCTCAGAAACTTCCATTCTCCTCAGCTTGGCACATCAGGTCCTTAGCCTGCCACATTCACACTTACTAAACAAGGATAGGCACCTGTGTTAGGGTCTCTGGAAAAACAGCTGTTGAAACTTGAATGGGAAGGGAAAAGGTCAGAGCACCCAGCTCTCCGACAGCTGACTGCCCCAAAGCTTTGTGATAGGTGGTGCCGGAGCATAACTACAGAGGTAAGGAGTGATCCTTATGTTTATTGATCATATAATTCAGTAACAAAAATGCCGGCTCAAGGAATAACTATGTCAAGTATTTGAGCCATGTAGCACAGCAATAATATGTTTTAATAATGGACTGAGCTTGAAGTCCCCAACACAAATACAGATGATAGGAATAAATGTGGTTGGGAGCATTATCATTTTGCAAATTTCCTGTTGTTGGTTAATCTCACATCATGAGAGAATATTTTTTCCAAATTAAATGTGCACTACTATATTAAGCATACCATGCAAACTTAGTGATAGAACAAGTACACTAACATTTTCATTGAATTGACCTATAGCTAAAAAATTAAATTACAGAAAACAATAATCAGCAAAAACAAAAAAAGAAACAGCATAAAATAGTCTCCTGCACAAGAATATTTTATATTTTGTAAAAGGTACATGATAACCATTATATTTACTAATGTTGCTTTATTGAACTCATCTTGTGAAAATGCTTCAAAACTTCTTATTTAGCACCATATAGACCAATTTAAAAATCGAATTTATCATGAATATGGAGTGAAGTTTTCATGGAAGTTACCCTTTGAACAATATGGTTTATACATTTGAAAACTGACAAGCACACACATACTCCACTACCACAAGTCATCAGTATTACCTATTTGTGACTGGGCCACCATAGTTGACTTCCGATCACAAAGTGGGGAAAATGGAAGCCCTAACTCAGCTTCTTTATCTCCCTGGAGAAAGAAAAACACGTTAGTATAGACTTGGGTTGGAGAAGCTAAAATAACAAGCAACCTAGGATGCAAAGCCTAGAAAAGCCACATCTTTCCTTTCTTAATTAGCACTACTTTTTTGTAAAACCAAAAACTATTGTCCACGTTTATATAATTTTTCTTGGACGATCTCCTTTTGGGGACATTTTGCAGGGAGAAAAATGATGAATGTTTTCAGCACCTGGAGACTTTGCTTTGCATTACAATCCCTTCACTGTAAAGAGACAAATGTTTTCTTTTTGGAATTTTCTAAAGTCATCGTAAAATACCTAGCCATCTTAGTGTGTTATCTGACATTTAATTAACAATCCAAGTTAATTTATTTATGCCAAGTATACCAATAGACCTTTAATATCTAAATTTTGTGACAGAACTGTTTTTCAAAATTAAAAGTATATGAGCATTTTGAAACATCTTTCTATTCATTAACCAAGTTTTATGAAATCTTCCTCAATAAAAAAATGAGGACTATCTTCAACATTCTTACATTCAGTGTGCATAAATTTATTCTAACATATTATCAGAGAAAATTGAAATGTCAATAGCTTTTTAATTATTTGATCCCATCTAAAATAGATTAATTGAGCACATATGTTAAAGAATTCCATTTATATTTGGGTTTTACATCATGAGAAGTAATTAAATTTTCATCTTCTAAAACACAGGCTGCTATTCTGGTCAAACCTTTAATATTACAAGGTTTACTAAATTTTTTTTCTTTTTTTTTTCATTAAAGGGAATGTGCTTATGAAAGGAATAGGAAAGGATACTTCCTTGTTCTTGTTCATTGCAATTGCCTGGCCATTTGAAAGAATGTTTTAGGTTCTATTTTCTCCTAATTTATTGGCTGTATACCTTCATGAGGAACACCAGCCTTGCATTGTAAGTCCATAACTTAGGATAAAATACCTGTCTAAGGACTCCAGTTTCCTTTCACTCTGTTTCCATGAGCATCTTTATATCCCACCCTTTAAAACGTCATGTCTACATGTAGCTTTACAAAGTTTTTTGAGAATATCTTCTAGTGCAGTTCCCCTAAACGATGCCTGTGATTATGAGAGTTACAGGCAGAAAGTCTGGAATCAGAAATGTTGGGGAAAATCTAGACATAACCATCAAAGAAGTAGCAAAATTAGTTACAAAAAGGAACATTTTACTCTGCCATAACTCAGAGAAAATACGGAATAAGACTTTCTGTGACCTCTGCCAGCAGCTCCCCTAATTCCTCTGGATACTAATAACACTAATTCCATTTGAAATTCTTATTTATACTCATCTTAAAGGACAGATGGAAGGGAATTATTAATCCCATTAGTCTTAGGGTCAGACGATATAGTCAGCTGAATCACTGCTGTTGTAGGGCTTATTGCTGTTACTTTAGACATAGCACAACTTTTGCTGAAATGAATTCTCCTTATCTATTACCTAATTTTGTGATCTTGATTTATGCATTTTAGGAATAAAATATAATAGATATTATAGTATCTATCCTGAGATTATCTAAGATAATTTATATGAAGCATAAGGACAATGCCTGCCATTTAGTAGTCATTAAGTTTAGCTAATAAGAAGCATATTTAGGCTGGGTGAAGTGGCTCATGCCCTGTAATCCCTGCACTTTGGGAGGCTGAGGCAGGTGGATCACGAGGTCAGGAGATCGAGACGATCCTGGCCAACATGGTGAAACCCCATCTTTACTAAAAATACAAAAATTAGCCAGGTGTGGTGGCATGTGCCTATAGTCCCAGTTACTCAGGAGGCTGAGGCAGGAGGATTGCTTGAACCCAGGAGGCGGAGGATGCAGTGAGCTGAGATCGCACCATTGCACTCCAGCCTGGTTAACAGAGTGAAACTCCCTCTCAAAAAAAAAAAAAAAGAAACATAATTTATAGTAGCAATAATATGAATGCAATATATGCAAATTAAAGGTATTTATGATGTCTAATGAATATAACAAATAGTTTTAAAACACAGGAAATTGAAGTAGTGCTTAATTTAGCATGTAAAAGAGAGGCATCAGTTTTTTCTCCGTCTTTTTTTCTAGCAAGGAATTGACAAGAAAGTAATTCCACTTTTGAAAGATTAGTTTATCTTCAATATGAGAGATGACTTGGGGTGAGTTGAGGATGACTTCCTGGCTTCCAGTGTGAATGGAAAGGAGGGGTCTATTGGTGCCATTAATGGGAACCAGATGATCTTGAGGGGGGGGTTGCGGTTTGAATATTATTATGGATTTGGTTTTCAACATGTTGAGGATAAGGTGCAAGAATACTATCAATAGTTTATGTTAAAATATAAGAAATAATATTACTATTGTTAAAATAATATAAAATAAAATAAAATAGAAATAAAGCTACTGATAGGCTTTTGGGAACCTGATATTAGAGATGCTTATTTAATATATGCAGATATAACTGAGTTCTATTTTTTTGTATATTTCTTAGGTTGGTGCAAAAGTACTCGTGATTTAATTGTCAGTAGTCTTAGAGTCAGAAGATACAGTCAGTTGTATATTGGCAGTTATAACTGCAAAAACCACAATTACTTTTGCATCACCCTAAATATTATATGATTGTTATCTATTAAATACAGTTAAGCTACATTTAACTTTTTTTGGAGGGGGGTCAAGATGCTGCTATCTAGTATCTTAAGAACACAAATTTAATAGATGTATTTTTATGCTCTGTGGTACAAGTTCTTAACTTTGGCCTGAAAAAGGCATTATGGTGATTTACCTTCTTTTTTTTTCTCTGAGATGGAGTTTCCCTCTTGATGCCCAGGCTGGAGTACAATGGTGCCGTCGTGGCTCACTGCAACCTCCGCCTCCCAAGTTCAAGCAATTCTCTTGCTTCAGCCTCCTGAGTAGCTGAGATTACAGGCATCTGCCACCACACCCAGATAATTTTTTGTATTTTTAGTAGAGACAGGGTTTCACCATGTTGGCCAGGCTGGTCTTGAACTCCTGACTTCAGGTAATCTACCCACCTCGGCCTCCCAGAGTACTGGAATTAAAGCCATGAGCTACCGCACCCAGCCACTTTCTTGAGCTAAATTTTATAGAATGTTGAATGGCAACATTTTTCATATAGGTCTTAGGCATTTGACAGACATATGCAGGACTGACCTTCCTACAGATGAAGAAAGAGAGTTTTATTTTCTATCTGCTTCCTGTACCCCACAATTAAGTTAGAATATTAAATTTTCACTGTCAAAGCACATTGAATGCTAAAGTACATTAATTATTTAATTTATTTATAAATATTTCAAAGTGTTATTTACTCTTTAGGGTGAATAAAGGCCACGAGTGCAAGATTAGTAGGGAGCCCTGTAGGTAAACTGTGAAGAAACTAGAACTCGTATAAAGGGAATGTTAGGATCACTGAGTATAAATTTGGCCACCTTTATAATTTCCTCATTCTATCCCAGGACAGGGAATATTTACATTCCATCAAGGTAAAACCAGAAGTCATCACAATAAGCATTGTGTAAGAAGAGTTTATACTTTTCTTGGAGGTTTTGCTGTCATTTGAGGGTGCTGCCCTCAGGAGGCCTAAAATACACTTTTAAAAATCATGAGGAGGCCAGGCACAGTGGCTCACATCTGTAATCCCAGCACTTTGGGAGGTCAAGGTGGGCAGATCACCTGAGGTCAGGAGTTCGAGACCAGACTGATCAACATGGTGAAACCCTCTCTGTACTAAAATTACAAAAATTAGGCAGGCATAGTGGCTGATGCCTGTAATCCCAGCTACTCAGAAGGCTGGGGCAGGAGAATTGCTTGAACCTGGGAGGCTGAGGTTGCAGTGAGCTGAGACTGCACCACTGCACTCCAGCCTGGGCAATAAGGGAGACTCAGTCTCAAAAAAAAAAAAAAAAAAAAAAATCAGGAGAAAGTAGAAAAAGTGGTCCCTTCGAGGCACCTTGAGGTTCTTAGGCTCCACAGCTTGTACCTGTCTTTACAATTCACTGGAGATCCTTGAAATTTCTTCTCTGAGAGGCTATAACAGAGAACTAGCAATGGTTTTTCAATGCTTTCCTACCAGTGTAAAGTGCTCTGACAGCCATTAATAAGGTGTGAAATCCAGTGACTTAACAGCACATTTTTGTTGTCATTGTTGTTGTGTTTTACATTTCTCTGAAGTCAAAAGAATGTCTATGTTGTTTTTTTTTTAAATGAAGAAGATAAGATAGGGTAAAGTACAGAAATCTTGAGAAAACCCTTTCATTGAAACTTCAGTTTTAGAGGAAGAAGCAACGACCATAGCAAATATTCAGGCAGCCCCTGACCACAGGTTTAGGAGACACTCTAAGGCTGAGGGTAGAATTTGAGAGCCCATTAGTTCTTTAGAAGAATTTAATTGCGAAAGGAGAGGAAGATGCACTAACTTAGCCTTATTTAGAAAACTTAAGGAATTCAGGCCATCTAATTACCCTTCTTTACTTCTATAAATGGGCCCTTCTGAATTCGAAGAACACCACGAAAAACATTTAAGTGTTTAATAACTATAGCAACTAACACATTCACTTTCAGTAAAATATGTGGTCAGATATACTGTATTTCTGTGAGTGTTATAAATATTTTATGGAATATTAGAACCCCTGGAGTAATCAGTGTTTATAGTATTTTTTTAGCTCTTGAAATGAGAAGCTTTAATTTTTACATTTAAAATTATCTTGGCTCATAGCTACGGTTCTTTTCATTTATGCGATTTTAGGGGTTATGTTTATGATTTTGTAAAATGCCAGATCCTTGGCTGAGAATGGGCTAACTAAATACATTTGTATTACTGTGAAAAATAAAATTTATTTTGAAATAATACACTTCACTTCCAGCAATGTTTAAAAATAGAGAGGCCTGACTGTATACAATTCAAGGTAAAACAACCATTTTGACCTTTCCTTCCAGATAACTTGCATTTCCAGTTATTTTTTCTTCTTGGCTAACAAGGTAATAATTATTAATCAATGCAGCTTTTGTTCACATATAGATGTTTTTCATGAGTCACAAAACAACTAGTTGAAGAAGGGAAAATTCACTTAGTTATTGTTATTTAGTCTAAAATACAAACACATTTTGATGGAAGTGACTATTTTTGTAAAAAATATAAATGCATTGACTTCTTATCTTACCAATCTGACATGTGTGTTCAAGCGGAGGATAAAAAGCAAAACCTGTCTTCTGTTACTAATGACTATTTTTTTGGCTGGTATCTCCGCCTCTGATCTCTCTCTCCTATCAGTCATTGTTAAAATGATTGCAGCATCCTCCAAATCTACCCATTACTGTCAGTAGAGGCAACTGCGTTGATGTTTGTGAAAACTCAAGGAGACATTAATCGTATTAATATCACATGCTTGTTGTGAAAATGCCTTGGAAATGAGAACCTGCTCCACTGGTTTTTACCATCAGCTGCTTACTCAAGAGCCAGAAATCAGCGTTTCTCAAGACTGCAAATTCTTGATACAATTCTGATCTCTGGCTAGTTTCCCATGGCTTTAGAGGGTGAAACTAAAGTAGCACTAAAGAATGGGATAATATTTATGGAATTTTTAAGAATAATACAAATAGCTTATCTCCCAGAAATATATGGCATTTTAAAAATTCTTGGTGTCTGAGCCCATTTATTAGATACAATGAGTTTGGTAGACAAACTAATAAGAAATTGATTTAGAAGTTAACACATCACAAAATTCCTCCTTATTTATCTGAAATATTCACACACACACACACACACACACACACACACACACACACACACCTTTCTTGAAAGGTTGCTCTTGAAAAATTCTAAAAATCAGCTATTTCCTTTGGTAGTTTTCTGATTTTTCGAATTTCTATTCAGGCTCTAATTTTGTTCAAAACCAATAGAATGAATTTCAAATCTAGCATTACATTCTGCAGAGCAAAAAGGAAAATACTTCTCTTAACTGGCTACTTTTAAAACTTGATGATTGCTTTGGACAAGTGCTTTTAAATTGTTCCCAGATCTCTAGAAGTTCAGCTTTAAGTAACTACCAAACAACAAAATATTTCATAAGCAATGGTATAGCATGCTGATACTTTGCCTTGGAAGAAATATAAAGCTTAAAATAGACTAGCAGGATAATAAATACCACCAATTCCTCACACTTGAAGCCTTCTTATATTTATTCTGTCACTTTGTCCTTCACAATCATCCTGGGAAGGAGGCAGGATGGGAATAAGTAAGAAGGCATATGTACAGACAGGAAGGGGAAGACTCATTTGTCCCACTCCTGGAAGAATGAAAAGCTAGGGCTTACCCTTGAGTTTTCTGAAGTCAAGTCCAATTATTTCTCTACTTCGCATTATTAGGCTTCTTATGTTGGACCAATATACATAAAATACAGTCTTTAACAAGAAACACAAAATGTTTACATTTAAATTGTAGCTGAGGACCATGATGAGTTCTGGACAGACCTAATTTGATTTACCTCAAAATCTCTAGCACAGCCAGTGGATTTAAGACACAGTATTTAGATGCTTAGTATTTTCTAAAGGAATGAGGACATATATTTGCAAATTGCTTTGTAAAAGTGTTGTTTTCACTGTCTGAGATGAAAATCCCAGTCACCTTGGCTAAATGCATAGCAGAAAGGTATCAGTACTGTGGGTCTGACAAAGGATAGTTTTACAGATGGCTATGTGAGGGTGAGCAAAAATAAAACATACAAGAACCACTGCGGTCCTGCTCATTTCTAGGACATCTGCATAGATACACAGACACAGTTCCATATCTTTATATCAAATCAGAGCAATGCATACACCAAGGAGTTTCAGATTCATTGCTTATTTACCTCCAAAGGTGTACATTATGTGGTATGAACAACAATAAATAAGGGTACTATGGGATTTATTTAGTTAGTTTGGAGCAAGAAAACATTTTACCTGTTAGGATCAATATCATATTTCAGTGTAAGTTTCATAAAGAAAAACTTGTTTTGCTTGAAAGACATATTGGTTGGCAGTGCAAACTTACTTACTTTGACCTTTAACTCTACATTTTTCTGTTTTGCTGCATATGTTTCTGAAGGGGATTTGAAAGTCACTTACTTTTAAAAATCCAGAAATTGATGAACTTACAAAACATCTCACTCAATTTCTTTGAATTCATTAATCTCATGATCCTGTCAGGTATTCTTTGTTTTGAAATCAGTAAAACAAAAGGATAATTTAAATCATGATATTATTTGGAGACTTAATGGTAATTTTCAGGAGTCTCTGAAATTTTAGTTTAGTTTTTTTCCACAGTAATTTTTTTAGGGTCTTATTTAGGTCAGAGATGAGCCACCTTCATTATGATATACTCTTTTTAAAAAAGATTAAAGGGAAATTTATGTGCAAATCAGAAGTGTATAAACAGGAATATACTTGTATAACACTCGATTAAGATATAGAGCATTTCCATCAACCCCAGAAAGTTGCCTTAACCTCATCCAAGGAACCCTAACCCGTATAGTCACCGACCATTCTGATTTCTATCACCGTATATTAATTTTGCCAGTTTTTGAACTTCATATATTGGCCCTAATTTTCTTTTTACTATTGATTTGTGGCAGTTCTATATGCAATTGGATACAAATCCTTGGACAGATATTTGTAGTAAAAATATTTTCTCTCACTCTATGGTTTTCATTTTCTTAATAGTGCCTTTGGAAAAATAGAAGTTTTAAATTTTGCTTTTGTCCCCTTCATTTTTTTTTCTTTTATGGGTAATGCTTTATGTGTCTTCTCTAAGAAATATTTACCTACCCCCAAGATTAGAGAGGTATTCTCTTGTATTTTCCTCTAAGAGCTTTATAGTTTTAGGTTTTGTGTTAAGCCCTTTAATTTTGAATTAGGTTTTGTGTAAGGTGTAGGTAGGGAACCAGTTTCCTTTTCTTCCCATATATTTAATAATTGTTGTTCCATTTCCTTTCATGGGAAGACTTTCCTTTTTCCATAGTTGTTTTGGTGCCTTTGTAGAAGATCAAATGACTTTATATATCTGAATCTGTTTCTGAAATCACTCCTCTATTTTAATGATCTATTTGCCTATCCCTATGCTCTATGCCCAAAACACAGTGCGTTGATCACTGTAGCTTTATACTAACTCATGTAATTAGGAAGTGTAAATCCTCCAATTTCTTTAGTCTTTTTCAAAATTGTTTTGGCTACCTTAGACTCCTACATTTCTACACAGATTTTAGAATCAGCCTTTCAACTTCTACAAATAAGCCTGTTGCAATTTTTGATAAAGATTATGTTAAATTTATTAATCAATTTTGGAAGAATTCATATCTTAGAAATATTGGCTCTTTCTGTCATTAACATAATATATCTCTCTATTTACATAGGTCTTCAAAATGCTCTCAACAATATTTTGTGGTTTGCAGTGTGGAGGTTTCATATACACCTAATTAAATGTATCCCCAAATGTTTTATTATTTTATGCTATTATAAAGCATGCTGTTTTAAAATTTCATTTTCAAATTGTTTGCAGCTTGCATACAGAAATGGGATTGATCCTACAACTAATAAACTCATTTGTTAATTCTAGCAGCCTTTTGTAGATTGCTTGAGGTTTTCTGTGTAGATGCTCACGTTTCTGCAAATAACAGTTTTATTTATTTTTATTTAATCTATACTTTGTTTTTTATCACCTTCCTGTACTGGCTAGAACTTCAACTCTCACCACTTATATAGAAGAATGCAAGGTTGAGTAGAAGTGGTGAGAGTAGCCGTAATCATTTTAGAACATAAAAATGTTCAATATTTCATCCTGAAGTATCACATTAGCTTTACTTTTTAGCAGGTTGAGGAAGGTCTCCTACTCTGGTTTACTCAGAGTTTATATAATTAATGTCAGTTGAATTTTGTCAAATGCATTTTGCACATCTATAGGGTTGATAATATATTTTTCTTTTATTTCCTTTAATATGGTGAATTAATTAACTTTTAAATATTAAACTGACTAAAGTTATGATATGATATGCACTTCCTTACTAAATTGCTGGATTTGATTTCCTAAAAATTTTTTAAAGTAAAAAAAATTTCTTTAGTTTTATAACAGATGTGGATGTGTAATTTTCTTTCCTTGAAAAGTCTTTGTCAGGTATTGTCAGGAATTATGCTGTCAAATTTCCCTCTTCCTCTATGTCATAAAGGAATTTGTGTAAAACTGGCATTATTTCTTCCTGAAATGTTTGAGAGAATTCACCATCTCTCAATTTAATTGAATATTGAGAACTGAAATCAGAAATAAGAATTAAAGCTGTCTAAGCCTGGAGTTTTCTTCGTAAGAAGAGTTAAAGTACAAATTCAACTTTTTAATATTTCTTTTTTGAGACGGAGTCTCACCCTGTCGCCGGGCTGGAATGCAGCGGCATGATCTGGGCTCACTGCAGCCTCCACCTCCTTGGTTCAAGAGATTCTCATGACTCAGCCTCCTAAGTAGCTGGGACTACAGGTACACATCACCACACCCAGCTAATTTTTGTATTTATAGTAGAGATGGGTTTTCACCATGTTGGCCAGGATGATCTTAATCTCCTGACCTCATGATCTGCAAAGTGCTGGGATTACAGGCGTGAGCCATCATGCCCAACCACAAATTCAACTTTTAAAAACATAATGAACATTCAGACTACATGTTTTTTTCTTGTGTCTTTGTTTCAGTAATTTATATTTGTCAAAAAATTTGACAATTTCATCTAAGTTTTCAATTTTATTGGCATAAATTATGCATAATATTCCTCATCCTTTCAATGAATGTAGGCTCTATAATAATATTCTCTTTCATTTATAGTTTTTTCCTCTTTTTGATCCTGGAAGAAATTTCATTACTTTTTTCAGAGAGCCAAATGTTATCTTTATTAATTTTTGTTATTGTTTGTTTTTGTTCTGTTTCATTGATTTCTGCTCCTATATTTATTATATCCTTTCATCAACTTATTTGGACTCAATTTTCTTAACTTCTAGCTTCTTAAGATGAAACAGAGATAACAGACTTTATTATACCTTTGTTTTTTCTAATATAAATATGTAAAGCTATAACATTTCCCCTAAGTACTGCTTTAGTTACATACAACAATTTTGTTTTCAAAATCATTCAACTTAAGATGTTTTAAAATGTCTTCTTAACCTGAAAAATCCTTTTGTCTTTTTATGTTTCTGTTTTTGCATCTCTAATATCACAGGGCTATTAGTAAAGATCTCTAAGGTCTCTTTACAGTTATCATTTTCTGGTTATTCATTGGTTGAGTATATTGTTATAATTTTTAATTGATCATAATAAGCAGTTAGCCTTCAGAATTTTACATTTAGTGTATTTTTTTCACCACAAAGTAAATTATTAAAATATTTCTCAATGCTATTTTTAGTATCAAAATATTTGAATTTAGAAGATGCTACTCAGTAACTTTCTCTAGGAATATGAATTGCAATGTAAAAGTGAAACCATGTATTATAGCCATCAACGATGGGAGACAGAAACCTGAGTCATCTGAACATAGTAATATATTTGATGTTTATATCTTCAGAACAGGTATAAAATCAATGAATAAACATTCACAATAAAGAACAATGCTGAGAAAGAAAATAATCTGAAAATATAGAAATAAAATAACTTATCTAAATAGGACTGTGATATAATAAAAAAATTTGTCTGATCTTCATTCCCATTTCCAGGCACAGAGCTTCAAAAACTTGTGGAGTTTCCTGAGTGATAGGAAACTCTATGCTAATGAGGCAACTCTTGGCCTATCCCCTAGATAGTTTCAGGATAGGGCCAGGTCACCAGAAACCAACCACATGATTAGAAAGTTTGAGCTTTTAAGCTAGTTGGGGGATATGTGGGAAGGAAGTGGGGCTGGACATTGCATTCAATCACATGGTCAATGGTTTAATCAACCACGCCTATGAAATGAAACCCTGATAAATGCTCTGGACAGAAAAGCTCAGTAGAGCATCCTGGTTGGTGAAAACACTGACAAGGCAGGAGGCTGGCAGTCCCTAACTCCACTGGAGATAGCAAGGAAGGTCTGCATCCAGGACTCTCCCAGACCTTTCCTTATGGGCCTTTTCATTTGGCTGTTCCTGGCTTGTATCCTTTACAATAAAATTGTAATTGTAAGGATAGCACTTTTGAAGTTTTGTGAGTCATTCTAGCAAGTTATTGAATGTAGAGAGGGTAGTAGGAACCACTGAACTTATAACTGGCTGGTCAGAAGTGCTGGTGTCCCACAGCCCCATTCGTAGCTGGCATCTGAAGTAGAGCCAACCTTGAGGAAGACTGAGCCCTTTATTTGTGCAATTTGATGCTAACTCTGAGTGGGTTGCATCACAATTGTATTGTAGTACTCCAGCTTGGATTGTGGGGGTTGCAAAATAGGAACATGTATAAAGAAAAGATGAGTACTTGTGGCAGAGAACACCAGTCACAATCTTTATCCAGGCTTGTTTCTGATGTAACACTAGATTTTTTGTTGTTGCTTATTTCACTTAAGCGTGTGTCCACCCAGCTAAAAACTATATTTCTCTGCCTCCATTGAAATTTCGGCGAGCAAGATTTATTCAGAACTGTTACATATTCTCTTCTCCTCTTTTTATTTTGAAAGCTATTTGCTGTCTCTGCTGTGGCACTTACGTCTTAACAGCAGGTAACAATTCTTAGCTGTTTATGTTTTTCTTTCCCGAGAGTGGAATCTGAGATCCAAAACTTGACTCTTTTTAAAACATGTATCACACTACATAGGACTACTTAATACATTTTTCTGAAAGATTAATAAATTTTGCTGAAACCCCCAAGGATGTGTGGGGACCAGTGTATAATAGTAAGTCACAAGCCCTGGATTTGGTACAGGAAAGGTGTAGGCTAATATGCGCAGTCACTGTTTCCATAAACATTCGCACAGTGTGTGAAAGAGGCACCTGCAGGAAAAACTCCTCCATTAGGGCCATGGTCCACCGATAGTGCAGCTTCCAGGATTTGGCTGGGTGGCTGATGTCTGCTGCGTGGAGAATCAGGGACATGGTTTTGGCTCTGTCAATCCTGTCAAACCAAGAACATGCTTAATTATTCAGAACAAGGGAACCAATTACAGTCTTTTCTGAGGACAAGCCATGGAACTTTAACATTATAAAACAAACAAACAAACAAACAAAAACCTACCCTTCAGGCTGCTGCAAACTGTTTCTTATATTTTTAATTTGCTGGAAGTGACCTGACATATCTGTAGATAAAACCATTTCAATCACTAGGTTCCGAAGATCCCTGTAGGGTCACCAAAAAGAGAAAGGTTCATTCAGCTCTTTATTGTTCTTAAGTGGAACACTGTCATAAATATCAATCTCCATGTTTTATTGTTCTTAATGGATATGAACACAAAAGACGCTACTTTTAAATGTGAAAGTCTACACAACAGTTTGACATTATTTTATGTTTTAACTGTCATGGATCTAAGAAGTTACCAGCAGTGTGAATTGCAATGGTGTTCACACCTGCCTAAAGAGCTGGTGCTCTACCTTCTCACTCCCACAACTCTCCTGCACTCATAATTCCTAAATATTATAATTTTTAATCTGAATGGAACTTTAGCCATTTTAAAGAAAAACTATTCCAAATACAGAATTATATATTATTTGCATCATTTGAGGAAAAAAATTAGCCCAGTGGGGCCTGAGACTATTCTAAATCCATATGGTCAATGAAACTAAAAGGCTTGATGTCTCAGAGAAGAGATAGGGGTAAGAAGGGCATGAGTTTTCAAGACCCTCTTGGATCCTTCTTTATTTTGCATTTTTTAACAAAACTACTACTATTAATGAAATCAGTGCTATTCCTTCAATAAATTATCAGTGAGGCACTGAACTGTAAGATTAAATGTCTTCATATAATATATAAAGATCTTAGAATACTTTAGTAACTAGTTGCTTTCTATGTGTATAGAGACATTTAATCTTCCTAACAACCCCTGAGGGAGTATTAATATTTCCCACCAGAGGAGACTGAGTCATCTAGTCACACAGCTAGTACATGGCACAGATAAGATTCAACCCAAGAGTTCCTACTTCCGGAGCAGACACGTAGACCACTCCACTGTTCTAACCTTCCATCATAAGAACCCCAAAGAAACCAAGATGCTAAAGTGGGTAGTGATCATCTGTTCAAGCTTTTGGGATCTGACCCTACATAACATAGAAAGAACCATTGGTATTACTGACAGTTTTAAACAAGACACTGTAAATACAATAACCATATCACAAAGCCTCACACTTAGTAGAAAATAAGGCACCCCAGCAAATGCTTGCATGTTCCACAATTCCTTGTTTGCTCTGTACAGATAAGTTTAAAAAAAATAACTTGTACTGGAAAACATATTTCATTTTCATTGTGTGGTGTGGCCCGTAGAATAAGCTGAACCAAAAATGTGACGGAAACTTGAATTATGATCTTGCACAAAGATATTTTACCTAAAGATGATATAATCTATTTGATTATTTGATTTTTTAAAAAACTACATATTGATGGTTCTTGCTGAAAATCATGGGCACTCAAAATTTCTATTGAATTTTTAGATGGAAATCATGAGAATCAATACTCTGCTTACTGTTCGTAATATTGGATAGCTTGCTTACTTTTACTTTTATTTAAGTAGTAAGGGAAAGGAAGCTATTAAAGGTAGTGAATAAAATTATTCTTAATTGTATTGTTTTCTCTCAAAATATGACAAGACTCACATTAGAAAAGCAACTGAACAAAAACGTTCATGTTATCTAAGGATAATGAGACTAGAGTTCAAGGAAGTCTATAGAATCTAATAAGTATATTGTGGTTTACACATAAATGATAGATGTTATCAATAATCAACTAATAATATGCTAATGAATTAGGCAAAATAACAAAACGTTAATTTATACATTTTTTTGTGAAAACATTTAAATTAAGGCATTTATTTTTACTAAAGGTACTTTAAGAAATAAACAGATTTGCAAACAGAAAACATGGGTCTTTAAGAAGATATCCACACTTTAATTCTTAGTAAATGTTATTAAAGCTGTAGTAGCAAATAAATATTTTATGGATTTTTGGAAAGTGTTGGATCTATTATATTATACAATTTTAATAATATGTATACTATTTGTTAAAACAATTCTATAAAAACATTCCATTAAAATGACTCTGAAGTTACCAAACAGAAATTTAAAGAAAATTAGTCATAAACTATTAGAATAAAATATTTAAAATGATAAATAACAAAATATAATAGGAAATAAAATAACACTGAAATAGCAACAAAGTCCAGTTTGTAGAAAAAAGGTTTATTTCTTTGAATAGCAACAAAAATTAATATCATGAAAATTATCTCTGGGAATGGTAATCACTGATTAAGAAAATAAACTAATACCCTACATGTAAATAATCTCTCTCAGGCTTTAGGAAATATCTCAGAACTTGTCTGCTTCTTCCTACCTTTGCCCATCTAATTTCTACATAGCCCAACAGAGGTCTCTTTAAAATTCTTTTACAATCAGATCCTGACATTTCCAGACTGTAAATCCTCTTGGGCTACTATTTCCTGCAGAATACAGTTAGGTTTGAACTGTGTGGGACCACTTATACACATTTTTTTCCCCTATGTCACACCTGAGAAGCAAAACCAACTCCTCCTCTTCCTTTCTCCTCCTCAGCCCACTCAATATAAGACAGACGATGAAGGCCTTTTTGATGACCCACTTCCACTTAATAAACAGTAAATATATTTTCCCTTCCTTATGATTTTTTAATAACATTTCCTTCTCTCTAGTTACTTTACTGTAATAATATTGTATATAATACACATAACATACAAATTATGTCTTTATCAACTTTTATATTATTGGTAAGCCTTCCTATCAAGAGTGGGTTATTAATTGTTAAGTTTTTGAAGTGTCAAAAGGTATACATGGGTTTTCAGTTCAATGGAGGTGCCCCTAACCTCTGTATTGTTCAAGTGTCAACTGTAAAATGAAAGGCCTCAACTCTGTCTTCAAAAGAAAGTGCCGTCTTCCTGCTACCTGATAGCATTTTCTAGAGTTGCAAAAATGAGCCCATATTTCTAGAACTGGCGTTGAAAAACCAGGAAACTTTGAAAATTTGAAAACGTACTCAGAGGATATTTAAGCTTATTTTAAACTCTGATTTTTATCTTTTATGTTTTTTAATGTTTTTATTGTCACTTTCCTTTTGGATATTTCTTTGTAGCTTGATTTAAGAAACAAGAATGAAAGCAAAAACCTTTGATATTTACATTCAAATGGAAACATTTTATAGTCAATTAACTGGCTTTTAATAAGCTTTTTGTTAAATATAAATAAAAGGCCTTTTCTTTTCTTGGTATAAGTGAGTCCCATAGAATATTAGGGACATATACTAAGAAGAGTCTGTGATTAACAAAGTTCATATTTAATTGATTGTCCTTTACTTTTATTTGCAAAGTCCAGCAACCGTATTGCCAATTGAAGGAGATGATAATGACCAAAGGATCAAGAAAAAGAGAAGAAAGGCCATACAGAAGGATGGGGGTATATCTTGTCATTTTTCCATGCATAACAACAAGTATCAACATACCATGTAATTGTTTTCAAACAAATAGATACTTCGGAGAAATATGTAAGATTTCCTCTTCAATTGGGTCATTTTAGTATATTTGAGATTTTTTCCCAGATGTTTACTTTGTTTTTAAAAAACTCTTAACTCCACATATTTTAAAAATATATATATGAAAGAATAAATATAATGCTAAAATTTTGAATTTATGTAACACCCCACATTGATAAAAATTGAGCACAGCTCTATTCCAGAGAGTGTATAATTACGAATGAAAAAGTATTTGTTGTGTTGTATAGTCTTATTCAGGCATATGGATGTTGAGTTGACCTGAAAATACTTGAGCTCCCTCTAATAGAGTCTGGCTCCAGAACAAAGTCCCTAAGTACTAATCCTTCTCAGAGTCATCCAGTCAACAGTAATTAAGTTTGTAATACAGGGAAGGCATCGACTTTCATCTGTTTTCTTAACTTTACATCACATAATTTATCCCTTTCCTGAAATTAAATTTCCTCTAGGTTTTCTCTGAAACTTACCTCCAGTCATCTTTGGATAAATTTATCAAGATATTCATTTCCTCTTCTTGCATAAGTCGATAAGCTGCACTCACATGGTGATTCTCAAGGACAGAGCGATCATTATACAAAATGGCAACATCTGACCTAAGAATTAAAAACAAAATGCCCAGTAGAGAAATTCTTTAGACATCATGAATGTCTAATAAGACATACTCAAGTATCAAGAAGTAAATTAATTTTTTATTTTTTATTGTATGATATTTTTAAATTTTATATAAACTCTATTTATTAAAGAAGTTAGTTTTAGGCTCATAGCAAAATTAAAGATGGTACAAAATTTCCCATATATTTTCTTCTTCCACACATGCAGAACCTCCCCATTGTCAACATCCCCCACAAGAGTGGTATTTTTGTTACAACTGATGAACCTACACAGACATATCATTATCATCTGATGTCCACAGTTTACATTAGGGTTCACTCTTGGTGTTGTACATTCTATGAATTTAGACTCATAGAATAATGACATGTATCTACTATTATAGTCCCATACAGAGTAGTTTCTCTGCCTGAAAATCCCTCTGTGCTCTACTTCTTCATCCCTTTCTCTCCCTTAACCCTTGTAACCACTTATTTTTTTCACTGTCTCCATAGTTTTGCCTTCTTCAAAATGTTATGTAGCTGGACTCACATAGTATGTTGCTGATATGGTTTGGCTCTGTGTCCTCCCCCAAATTTTATTTTGAATTGTAATCTCCAATGTTAGGGGAGGGACCTGATGGGAGAGGATTGGATCATGGGGGCAGACTTCCCCCTTACTGTTCTTGTGACAGTGAGTGAGTTCTCATGAGAACTAGTTGTTTAAAAGTGTGTAGCACTTCCCCCTTTGCTCACTTTCCTGCCACCATGTGATGATGTGCTTGCTTCCTCTTCACCCTTCCACCATGATTGTAAGTTTCATGAGGCCTCCCAGCCATGCCTCATGTATGGCCTGTGGAACTGTGGGTCAATAAAATCTCTTTTCTTTATAAGTTATCAGGTCTCAGGTAGTTCTTTATAGCAGTGTGAGAATGGATTAATATAGAAAATTGATACTGAGAGTGGGGTATTGCTATAAAGATAAAAATGTGGAAGCAACCTTGGAACTGGGTAATGAGCAGAGGTTGGAACAGTTTGGAGGGCTCAGAAGAAGAGAGGAAGATGTGGGAAAGTTTGGAACTTCATAGAGATTTGTTGAATGTTGTGACCAAAATACTGATAGTGATATGGACAGTGAAGTCTAGGTTGAGGAGGTCTTATATAGAGATAAGGAACTTATTGAGAACTGGAGTAAAGGTCACTCTTGCTATGCTTTAGCAAAAAGACTGACGCATTGTGCCCCTGCTCTAGAAATCTGTGGAACTTTGAACTTGAGAGAGATGATTTAAAGCATCTGGTGGAAGCAATGTCTAGGCAGCAAATTTGTTCAAGATGTGGCCTGGCTGCTTCTAAAGCCTATGCTCATTTGTATAAAGAACAAAATGACCTGAAACTGGAACTTCTTAAATGGCACATCTTAAATGGCAACACGAGAGAGAGAGTGCAGGGGGAATACTGCCACTTTTAAACCACCAGGTCTCATGAGAACTCCCTCATTATCATGAGAACAGCATGGAGGTAGCTGTCCTCATGATCCAATTACCTCCCACCAGGACGATGCCTCAAAACATACGGATTGCAATCTGAGATGAGATTTGGTGGGGACACAGAGCCAAACCATATCAGCCACTGTCCTTTAGACCCAAGAATGGTAAATCGATTGACAGCTTGCACTGTGCACCTGGAAAAGCCACTGGCAGTTAACACCAGCCAGTGAAAGCAGCCATGGAGGCTGTATCCTGCAAAGCCACAGAGGTGGAGTGCCCAAGGCCTGTAGGAGCATACCTCTTACATCAGCATACCCTGGATGTGAGACATGGAGTCAAAAAATATTATTTGGAAGCTTTAAGATTAAATAACTGCCCTGCTGGGATTCGGACTTGCATGGGGCCTATAGTCCCTTTGTTTGGGCCAATTTCTCCCTTTTGAAATAGGAGCATTTACCCAATGTCTGTACCCCCATTGTATCTTGGAAGTAACTAACTTATTTTTTATTTTACAGGCTTATAGGCAGAAAAGACTTGTCTCAAATGAGACTTTGGAGTTGGACTTTTGAGTTAATGCTGAAATGAGTTAAGACTTTGGGAGACTGTTGGGAAGGCATGATTGGTTTTGAAATATGAGAAGGATATGAGATTCAGGAGGGGTCAGAAGTGGAATAAAGTATTAGTCTGTTTTCATGCTGCTGATAAAGACATACCTGAGACTGGGCAATTTACAAAAGAAAGAAGTTTATTGGACTTACAGTTCCACATGGCTGGAGAGGTTTCACAATCATGGTGGGAGGTGAAAGCAAGTCTGACATGGTGGTGGCAAGAGAGAGAATGAGAACCAAGCAAAACAGGTTTCCCCTTATCAAGCCATCAGATCTCATAAGACTTATTCACTACCACAAGAAGGGTATGGGGGAAACGCCTTCCATAATTCAATTATCTCCCACCGGGTCCCTCCCACAGCACATGAGAATTATGAGATTACAATTCAACATGAGATTTGGATGTGAGACACAGAGTCAAACCGTATTATGAGCCAAATGTTGATTACAATTCACCATGAGATTTGGGAAGGGGTCACAGAGGCAAACATATCAAATAATATGTTTGGCTCTGTGTCCCCAGCGCAAATATCATGTTAAATTTTAATCCCCACTATTGGTAGAGGGACCTGGTAGAAGGTGATTGGATCATGGGAGTGGATATCCCCCTTGTTGTTCTCATGATAGTGAGTTCTCATGAGATCTGGTTGCTGAGAAGTGTGTAGCACTTCCCCCTTCACTCCTTCTCCTGCTACCATGTGAAAACATGTTTGCTTCCCCTTCATCCTTCTGCCATAATTGTGAGTTTCCTGAGGCCTCCCAGCCTCCCCAGCTATGACTTCTGTATGGCATGTGGAACTATGAGTCTTGAATCTCTTTTCTTTATATGTTATCCAGTCTCTGGTAGCTTTTTATAACAGTGTGAGAACAAACTAATACAACCTTCCTCTCAAATTGGTTCCTTTCACTTAGTAATATGCATTCAAGTTTTCTTCATGTCTTTTCACAGATTGATAGCTAACTTCCTTATAGCAACAATTTTTTCTTGTCTGCATATACCACAGTTTATTTATCCAATCACCTACTGAAGGACCCCTTGCTTGCTTCCAAGTTTTGGCAATTGTGAATAAAGCTGCTGTTAAGTATCTGTGTGCAGGTTTTTGTGTGAATGTGTTTTTAATTTTTTTGAGTAAATACCAAGGAGTGCAATTCATGGATCATATGGCAAGAGTAGTTTCAATTTTGTAGTAGATTGCTAAACCGTCTTCCAAAGTGGCTATACCATTTTTCATGCTTACCAGCAATGAATGAGAGTTTCTGCTGCTCCATTCTCACCAGCATTTGGTGGTGTTAGTGTTCAGGATTTTGACCATTCTAATAGATGTGTATTGTCTGTTGATCTATTTGGGATCTCATTGTTTCAATTTGGATTTCTCTGATGACATGATATGGAATATCTTTTAATATGCTTATTTGCCATTTGTGTATCTTCTTTACTGAAGTGTCTGATAAAGTTTTTGGCCCATTTTTAAATTTGGTTGATAGTTTTCTTGTTGTTAAGTTTTAAGCATTCTTTGTATATTTTCAGTAATAGTCCTTCATCAGGTGTTCTTTGCAAATACTTTCGTCCAGTCTGTGGCTTGTCTTTTTAGTTAATTGATAGTGTCTTTGGTAGAGCATGACTTTTTAATTTTAATGAAATCCAACTTATCAATTAATCCTTTCATATGTTGTGCATTTGATATTATATTTAAAAAGTCATCACTAAATCCAAAGTCATCTAGATTTTTCCATGTAATCTTCTAAGAATTTTATAGTTTTTTGTTTTAAATTTAGGTCTGTGATCCATTTTGAGTTAATTTTCTACAGGGTGGAAGGCCTGTGTCTTAGTGTGTTTTATGCTGATGTGTCAGAATACCTGAGTCTGGGTAATTTATTTAAAAAAAAGAAATTTATTTCTTACAGTTGTTAACTGGAAAGTCAAAGATCAACATGCCATTATCTTGTGAGGGCCTTCTTGCTGTATCACCAAATGGTAGAAAGCGTCACATAGCAGAGGGGCCGAGAGTGTAAGAGAGCAAACCATCTCTGTCAAGCCCCATTTTATAATGGCATTAATCTATTTATGATGGCAGAATACTGATGACCTCAATACCTCCCATTAGGCCTGACCTCCCAACCCTGTTACACTGGGAGTTAAGTTTGAAACATATGAATTCTGGGGAACACATTCAAACCATAGCAGTCTGTCTAGATTCTTTTTTTCTTTTTCCTTTTGCATGTGGATGTCCAATTGTTTTAGCACCATTTATTGAAAATATTATTTTTGCTTCATTGTACTGCTTTTACTCCTTTGTCAAATATCAGTTGACCATATTTTTTGTAGATTCATTACTGGACTCTCTATTCTGTTTTCGTTGATCTATTTTTCTGTCCTTTTACAAATACTACACTGTTTTGATTACTGTGGTTTTGTAGCAAGTCTTAAAGGTAGGTAGTGTAAGTCCTCCAACTTTGTGCTTCTCCTTTAAAATTGTGTTAGCTATTCTGAGTCTTTTATCTCTCCATACAAACTTTAGAATCACTTTGTCAGTATCATAAAATAACTTGCTGATATTTTCATTGGGATTGCATTAAATCTATAGATGAAGTTGGGAAGAGCTGACATCTTGACAATTTTGGGTTTATCCATGAACATGAAATATCTGTCCATGTATTATTTCACTCATCAGAGTTTTATAGTTTTTCCTATAAAGATCTTGTGTATGTTTTGTTCCATTTACACCAAAATACTTAAATTTAGGTGGTGCTAATGCAAATGGCATTTGTGTTTTCAATTTCAAATTACATTTGTTTATTGCTGGTATATATGAAAGCAACTCATATATACCTTGGATCCTGCAACCCTGCTATAATCACTTATTAGTTCCAGGAGTTTTTTGTTCAATTCTTTCAGATTTCCTATACAGACAAGATGCATGCCTTTTACTTCCTTTTCTAGTTGTATTGCATTATCTAAGACTTTCAGTATGCTACAAAAATTAGTTGCGAGAGGGGATGTCCTTGCCTTCTTCCAAGTCTTAATGGGAAAGCCTCAAATTTTTCACCATTAAGTAAGATGTTAGCTGTAGGTTTTTTATAAATAGATATTCAATTTTTCTAATTATTTACTTTTTAATTGACAAATAAAGTTATATATATTTATCATGTACAAGATGATGTCTTGACACATACATCTCTCTCTCTCTCCCTCTCTCTCTCTCTCTCTCTATATATATATATATATATATATATATGTATATGTATATGTATATACACACACACACACACAGTGGAATGACTAACTCAGGGTAATTAACATATGTATTACTTCACAACTTATTTTTTGAGGTGAGAACACTTAAAATCTACTCTTAGCAATCTTTTATAATACAACACATTGTTATTAACTCTAGTTGCCACATTGTACAATAAATCTCTTGAACTTATTTCTCCTATCTAAATAAAATTTTGTATCCTTTGACCAACATCTTCCTAACTTTTACCTCCACTCCAGTCCCTGGTAACCACAATTCTACTCTGGTATAGATATTCTTTATCAAGTTAACGAAGGTCCTCTATATTCTTTTTTTTTTTTTTTTTTTTTTTGAGATGGAGTTTCACTCTTGAAACTGGAATGCAATGGCGCTATCTTGGCTCACTGCAACCTCTGCCTCCTGGGTTCATGCAATTCTCCTGCCTCAGCCTCCCAAGTAGCTGGGACTACAAGCACGTACCACCATGCCCAGCTATTTTTTTTGTATTTTCAGTAGAGACGGGGTTTCACCATGTTGACCAGGATGGTCTCAATCTCTTGACCTCGTGATCCACCCGCCTCGGCCTCCCAAAGTGCTGGGATTATAGGTGTGAGCCACAGCGCCAGCCAGTCCTCTCTATTCTTAGAGTGCATAGCATGAATGCGGGTTGGAATGTTTTGTCAAATGCTTTTTCTGCATTTATTGATAAGATCATGTGATTTTTTTTCTGTAGCCTGTTGATGTGATAGATTATATTAATTGAATTACAAATGTTGAACCAGACTTGCATACCTGGGATAAATCCCACTTGGATGTGGTGCTTATTTTTCTTTCAATTCTCATTATTATAGTTTAAATGTGTTTATGCCTTTTCCTTTTCATTTGTAATCCAGATACCTGCAGAATACTCTAGATATATCAAAAAGAATAAAATTACCTAATGTCTCCATTCAATCAGTGAATGAACAAACCCCTTTGTATCTATTCAAGAGTGCTGATTACCATCTCTGTTTCTTTAAACTAAAATTACTTTTGGTAGTAGGTGAAGGGGATGATGAAAATCATTTGATCTATTTATGATTCTAGTTTTTTTCTCTCTTATAATGTGATTAAAATTGAATGTTATAGATCCTTTTGCTTTAAAATTAAGATGGAGAAAATCATTTTTAAAGAAAACTTAAAAGGTATGCTTCATAACCCATTTATAAGCAACATTTTATTTTTAAAATGATGAAGACATCAAGGGAAGGTTTTCATTTTTCACCTGTCTGTATTTTAATATAATTTGATTATCAAATAAATTTATATACTTCAAGTTGCATTGATGAATTTGGTATTCTAACATTGTTTGAAATATTTCAAGCATTCTCAGATCTGTATAATGGAACCTGGGCTTCTCCCTCCTCTATTGTCCTATGTTACTAGATCATTATGCAAGTGTGGAATGGAAGCAAAACCACTATGTTCAATGTCTTAAAATGGCTAACTCATTCATATTAGTTGGCAAGTTGAAGGTTGGCAGCAAAAATAGCAAAAATGAAAGTCAAGTGAAAACATGTAGCATGTTTGCTACCACGTATCCAACACCCAGGCTTCTCTCACTCTCCTGTCTCTTGGTAGATACTTAGGCTGTAAGGTGTAAAACTGCCTCACTTCAGACTTACCATTTCAGGAATTTCAGTGTGTAAAGTCCTAGTTATAACCTGGCACTGGCCCTGCCACTGAATATTTATCATGGAGTAGACAAGGACAAAATAAAACATGAAAGTTTCCACTAAAACAACAACAACAACACAAGTGGGTAGCTATGTGAGATGACAGATATATTAATTTGCTTCTCTATAATCGTTTTACTCTCTGTATCTTATAATATCATGTTATATAACATAAATGTACACAATAAAAACTATTTCAAAACAACAACAAAAAACAAAAACTAAAGAGATCTGGCATTTTATACAAGTAACCTGTTTAAATCTGTATCTGATAATCTGCCAGATAACCAAGCTTATTATTCATCCAACATATGATAAATGACCTACCAGGCATTAGAATACTTACTTTCTTTTTTTGTTTCTAGCATTATCATAAAAGTGAAATGACATATGTCTTTAGCTTATAGCACATATTTCTAAAATAGATTTCCTTTTAATAATTTTAGTTAAGGCCTAAAATCAATAATCATACCTCGATATACAGAAATCTTTACTAGCAACACATTTGTGTAATTCTTATTGAGGAGATAATCAACTAGATCTTGCCCAAGCAAAACACTGTATGCATTTCCAGAAGTTTGCTGAGATCATGGAGAAAACTGTGATTTTCCAGTAATGTTTGCACTATATGGCACCAAATCTAGTCATAGCAGTTTTGTCAGGGTTATTACATGCATGATATGGCTCCAAGTATCACCATCTACCCTTTCAGAAACAAGCTAAGATGTGTTTTTGAACCAGATTTAATTGTAGCATAGTGTACATGATTTTTGTCTCATAAAGCTAACAAGGATGCTGAGAATGCAGCATGGTCTAATGTTTGAGATGGTCTTTGCTAAGAAAAGAACAGACTCTGAGCAACATCCAGTATCCATGGTAACATGTAGCCTGGCATTTTCTTTTCACAAAGAGGAAATTATTTCCATTTATTTACACTTTCAAGGATTTCATGCATTATAATATCTGCATTTAACTCAAATCTAGCCTTGCCCTATGTTCCAAACTGCATTTTAGCCATTTTGCATTATGTAGTAAATTGGTTTCCAGATTAGAAAAACACTCTTAATCCAAGTAACAATGAATAATATAAAATCAAATAGAATTACTGATATCAATGACATATGACCTTATTTCTTCTTGGATGAAATGTGAAGGCAATAGTCAGAGTTAAAAATCATGTTATATTGTTGCATTTTGCTCATTACAACATTTTGGTTAATGGAATTTTCAAGTTCATGTACAGTTAATCCATTAAATAACTGACCCTGTTAGAGAATTTTTTTCCCACTTTTATATAGAGTTTTAAAATATAAATTGAAAAAATAATATGATTCTTCTTTCTTCTCCTCTGCCCCCACGTACCCTTCCTTGTCCTCCTCTTCCTTGTTATCCCTCTCCTTTCCTCCGCCTCTTCCTCCTCCTTCTCCACAGTCAAATGCATAAGTAAATCAGGACTTTTCATCAAGTGCAGATGAATAGTAAAAGAAGAAAGCTGGAGTAATGATCTAACACTGCTGCTGGGAGAGGCCAGCCCACTGGCCTTTACCTTTCAAAGTCGAAAGGGCAGCTAGTATTCACTGATAACAAATCACTTGCTTTCTTCTCAAACCTCTGGGGCTGTTTTCCTGTACAGAGCCCAGCTCCCTAATGAGAGATCTGTAATTAAAATCCTCCATGTTGTGGATCCAGTGGATATAGGCAGACTTTGGTCAGCAAAAATGATCTGCATAGTCTGGTTTCCCTTTGACATTTAATACAAATGAAAGCAAAAAACTCCCTATGCCCTGCAAATATGGACAGATACATAACATTTCTACTACATAACCAGACTCGGAGGTTTTCCTTTTTCCGTCAATCTATGTCAATCTAGGGGACCCTGGGATTTCCTCCATTCCAGGGATACACAGAATGTCCTCCCCAACACTTCCATCTTTGAATTGCACCTCTTCTTCTGTCTCCATCAAAAAGCTACAATGTGTAAGCCCACCCCATTTCAGGCTTTAACAGGTTGGAATTAGCATGTGCCTGTCTCTGGCCATGGGAGCAGAGTTGTATAAGGAGCTGGATTAAGAGTGAGTGTCCCTCTTCTCACTTCTCAATTCTGCCACTGCCATCACCTGACCAGGTACATATAGACAGGTCACTTCACCTCTTGAGGTCTTCATTTTCTATTCTTAGATGATGGAAATTAGACCAGATGATCTGTACTGTGGATCTCACTCATCTTAGGGTCCCTTAAGTTCTAAACTGTCTAATATTTTAATAAGCTGTTTCTATATTCCCCACATCAAACAATAACTCCCCACATCTGGAAAATCAGTTGGTTAAAAATATATCTATTAAAAATCCAAATGAACTGACCACACAGGAGCCTGCACATGTATGCTTATATCAGTATTATTCATAAGTGCCTAAATTTAGAAACAACCAAGATTTGCTTCAATAGGTGGACAGATAAACAAACTATGGTATGCAATGGAATAGTATTCAGTGAGAAGAAATAAGTTGTCGACCATGAAAAGACATGGAGGAACATTAAACACATTCTTCTAAGTGAAAGAACCCAGTCTGAAAGAACTCTATACTGTACCATTTCAGCTATATGACATTTTGGAAAACGTAAAACTAAAGAGACATTAAAAAGACCAGTGATTCCCAGGGGTAAAGGGGCAGGAAGAGAGGAATGATCGATGAAGCACAGGAGACTTTTAGGGTAGTGAAACTATTGTGCGTGATACTGCAGCGGTCGATAGATGACATTATACATTTGTTAAAACCCACAGAACCCATAATGCAAAGAGTACACTCTCATGTAAACAATGGACCTTAGTTAATAACAATGTATCAATATTGGTTAATCAATCCTAACAAATATCTCACACCAGTGTATGATGTTAATAGCAATGGAAACTTTAGGGTAGCAGGAGGAAGCACATGGAACTCTGTGCTTCCTGTCTGATTTTTCTATGAATCTAAAACTGCTCTAGGAAATAAAGTCTCTTAATTAGAAAAAAAAAAAAAAATACCGGATTTTAATCTTTCCTTAACAAGAATGGAGATTTATACAGTCGTTCCAGAAAGACATCATCTCTTAACATATATCTCCTTGTTAGGCATCCTGACTAGTGAAAGAGAAATTTCAGGATCCCACACATATAAAGTAAATTGGACACTGATGGGGCCTAGACCAAATCCTGCTTCTCATATACTGACTTCTCTGCCTAACTAAAAAGAATTTAGGGTAACTCTCAGTTATAGACTGAATTGTGTCTGCCCTAAAATTCATATGTTGAAGCCCTAACCCTCAGTGTGTCTGTATTTGGAGATAGGACTATTAAGGGTGTAATTAAAGTTAATGAACTAACAAGAGTGGGGCCCAAGTCCAATATGACCGGTGTCCATATAAGAAGAGAAAGAGACACTGGGGTGCATATGCTCAGAGAAAAGACCGTGTGATCAAGGGTGTTGTCTGTAAGTCAAGAAAAATAGCCTCAGAGGAAACCAAGCCAGCTGACTCTGTGATCCTGTATTCACAGCATCCATAATTGTGAAATAATAAATTCATGGTGTTTAAGCCACCCATTCTGTAGTGTTTTGTTATGGCAGACCTAACAGACTAACATACTTCCACTCTGGTATTTTGATTTAAATAACTCCCATTGTAACCATCATTAAAGAATTTCATTTTCTAATTATTTTAAATTTAATTCTTCATGCTGACCTGAAAATGAGATCTTTGATTTTTGCATTTTTTTTCAGAAGTATAATTTTATTTTTTTCAAATACATAATGACACCAAACCAGTACCATAAGCATTATGTTGCAAGATTTCTCAGTGAATAGATGTCTGACTTGTGTGGTAGTTCACAGTATAAGTTCTGGGCAGAGACAGATTGTCTTAAACATTTTATGTTCTTTAAATTGTTAAATATACCACAAAATACTATATACAAGATTCTTGAAAAATAGCCATTGATTGATCCAAATGTTAGCAGCTTAAGAAATTTTGCTAAAAATTCATTACGCCTATTCTTATTAGAATCTTTACTATTTTTAAAAAAATCCTCTTTTGTAACTAATAAACAGAAAAATAAATTTCAAATTTTAACTAATGAAAGTTAATATTTTTCAAACTTACCTTGTCTGAATGTGAAAGTTGTTTGTGGTTCCTGTATGCTCATAATCATGAATGGCAGCAGCAAAGACCATTGCTAAAATTTCCAGTTCAGTGAGCCAGTGCTAGTAGATTAAAGAAAGAATCCATTATATTCAGGAAGTAGATACCATCTTTCCTTTCTTTTACAAAGATTTTCAGTGCACCCTGTATATGTAATCATATAAAATTGTTATTTCTTTATTTTCCTATTTTACCTCCATTGATTGTGCATGATGGATGCTTTATGAGGTCAATGATTGTTTCACAGCTTATAAGTTGAAAATTCAGGATATAATTGTCCTTGCTAATTGAAAACGGAGTAGTTTTCCATGAATTAAAAGGTGAACGCTAACTGGATTTTGAATTTACAGCCATATCTGTTTGGGTTCTTTTGAAATCAATTGCAGTTTAGTGATTTTTAACATATAGCTCATACATCATTAAAATGTCTTTTAGTTCAAGTGTTGTAGAACAATCTAGTATGAAACAAATTTTCATCTAAAAATTAAAAATATTCACTTTTCTCACTAGAGAAAGTACACTTTATTTTCATATTTAAAGATTTAGAAAAGTTTCTGGAATTCACAAAATTTTCTACATATAACACATAAAAATGGTTGTGCAATTAAATTTAATAATGCAAAAAGAAAGAAAAAATACTTTCATGTAAAATCCATGACTATCTGCTTTATATACATTCATCTTTCAGTTACTAATTAGATGCTTTAATAAAAGTTACCTAGTATTATTAGTTCATTTAGAAGTAATTCAATAGTTTATTCATCACTCACATTTTGTAAAACCCTTATACTGCACTGGACAGTATGATAACCACATGTGACTATTTAAATTGAAAATAAAGAAAATTAAGTAAAATTAAACTCACTTCCCCGTTACACTAGCCACATTACATATGCCCATGGTTATATGTGACAGGTGGTTACCATGTAGACATAAAACACCGGCATAAAACATTTCCATCATCACAACAAGTTCTACTAGACAGCACTATAAATAAATGGCACTTGATGGTAGGAATGGAGAATCCAAATGCTATGAAGCTCACTCTGAGTGGTCTTATTCTATACACCTAAAACAGTAAAAGACCTTGCACAAAAAAACAGAAAGAGATCATGTAAACTATATGCACACTCAATAAAAGTTTGCAGAATAAGATGCAATTTAAGAACATAGACAGAAGGGCTATTTCGTGGCAGTGGATCTTGGAAAAAGGATGGAAAAACATTGATAGCTAAGTGCAACGATGGAGACATAGTAATTTTAAATAGAAAGAGCAAATGTCGAATCATACTATAGGGTCTATATTAAAATAGAATTGTCAATAGTACAATTGTGTTAGAGAATCAAGCGAAGTGTAATTGAAGAGTATGGAGGGTATGGAAAGAGTTAATGGACTATGTTGATGATAACTGATGAATTTAGATTTTGTATAAAATATTAAAGAAAGCCATTTTAGGTCCATGAATCAAAAATGAACGCAGTGGCAATTGAATTGCATAGGTATGAAAGATATGGTCTTATTAATCTTAGCTCCCTTTACATAACCTATCATGATATTTGGCACATATTAGGAACTTACTATTTGTTTGTTAAATTGCAATTCACTATTTTTGCATTAGAAAGAAGTAACAGTGATAAGAGACCATGGAATCAGTCCTGGTTTAAAATCTCTGTTAATCCTCAGGAAAATAAGTTATTTATCCTCTCAGCTATAGTTCTGGTGAAAATGGCAATACTGATCTTTCCCCTTTGGAGTTGAAGAAGAAGTTTTGAGTTCATGTATGCACTGTGCCTATCATGTCTTGTCATATGGTAAAATAAAGAATAAATGGCATTTTGCTGAACTTGTGTTAAATGTATTGATTAAGGCATTAAATCGGGGAAATAATAGCTAACATATCATTAGCGATTGTAATTATGTATAAATGCCTCACAGTTGGATGAATGAAGCAGAAATAATTTTCAGAACCAAAGGCAGTTTATATAATTAGCTGTTCTGTGTTCACAGATGCATTTAATTGTGTGTCATTAAAAGGACGAAAGTGACCTTATGTTGGTTTATATTATAGGCTGAATTGGGACTGAGCCTCCAATGTTCCCAATGAAACTACACAACTGAACACCATGAAATGAATAGCAATTGAAGTTAAACTAGTTTTGTACCCTAGAAAACCATTGTTTAATTGAAGAAAATGGTTTCTTTAAAAAAATTACTTATTTTCTTTAAATTTTGGGGGGTGTTCAAGTTATGTATTTATAAATGTAACTGCGGTTTTTTTTAAAAAAGCAGCATTCAGTATCTACTAAGCTAATACAGAATATAAAGTGTCAATAGTAAAAGGAAATTATAAAATCAGAGATGGAATTAATTAGTGATTGACTCATAAATATTTAAAATTATTATCTTGGTAGCTGTGAAAATTTATTGTAAATACATTTCCTGTTTTTATTCTGGTTAATTTCTGCCTCTCATACATAAATACTACTTTCTCCACAAATCTCCCTTTCTTATTTTGCACTATGGCCTAAATCATTAAATTCTACTACAAACTAGTATAGGAAGAGAGAAACACTGAACTTTAACACTTAATTTAAAAACACATCTACTTTGTATTAGCAAATGTAGAATTCTGGACTGATTGTTAGCTCCTTAGCTGCTGATTCATTTTGTACTGGTATCAAAAAGAATTCTAACTCAGAAAACAGGTGCTTAAATTCATAGATTTTATAAATGACTCCTGAGGGCAAGCCAGATAGAATGAGGCTAAATCCTGTCACTCTTCCCAACTATAGCAGTGGTCAATACAAATCCAAGGTTCTTCTGATTCCTAAGGGGCAGAAATAAAGGGATAAGTCATGAGCAATGCAGACATTGCATTTAATCAGAATGGTAGCTTGCATTTTGTTTGGAGAAGTGCTCCAGTAGGCTTACTCTAGAGTGGGCAGTCATCAACTTATAAGGAGTATTGACTGCTACTGACAGCATATATTATGACAGAAACAAAGGAAGGGAATTAACATTCACTGGACACTTGAGTTAGCTGGTCTCATTTAATTCTTATAACCATTTTATAAGGTGGTTATGGATAAATATTTTTATATCTATGTTGCAGATAACAAAATTGAATCCTAGATAACTGGATCAACATTTCAAAGATCACATATCTATCTAGCGGAAGGGCAGGAATGCAAACCCAAATCTGTCTGATTTCAAAGTTTCTATTTCCTCCACAGATCACAACAGCATTTACCACATAAAGAAGGCAATATGCTGAACACCTTCTTCTAAAGTTTCAAAAGAAGAATTTCTAGATAATTTTACTATATGAATGGGTAGAAGCAAATAGAGTTTTGATTTAGGACTTACAATGTAATTTTCATATCTGAATTACTCAGGATGCGTGTCTATGTGCCTGTGAGATAGAAAAACTATCTATGTGTATTATATATAAAGGGGGGAGAATTTAAAGTCAGAAAAACACAATTATTTCTTAATTTTTTATGTATCTAAAAACACATAATTAACAAGTCTTTTAGCCAGAATTTATGAGGTTGGGCACTATTTTTCTCTAGTAGTTTGTTGTAAGTTACCAGTATAGAAAATTGGCATATACAATTAATTAATTAAGGTATGTTAATAGCTATTATGTTTTAGGTACTAGGTTAGGTGCTTTACAAATATGATTTTATTTACTTTTCATTGCCATTCTATAAGGTGACTGACTTTATTAACTGCATTTTAGTGACAAGGGAAACAACATAGGGAGCTAGTGAATTAGAAAGTGGTGGGGCATGTTTTCAAACCTATGTCTGACTGCTCTCTGAGTCCCTACTCTCTTTCCTCTTCCGAACAGTATCATATAGGAGCCATTTATAAGAACAGAATTTCCACATAATTTGTAGAAAGACATAGGGCTAAATGTTTCATAGATTGATCAGAGAAAGATATAGTCATTCCAAAGTGTGGAAGACTGTTTCTGGGTATAGTCAGTGCACTGAAAATTCCAAAGGAACTAGATTTAAAGTCATCTCTCTTCCTTCTACTCTTAGTATTAGAGAGAACACAGTGCCAGGATGCAATGTTTTCTGGACAAGGTCCTTGGATAATTTCATATTCAAAGAGACATTTGAAGGTGGCTTGACAGCGCTTTATAAAGCATTTGCTCTTTAGCAAATGGACTGAGTTACTGTGCATCACTGTCACCACGGCACAGGACTACAAACGAATCAAGTGACAAAGGAGAGCTCTAGAGAGGGAGACAAGCAGGTGTATGAGCATCAACTCTCCTTTGCATTGTCTACTCCCAGACTTGAGGGCGTCCCTTATGACATTAACAAACAGAAGGACAATGGCTTCATTGCAATCCCTTTCAGGCAGCAGTCCTTAAAACATCTTGCAGATGACAAGATGCATTAGTCTCCTGACAGTACTGGGCTGCTACTGGAGTGCTTCATAAATGTCACACTGATAGGGCCATCCTGAAATAGCAGGTCATCAACTAAAACACTAACGTAGATGACCCAGTCTTCTTTATATCAAATCTGAGGGGTAAGAAAGAACTAAAGAGTTTTTGCTAATGAAAACTTTTATAATCCTTTTTTGTTTCAGAGAACCAACACATTCATATGCATGAAATTTGTCACCTATCACCACTTTTTAATGTACACAAAACTTGTTAAAATAACTTTCCAAAAACTGTCAAGCTGCAAGTACAACCTAGTTCTGACAAAATAGTCAAAACATTCATAAATTCATTTTGTCTTTCCTTTCTCCGTCTATGGTAAAATTTCTCATTATTTTCTTTAGTTCAAATGTATTTTCTTAATTCTGGACAACACTAAAGGTCTACCACCAGACTATTTTTGTAACAGCCAAATTAATGGACAAGTAAAGAGCCCAGTGACACATTTTTGCTAAAGGATGAACAAAATCAGAAAGTTACATTTATATTTGTTAAGTCATGGCTGTCTCAGAAAGTGACTATGTGACCTTTGCTAACAACTTTAACTTTCTAGGAGTCATGCCAGGCTGGGCCAAATTCCCCAGTCTTACAGAGAAGTTGGAATGGCTTCTTTGGTCCTGCAACAGTCTCCTTTATAAGTCTGAGGGTAAAGCCACATTGTGGATTTGATTTTCTCTATTTACCCAGTAATATGACACCTGCATCTCTTCAATGTCACCTTTACACCAGATGTCCTGAAGCTGATATAGGAGACTTTTATTTGGCTCCCTTTACACTTGTAGCAAGTGTAAAAAAATGTACTCTAGCAGAAACGTATTTGAAAATGATGAAATTCTGGTTACTTCCTAAGCTGAAAAGGCATTTTTTTACTGCACTTTACAATTAAAGCAGGTGCTAAGATTTCGAAATCTCACTCGGCCTGCTCCTTTTTGAACCCAGCTCAATTTGGCAGCTTCACAGGAAGGTCAGCTTCTCACATTTTACCTTCTTGGAATCATCCTGAGTTCTAAGACATTACAAAAATTCCCAACTCTCTCAGAGTTCCTGTCATACACTCACCGTTATTTCAGGCTTTGTACTGCTGAATCATGTAGTCACCCATTCATTGATCCATCAAATGCAAAGAAGAGGAAGGATGATTTGGAAAAATTCTCATGAATAATTTCCCCAAATCCATATTAGAATTTGACTGTGATTAGCAAAACAAGTAAGAGAGCAAAAGCGACTAAGTTCAGGTTAGGAGCACATGATGAGTGAGAGAAGAGTGCTATAACTTTTATTCTAAAGACTTTCTCTAGCTCGCTTTTTTTGGTTGATTCCTATGGAAAAAAAGGATTTACAAACAAAAATGTTCTCTAGTCCAAATTTTGGAAAAAATATATTTTTATTTGCCTCTGGTTATCTTTTTTGCACTGACTTAAAATATTTTTTGAAAAATGTATATTATAACTCATTAAACTTCAAAAATCCAAGCAATTATTATTTATAATACTTCTTACTTATAAAATGTCTATGGGCATTAAAAAGACAATAGGAGCTTACAGGAATGGAAGTTAATGCTTCCAAACTAACAAACTCCAGTTACAAAGACTTTCTTACCATGATACCTGTATGAAGCATTATGTAATGCACAGTTTGAGTGACATCAGCTGCATGAATCAAATTGTGATATGGATTTTTGTACTTGCTGTAACCAACTTCTAAAGCTTCTGCAAAGGAGATTAGGCAAGAAACAGGAATCTGTGGAAAGTAATAATCACAATTATATTTTGACAAAAAAGTGGTACTAAATCAACTTGAGCACAGTTTGTCATGGAACATATTCGTGAGTCAGATATGGACCGTAGCTTCTTTATGTCAAATGTACATTCTTCTGAAAAACCACTTCATAAACATGTTAGCTTTCGATCCCAAAAAGAAAGATTATAACCCCCAAGTATTTAACTAGGACAGATGAAGTAATAGCCTTACTCACACTATAGCCTTGAAATTTTAATATCTTCCAGAGAGTAGGAAGACCAGTTCTTAAAAGGATAAACATTTCCAGTTACAATTAGTAGAGTCTAGTTCTTCTATCTTAATACAAAGAGGTTAAAATGGATTACTTCCCAGTACTTTATAGCTCTAACAATGTGGTGATTCTACAGGAAATGAAGAAAGTAATAAGCTACAGACTGCTCAGTAGTCTGTAACAAATCTATTGCTTGGATGGATCTAAATGAAGTTAATTAGAAGCCCCTTCATTCTAATTTAAGAAAACCTGGCGATAAAAGTTCATTCTATGTTTTAGGAACACTAGAGATTGTCATAGTTCTTTAAGACATAGCTGCCAATCCCTATGTGAGTGTTTTGTAAATAAGTCAGGGGATGCTGGCATCTTGCTGGAATGAGCCTATACTGGCCTCATGATCTCTAGGTGGATATACAGATGTGTCAGTGAGTTGTGGAGAATGGTTCTATCATGTGGTGACCTCATCCCTGTAATTCTGTGACCGGCTAACTAAAACATCCTAAAATGGATTGCTTAATTACTCAATGTTCTGAATTTTCATTCTTATTCAAATAACCAATTCTAAGAGCATTTCACTTTTGTTCCCTGTTTCTGACCTTAAAACGGTTGATAAGATCATATCTGGTAAACAGTTCATAAATCATAAACTTCAGACTATGCTCTCCACTTGCTTCATTTAGGGCAAATACATCGAAAGACCATTTATCAACATCCTGTAGAAAAAATAATAAACATTTTAGGTGCCAATATCATACTGTTTCTCTTTATGATAATTTATTCAAAAGATAAGCCATTGTACATTTAGCAGGTTGTCTTTCAATTTAGCATGTCAAACAACACTTTGACCAACAGTTTCATAGGACAGGACCACTTAGTATCCATGGGTCCACAAAAGTGAGGCCCTAATGCTTAATAAAGCACCAAAACCTTTTCTTTAATCCCAAGGTTACTAAACTGATTTAATACATTTGATAACACCATAATACTGCCCTTATCTTTAATCTTTCTCCAACTTCCTGCCATAAATCATTTCCCCAGAGTGGGCCTCAATTTAGGATAGAATTGCTAGTTACACAGATGATGTCAATTGGGAAATACAGAAGAAATAATCTCAGTTTCTCTTTCTTACTCATGTGCTACATTGCTTGAAATTTCACCATGAGAGTCTGCAATTTGGCAGAAAGTTTTGATATTCATGTCCTGTTTTAAGCTGTAAATACCATAGAGTGGTAGAGTATATACTGTCTTTAATTATTAAAAGGTGTTTTTATTTTACGCTACTTTTCACCTATTATTATTTGCTCTATCTTTGGCTGACTTATTAATAATTTGCTTAAGGGACAGGTGGTGAGAAAAAGGAAGTGGGCCTTTTAATTGAGGAAGAAGATAGTAATACTTGCATTTCATGCAGTTCCCAAGGTAAATAAGCAGGCTAGTGGGGAAATTGGAAGGTACCCCCTAACAGTAAGAGAGAGCAGTGGGTAGAGACATAAACTGTAGCTGCCTCATGATTTTGCTTTAAAAATCTAAAGAAGCACTGTAGTCCATTCCAATGGTTATCAGAAACAGCTAGCAAGAAGGCCTACTGTTTATAAACATACAGTAGGTTTAGTATTGAACAGTAAGTGGGCAACCATAAAGCTATGCATTAATTTGTATTCGAGTAGGCATGTTTCAAATTTTATTCATTTAACACATTTTTATGGAGGCCAACTCTATGTGCTATAATATGCTAAAACTAAACTAAAAATCTGATAAAAAGTATTCAGTCTTTTTTAAAAATGCTTCCTTCAAAAAAGAATAGTGAGAGCTTCAAATGGTATTTTTAATCACTTGAAAACAAACACCAATGAAATAGTTTCTGGTTTGCTTGTATGTCATTATTAAATTCCTTGCATTTGGCCCTTATTTGATCCCCAAATGCTTGTTTTATCTCTTTATACATTAAAAGTTATTATAAGTTCTGTTAGAAGGCATTTTACATCAGTAAATCTCAAAGGAGGCCAACAAATCTTTTATCAAACTCCAAAGCTAACAAACAGGAATTAGCCCAGACTCTTAGAAGGCTGCTATTTATATTTACAGTTCCAACTTGGGGGTTCCCAATGGGTAAAAGGTTAATTCTTTATTTCTTGAGAATTTTTTTATAAACACTGATGATTTACATTTGTAAACTACTGCAGATGCTTGGCTTTTATGTCATCAGATTGAGAACAAACAAGACAAGGAGGCTTCTCAGAAAATAAGAATTATTTAACTAAACATTCTTTACTTGGTGATATTCCCTCTCTCAACCTGTTAGTTTATATCTTTTTACTATATGACATTTTAGAAAAAATACTACATTCTCTCATACTAAGATATTTTGTTAGTTTGTTTTTAAGCAAATATTCTCAATATAAATAAAAATGAGCAATTTTTTTTCTCATTTTTAAGGAAATAATAGAGAAGGAAAAATCTCTCAAGAACCAAGGAATGATTAATATCCTTTAATGCAGCAGTCCTCAACATTTTGGCTAGTTGTGTAAGCAAATTTTTCCACAGACTGAGTTGGGGTAGGATGGTTTTGGGATGAAACTGTTCCACCTCATAAGGAGCACACCACCCTTGCACTCACAGTTCCCAACAGGGTTTGCGCTCCCAAGAGCATCTAATGTCCCCTCTGATCTGAGAGGAGGCACAGAAACCCAAATATAAAAAGGCACCCAAGAAAAATGAACTACCTTTTAAAATTAATGAGATTAAAATCTAATATGCAGCAGAGAAAAAACAAATGCAAAGAAGATGCTTAAATGAAAATTTTCAGAAACACGAATTTAAAATTGTAAAAGTACAATAAGTTAGAAATAAACCAACACAAGATCTGCCACTGACAACATCCTTTAAATTCTTGGTTAATGCAGAAAAACCACCATGAAGACATTTTAGGAGACAATGTTAAATTCCCTTAACCAAATTAGGTAAGAGAAAGAAACAAGGAATTTAGAAGAACAGGCCTACAAAATGCCTCTATAGAAATAACATTTAGAAAGAATGAACATAAATACCACACACAAACACACACACATAATGGGGAGAAGTATGTGAGCCAACAAATTTACCACTTCGGAGTTTCAACTCTAATAATTTCTAACATATGTAGCACTGCAATTGGGCCTTAGAATAGTGTAGCCACAGGAGAAGCCAAAGAAGAGAGAGAGAAGTTTTTTTCTTTCTTAATTTTAGCTTACATTTTGTATTTTTTCAGACCTACAATCCTGAAGAATTTTATTCTATATGTTTTGTCATTTAAACAGAATTGACTAAAACATCTTTTCATAACATGCATTTAACTCTTCCATAATATATTCATAACAAAATATGTACATTCTGACAAGTATAGTGCCATCTCAAAATGAATTCAAGATCCACATAAATAAAATTAAGAAAAACAATCACACATGTTGTGCATACAAACATGCATATCTATGTGTTGATGTCGTTTGTGTAAATCAGTTATCATTTAAGTCTACAATGAGTCATGATTTGGAACACAGTTCATTTTTTAAATTGTGAGAATATGCTGAATTTTTTAACATTCTAAGATGTAGGCTGCAGTAAAGACCTATTCTCATTTTCTCCTAGCCTTTTTAAGTAGATTTTTTTAAATGATCATTTTATAAATAAAAATAATTGAAATTATTTCACCTTTAATGTTACGATGACAGCTGCTGGATATGCCAAACCAACCATATGATACGTTTTTCGGTACATCCTAAAAAAGACAAAATGTACATATAAAATTCAAAGTTTTCAACTACTTCTTAAATTTAAGGGAAAAAATTACCCTTGATATGTTCACCTCTTATTAGTTACAGACTCCCTTTGTGTCAACAATGATAACTGTAGTCACCTTTTACTAAGCATCTACAATGTGGCGATGTAATATATTCTCTACTCACAATCACCCTGTAAAGTTAATGTAACTTTAGTTTCCATGCAAAGATACCCTTCCCTGAATTTTATCGTATTAAACGATGCACTGTACTTTGCATATGCAACAAATTTCTAACATGCTACCATATCTCTGACAGCAGAATATACTTGTTTTGTGTCCATTTATATGGCAAAATGTTTAGTCTGGAAGCTAAATGTCATTAAAATATTTCTTTTATATTTTTAAATTAAAATTACAGAGGGGAATATGTAGTGTCATCAGAATTTATATAGCTCCTTTCTTTTATTTAATGATATTGTGGAAATCATATTGGCAAAAATTGTTTAAGTTTGTTCAAATTGTCATTCAATATTATTTAAGAAAGATTATTCTGAAAGAAAACAAGGTTATCCTAATTTCCATAATAGTATCAATAACAAAAGTGGTTTTTGTTTGTTTGTTTTTTGTGTTGTTTTGAGACAGAGTCTCGCTCTGTCACCCAGGCTGGAGTGCAGTGGTGTGATCTCAGCTCACTGCAACTGCTGCCTCCCGAGTTCAAGCCATTCTCCTGCCTCAGCCTCCTGAGTAGCTGGGATTGCAGAAGCGTGTCACCATGCCCAGCTAGCTTTTGTATTTTTAGTAGAGACAGGATTTCACCATGTTGGTCAGGCTGGTCTCAAATTCGACTTTGTGATCTGCCCGCCTTGCCCTCTCAAAGTGCTGGTATTACAGGTGTGAGCCACTGTGTGCAGCCAACAAAAGTGTTTTGTACTGATAGGTAATTTGAAATTTTCCATCTTCTGCTGGGCAGCCCAAATGGCATAAATGAAATATAAGAACCCCCTCCACATGAAAAACAAATCAATATGATAGCCTAGTGTGTGAAATAGCTATAGTGCTTCTATTCAGGACTCTGAAAGAAACATGTTTCCTCCACCAAGACCTGGGAAAAAAGAATGCAATTGATTATTAATCATATCCCTTAATTTTTATGCCAAGTTAGTCCACGACAAGCTATATTCCCAGCCTATATGGCTTTAAATTCTCCCTACAAAAGGCCTGGACAACACCATAAGTTAATTAAGTATCACGATAAATATGGTCAATGTAAGAATGGTCACATGGACAAAATTCTTCATATTTTATAAAACCACTATAGAAGATACTAAATTTTTTGATTCAGTGTTCCTTACGTTAAAAATGCATGGGACATATTACTCCCTATGTAAAAGCTATCATTTATTAAAGATGATCAAAGCTAAGCAATTCATTATGCTTTCCTTTTAAGTCTTGACTAGTTGGAAGCTCAGAATGAAAATACTGTTTTTATTACCTTTCTAGCCTAGGCTTTCTTAATGAAGTGTCTGTCCCTTTTATTCTAGAGACCTTAAGCACAAAGATTTCATGCTTTCACTTTATGTTTATTTTAAATAATTATAAATTATTTTTGGATGTGGGTGATCAGGTAGAATAAGAAACTATCCTACATTTCTATTGAAAGACTTTAGAACAGTTATAGCCAAAGATACTTATACTAATTACTCCATTGATATAGGTATAATTATTCTAATCTTACAAAGCAAGGAACTACTAATCATACTATGTAAGATATAGAATAATTACTATCAACAATGATACTTAGGTGTTTTTTTGTTTTTTGTTTTGTTTTGTTTTGTTGTTTTTTTTTTTTTGCAAGCAGTCTTTTCCACCTATTTCTAGTCATTATTATTAATACTAAAAAAATGGAAGTGCAGAGAAAATGGAAGGATGATAAACAGGGAAAAGGGCCAATATAAAAATCATTCAGGAATAAATTTTAAAATGTTAATTAACATTATCTTGGCTTGACTTCATGGCACAGAAAGGCAAAGAGAGCACACGCTTTGAATCACATGTTAGCCACTCACTGCTGTGTGACCTTTGGAAAACTATTTAATGTCACTCATTTGTAAAATGAGAATAATCATAAGCTTTTTGTGAAGAGTAACTTTTTCTTAATACAAGAAAGCCATATTTTTAATTATTATTGTAACTATTACTTTGCAGTAAGTATCATTGCTTCAAAATCTTACATCTTTAGAGCAGTCTGGCCTCCGTGGGACCTCTGATGCTACTGAGTTTCTTAAACTTGGGATAGATAGAGAAATGAATAGCAATGTACTTTCTCATTTCATGGAATGTAACGGAAGACAAAGAAAATGACCCTTCCAAAAAGATAGCAAAACTTTCCCATTTTCTAATTCTATAATCAGGAATAGAATTCAAGGATGGAAAATTAGAAATAGAAAACTAAGACGGAAAATTAAGATGACCCATCCTTGAATTAGAATCAGCATCAGAGATACTTTAATGCAGTTGCCTCACACTTTAGTAAACAAGTGATATATTACACGTTTCTGAAAAAGGATAGTGAATTTCCTAAGCTCTTAAAGGTGGTCAAAGTCCAGCTGGAAATGTAGTGGATTATTTTTGGAAGTTTCTGTAATAATCACAAAATACAATTTTAAAACTCTTAAAAACAGCATTTAAAGTCCAGGCACCATGGCTCACAGCTGTAATCCCAGCACTTTGGGAGGCCAAGGTGGGTGGCTCACCTGAAGTCATGAGTTCGAGACCAGCTTGGCTAACATGGTGAAACCTCCTCTCTACTAAAAATACAAAAAAAAAAAAAAAAA
>NW_022436968.1:12789107-12825582 GCF_009761245.1 Sapajus apella | reverse complement strand
AAAAAAAAAAAAAAAAAAAAAAAAAAAAAAAAAAAAAAAATTTAGGCAGTTGTGGTGGCATGTGCCTGTAATTCCTGCAGGAGAATCTCTTGAACTAGGGAGGTGGAGGTTGCAGTGAGCTGAGATCGCACCACTGCACTCCAGCCTGGGTGACTCCATTAAAAAAAAAGAAAACAAACAAACCAACCAAACACTATTTTATACCAGGCACTCTGTGAGGCAACAAACTTATTTAGTGGAAGGTAAGGAAACTATTGTTGCTGTTTCACAGGGCTTATTCCAGCGGTGAAGAGAAATTTTAAAAATAAGAGACAATATATGATTACAAACAGGGATAAGGGCTAGGAGGTAAACCACTGGCTGGGGCAGCAATAGTGAGGAACAGCATAGAGTGATCCAGGAAGACCTTTGGAAAGGTAAAAGGCCAGCCTGCCATGTTGAAGGGTGGGGAGAACCACTTCTGACAGAGAAAACAACAGGATGAATGGCTCCAAAGCAGGAACAGTTTTAGAAATATTCTTGAAATTGAAATCAGGCTGGTATACATTTTCAGTCAAGGATGAAGGTTGAAGTAGATGAAGCTAGAAAGTAAAAAGGGACCTAACCCAGGCTCAAGTGAATTGGGAAACTCTGTTATGGTTTGAAGCATAAAAGTGACAGAAATTAATTTATATTCTAAAAACATCACTGTGGAATGACTTGGTTGGGTGGGCAAGTGAGGAGGAGAGGAGCCCAGTTAGAAAGCTACTGTCATTTTTCTGATGGCAGATAGTGGAGTCTTACATTGTGGTTGCAGGAGTGGAGATGAGGAAGTAAGTGGATTCAGAATGCATTTGGGTAAGTAGTTGCCAGGGCTTGCCGGGGTATTGAATCTTGGGAGAGAGTGTTTGAAGGAAGCAGCAGCAAGACTTCAAGCAGACTTTCAGTGGTCAGGACTGAAGATGATTACTTTTGAAAATTTACAATAAATTTGTCCCATTATTTTTATGCACCTGCTAGTGGGGATTCAACAATGATAAAAAACACTATTTCCATATGTTCTTAGCACATTGATTTCTTAAAGACTGCTTACTAATTTAGTTACCTTAAGTACAACTTGATACTTTCATAAGCTATTAAATAAAATGTGTTTTATGTAACATATGAAATAATTGAAATTTAGCATATTCATATATTTTATATATTATAACCTTCTCTTGAATGGAAATGGAAATTCAGTTGATCTTCCTCCACAGCTTACATTTTTTCCTAGTTTGCCAAGTTCTGCAATTTTTTTTAAACAAAAATGCAAAATATACATTCCTTTGGCAAATCAAACATACCCTCATGTTTTATCTGTGATTCTCTCACAGATTTTCTGATGTACTATTTAGTTTTTTTTTTTATTTGATGCTAGAGAAAAGTCATCTTTAAATTGCGTAGTGTATTTAACCATCTTTAAGTTGTGTAATATGTTTCATGTCATGCACTCTCATTTACATTTATAGATATTCATCTAGCTGTACAGTTTTGAGTGAGTTTCTTAATCCTGGGCTCTAATTTGATTGCAGTGTGGTCTGAGAGACTGTTAGGATTTCCGTTCTTTTGCATTTGCTGAGGAGTATTTTACTTCCAAAATTATGTGGTCAATTTTAGCATAAGTGTGATGTGGTGCTGAGAAGAATGTATATTCTGTGGCTTTGGGGTGGAGAGTTCTGTAGATGTCTATAGGTCCTCTTGGTCCAGATCTGAGTTCAGGTCCCAGATATCCTTGTTAATTTTCTGTCTCGTTGATCTGTCTAGTATTGACAGTGGGGTGTTAAAGCCTCCCACTATTATTGTGTGGGAGTCTAAGTCTCTTTGCAGGTCATTAAGAACTTGCTTTATGTATCTGGGTGCTCCTGTATTAGGTGCATATATATTTAGGATAGTTAGCTTTTCTTGTTGCATTAATCCCTTTACCATTATGTAACGCCCTTCTTTGTCTCTTTTGATCTTTGTTGGTTTAAAGTGTGTTTTATCAGAGACTAGGATTGCAACTCCTGCTTTTTTTTTTTTTCTCTCAATTTGCTTGGTAAATTTTCCTCCATCCCTTTATTTTGAAATTCAAATGTGCTTTCCATTGTCCCTTTAGCAGAAAAAAATTAAAGTCTGTAATATTTATTAAAGGTAATGCCTAGAGATATCAGAAGATGAGAAAGAATGCATTTTCTCTAAAATTTAATTTTAAGCATATTGGCAAAAATGTTTCTCTGTTCCTCAACTTTATTAGTTTCTAAAATATTCAAATAATCTTTCTACATATAATTTCATATAATTTTTTTTAATCTAAGGGATTTCAGATAACTACTTTTCAATTTTGTCAAACATAAAATGTTTATTTTGGGTCTTTTGTAGTTTTAGTTCTAGGAAACATCTTGTTTCCTCAATGGAAAAACAAGCTGTATTCTTAAGGGTTGAAAGAATGTAAAATTGGGTCATATTAACAAGTGTTTCACATTGGAAACTCTGATGATGTAACTAGGCATTTCTAGGGGCCATCAAATATCCCTTGACATATTCAGTGACAGAAATGTTGAGAAAAAAAAAAAAAAACTTATCAAAAGTGATCATGAGAGAGATTTCCTCCCATTATGGAAAGATGGGAAGAGAATGGTCTTCTGTCTTTAGGGCAGAGAAAGGCCTGAGTGATTCTGACAAGTAGATTGCTAACCAGTGTAGAATGTATTTAATGAAATGTTACATTTTATTCAGGTAAAATTAGTTGTGTAACATATACATGTGTCAGAATTATTTTTAAACAATTGTTCACAAAGGTTCATTTGAGGAGCAAGGCCGTTCAAAAGTTTTTGCTTTCACTCTTCATGTCAACTTAAAATAAATAAAAAGAATGCATCCAGGACCAGGTGTTTTTGTTACAGATAAGTTCATGATAAAGTCCCAAATTTGTTCATTCTAGTTATGATTGCAGGTTTCCTCAATAAGTGAAATACAGACTGCTCATACCTTTGATAAAATGTGCATATCTACTGCCTTTCAAATATTATTGTCTTGGAATACCAACAATTTCACTTACCTTTCCACAAAAATTCCAGCTTGAACAGCATGCACAATGCTCCGAAATTTGGGTTTTTCCTCAGGTTTCTTTTTTGTCATCCCCATTTTCCGTGTAAAGGTAGAGGCCAACCAGTCCCGGACTTCAGATGGGACTGAATCAGTCTGAATGTCACTGAGCTCATCTTCAGTATCCAGAAGTCTTCTACAAAAATTTATACAGATTAAACATTTAAAAAAAAGTGAAGGAAAATGGGTAGCAAGAAAACAAGTATTGCAATGGGATGCAAAATATAGCCAATCACTCTCTGATTATTCCTTAAGATGTACTCTCTAAAGAAAGAAAAAAAAATTCATTAACATTTGGAAAGCTCTTAATTTCTCAAATTGATCATACAAAGCGACAACTAATAGATTTGAGCATTTGCAGTTTCCCAAACATTTCAGTGCAATGATACACCAGTCTAGAAGTACCTACTGTAAATATCTTTAGTGTGCTATTCTAATAATGAATAAAACTAAGGAAGATAGGGAAGAGAATTCATAAACAAATGTCTGCTATTAAAGGAAGCAACTGAAATGGAAAGAAAAAGGAGGGATTGAATTTATAATAGTTGTCAAATATTTAATAATCTTGTGTATATCTTACATGTAGTACATGCTATTTGAATAAGGCTTTGAAATGTATAAAAAGTCATTCACAGGTGCTATTTCATTGGATAAATTCCTCTGAATTTCAGGAAAACAACAACTTAAGTGTTCTAAAAGATCCATTTTATCAATATCACAGATTATAAAAGGAAAAAGAAAAGAATGAAAACACATGAAAATAGATTATGTTTAAAGCTCATTTCAGGTGACCAAACAGTCTAAAGGGAAGAGACACCTCCAGCGGGGTGGAGAGCTCATGGGTTTACAACTGCTGGCCAAGGAAATCAACTCAGTGAGTGAGGCAGTGAACAGGAACTGAAACCAAGACCATGTTCCTGTATAAGCTCCAGGTAGATAATGTTGACTGGACTGCTGAGTAACAACAGCTGCCATTAAAGAGGAAACTAAGGAAACATCATTGTTTTAAGGCTGGTCAGCTTCAGCTGTCAAGAACTTCCTGAAGGTCTGAACTGGCAACATCCCAGGGATTCCCCACCAAATACAGAAACAGCTTGGAGAACAGTTGAGCTCTGCCTCCAGGAAGATCACAGGCCAGCTCTGCCTGTCATGTGACTCCGTTCTTTCCTTATCTGTGCACCAACCTAAAAACTCATTTGGCACATGTTAGCTTTAACCTTTGGGTTTCATCTGCTTTCGAAAATCTCTTTGCACAGACCTAGGCCTAAGGATTATAAGCAGATGCTGGAAGGTGGCCAGAGATGGCTGTACATGCATGCTAATGCCTTGGAAACAAGGCACGGGCCATCTCAAGAAGCAGGGACAAAACAAAGGACAAAAAACAAGATATCTCCACAAAGATCTCAACCTGACCAAAGAGAGGCCCAAAAAGTAATATGCAGAAGAGCAATTCTTCGTGTTCCTTTAAATCATCTCCCACATGTGCTGCTGTTTTCTATAAACTGGCAGAAGATAGTCATTTGCCAATATTTCTTTTCCATGATAATAAACAAGCATGAATGCATTTATAAGATGCCTTATGAAAAAAATAAACATAAGTGCTGGAATCACAAAGATACATGTATACATTTAAAGATTAAAAAGATTTAGAGTTGCATGTTAATACTGATTGATACTTACTTTATAAGATTTTTAATTTCCTTTCTGGTCTTATATTTTGATGATTTTGATTTACCCCTAAAACACTGAAATTGAAAATTAAAGTAAAACTGTTTGCTTCCCTTTTTGTCCATTTGAATTTAGATTCCTTAGCCCATTTCAGCAACTCACTAAACTACATGGCTTGAAAATTTCATTACTTCAAAGATTATGCCATTTCTACTATCTCTTATGCAGTGATCAAATACAACCACAGGGTAGGTAGGACAGGTGGAACAGGAATCATTATGGTGTAATCTTGTGATGTCACCATGTTCCAAGCATTCCACTGCAGCCTAGTTTTGTAAGCTAATCTCCTGAGAATGACAGAAACCTGGCTGTGGGTGCCAGTTTCTCCACTGTCAATTTCTTGTTGATGGCTTTAAGGCTATATGTTCTATACTCATAAATGATGCAAGAGAGATCATCAAACATGACAAAACCACCATACGGAAGTGATATTCCACATAGTGGAGTGGTACTTAGGAGGCTGGCAATCCTTAGTCATGATACATGAGGCTATTCACTGAGAAGAAAGTGCATATAATTTTAGGGAGAAAGAATGATATGGATTAATTAGGGATATACAAATAAAGAAAAGTGCGTTAAGGGAAGAGTGTGGAGTACAGTGTTGTATAAGTTGAAAAGGGAATCTTGCAAAAGCAACAACTGTCTCTGTAAGGTTTAATTTTATGTGTTGACATAGGTAGTTTACGGTGGCCAGTAGTTTGGTCAAACACCAATGTAAATGTTGCTGTGAAAGTATTTTTTAGATATGATTAACATTTAAATAAGTACACTTTGAGCAAAGCAGATTATCCTTTAAATTATGGATAAGCTTCATCTAACCAGTTGAAAACCTTAAGGAAAAAGAAAAAGTCCCCCAAAGAGAAAGAAATTCAGCTTTCAGACTGTCTTTGAAATCAAGTCTGCAACACTGACACCTGCCAGGGTTTCCAGGCTGCCAGTTTGCCTTGCAAAGTTCAGACTTGCCAGCACCAATAATCACATGAGCCCCTCCCTAGAATACACGAATACACCTCTCTGTCTCTGTCTCTCTCTCTCTTTCTCTTTCTGTCTCTCTCTCTCTCGTATGTGTGTTGTTCTGTACCTGCTGGTTTGGATAAGAAATAATCTTTCCATCATTTATGAACACTGTGTGATAACTACCAGTGTAGGTTATAAACAAAATAGAAGATAAAGACTCAGTTCTCCATTAATATTCACTTAGTAGAACAGAACAGTCCTATTTTTTGTGTAAAAATCCTATTTGCAATGGACTAAAATTCCTTTTTAGCAATTACATATCTAAACACAATACTGTTTAAACATTACAGAGTTATTGTCAACCTAAATGAAGTAATTAAAAATTGAAAAAATTAGAATGGTCATCTCTCAGGTAGAATTTATATTTTAAAAGAAACAGACTAAAAATAAAAAAATGTAATATAAGGTTAATTATGAGAGGAAACACTACTTTAGATCAGATGATAAGAGTTAAGACCTGAAGAATGAGAAAGAATTAGATATAGGAAAGCCTGGGGGAAGTCTGTTCTATTTATTCCAGACTGAAAGAAGGGCAAGCACAAAGGCCCAAGGCAGCATCAGTATGGGCATGTTTGAGGAACAGGAAGGAGGCCAAATTTGGTGGAGTCTACTGAGTGAGGGAGAGAGTGACTCAAGTTGAGAGACAAACAGAGCTATAAGTCAGCTAATACCAGGCCTGGGAACAATTCCGTCGTATTTGCAATGGCAAGTCATTGAATTGTTTTAAGCAGAATGTGATACGATTTATATGTCTAAAAGACTAGTGTGCATGCTATGGGAGGAATAGAAAAAGTTGTAAGAATGGTGTTTTGAAGTTAGTTAAGAGGCTACTGTTAACTGAGCACAATTGCAAAGATGGTCTTTTTTTTTGGAAATTCACTACTTTTCAAAGACCCTAATTGGTATTGAGTTGGGCATCATTTTTTCTGTAAACATATGGCTCAAAGTGTTAACGGTATATTATTAATGTTTTCTCAGATTATACTATATTTTTCTGTTCCATTTGTTTGGTTTTCTTCTTTGGGGAAATAGATTATGCCTATCAGGGATCTCTTTTTATCTAGTTTCCCTATCTATCATTTTTCCACTAAACCTTTTTTGGAAAAATTAATCTCTTGATCTTACACTGTTTTGTTTACCTTTAAAAAAGAAAAACCTTTAAAGTTTTTTATTTGTAAAACACTATACTGTGTTTTCAGCAATGTCTCTTTTAAGTTTTGTGACTTTGAGCTTGGCTATCTCTACTGGGTAGCCTAGTTTTCCTCCACCATTTGCTGACCAACCTGTGTGTACACACGTTTCGCCTCCTTATATTATCATATTATTTATCTCTTGAAATCTTTTTCTTTGTCTTAATTTTAATTAATTTTTTTTTCTACAGAATTGATGATTTCATGAAGTTCTTGAGTTCTTAGGATGAGCGCACAGATTTGTACATTCTGCTGGCATGGGATCTTTGCCACGTGTTTTTCCCTATCCTTTCCACCTTTGTTCTTGCGGTATTTTTTGTATGGATTCTGTGTTCGTTTTTTTTTTTAAGACTTGTTTAGTATTGTATGAGAGAACTTCTTTCCAAATCAGAAGGTTGAAGAGAAGGACCAGGAGAACAGGTACAGCAGAATGGAAGTGAATCTGGGTATGAGTTCAGATGTGTGTCCCTGCGTGTAAGAACTGACTTAAATTTCTCCTCAGCTGACAGAAATAGTAGCTGCACGTCTGTTTCTCAAAGATTTTTCTCTGCTCTACAGCACGACTGCAACAATGGCCTTTGAGATCTCCATCTGCCTGTGCACACATCTTTGCCACTCCAGTGTGTGAAATGGGGGAAGCCTCTATAGTCAGTCAACATACCTTGACCTTTTTATTCTGGACAAGAAGTTTCTCATTTTTCCTTTTTGAATGAGTGTGATTATCTAGAGAATTCTGTACTATGCTATCCCTGCCTGAGAGCCACAATCTCAGGCACTTTCTTCATTTAGACTTTATTTTTTAGGCTTACAGAAAAATTGCATGTATAGTACAGAGAATTCCCATTCATCTCATCTCCACTCCCACTTTCACAGTTCCCCTATTATTGACATCTTGTATTATTGTGGTACAGTTATTTCAGTTGATGAGACAACATTAATGCATAATTATTAATTAATATCCATAGTTTACATGAGGACTCACACTTTCCCTTGTACATTCTTGGGTTTTGATAAATGTATAATAACATATATCTACCATTACAGTTTCATACAGGGTAGTTTCTGCCCTAAAAAACTTCCTATACTTCATCTATTCAGCCTTCCTTCCCTCGCTTCTGGTCCCTGGAAACTACTATCTTTTGCTGTCTCCTTAGTTTGGCCTTTTCCAGACTATCAGATACTTAGTATCATATAGTAAAAGGCTAGACTTTTTAATATTGGCTTGCATGTTTTTTCATGGCTGGATGGATAATTTATATTGCTAAATCATATTTTGATGTATGCATAGATAGTTTATGCATTCTACTATTGGAGGACATCTTGGTTTCTCTGAGATTTAGCAATTATCAATAAAGCTTCTATAAACAGCTGCAGGTTTTTTCATTTGAGTAAATACCAAGGAACACAATGGCTGGATGGTATAATAAGTGTTTAGTTTTGTAAAAACTGCCAAACTGTCTTGCTATACCATTTTGCATTCCCACCTGCAATGAATGAGCCAGAGGCCAAGCTGCCATCATCTCTTGCCTGGCCTACTGTGGTGCCTGCTAACTGGTCTCCTCCTCTTGCTCCTGACCTCTGTCAGTCTCTTCTTCCCACTACAGCCAGAATTCCTCTTTTAAAGTTTAAGTCAGACCACAATGCCTAATTCATAAAGCTCCACATTAAGCTAAGTCTCCAACCTCACCTTTTAACCAGTTCGCCTGTATTCATTTTGCTCCAGCAACACTAGCCTTGCTGGATGCAAAGCTGCCAAGCTTGCTTTTGCATCAGGGCCTGTGTACTTGCTATTCCTTCTACTTAGAATCTTGTACTCAAGATATTTGTGAATCATTTCTTTACTGCATTTAGGTACAGAGGGCATCCATGCACTCAACCCCAATAGTAAATATTTTTCTTTTGTCTTTTTATCCTGCTGCAGTCTTCTCTTTTTTTTATTTTGAGACAGATTCTCACTCTGTCGCCCAAGCTGGAGTGTAGTGGCATGATCTCGGCTCACTGCAGCCTCTGCCTCCTGTGTTCAAGCGATTCTCCTGCCTCAGCCTCTCAAGTTGCTGGGATTATAGGCACATGTCACCATGCCCAGCTAATTTTTTTTGTATTTTTAGTAGAGACAGGGTTGGGTTTTGCCATGTTGGCCAGGCTGATCTTATACTCTTGACTTCAAGTGATCCACCCGCCTTGGCCTCCCAAAGTGCTGGTATTGTATACAGGCATGAGCCACCATGGCTGGCCTTATCCTGCTATAGTCTCCTTAGCACTGGCCACTACTAGATGCCATATCATAGTCCACTGGTTTGTTTGTTCATTTTATGCTTACAGTCTAGCAGCCGGAGATGCAAACACCTAGAGACCAGAAAGTTGGCCTTCTGTTGTTCACTGCTGTGTCAATAGCTTCTAAAATCATGTGTGACACAAAGCAGGGGGTCAATATATATCCATTGAATGGCTATAAAATGTCCAGAAATATTTACAGTAGACTAATAGTAAGTGATTACCTTCATGAGTGGAGTAAGGATGGAAACGGTAGAAGTTTTAGTGTATAATCCTGTGCTATTTGATTGATATAATCAAATTTATTGCTGCTTATGTGGCAACATCTTGGAAGCAAATTCACTGCTGCCAATCATCTCCTTCACTGCCTTTAGATTAAGTAGTTCTTGAATAATCATGTTGCATATTTTTGAAACAAATTGTGGGGAAACATTCATTTGGTGTAGAAAAAAACTAAACATTTTTGATGACATTTTGAATTAAATTCACAGGAAAGAAAACTTTAAAAATTTGTATGCATTGTTTATATGCCTTTAGCCAAGAAACTTATTTCTGTTAAATATTAGCTCTTTTGTGCTCATTTATCACACAGGGTAAGAAACTTCTAATGAAGACATAAGTAATTTGACACAGGTTCAGTAAGATAATTATTCCAGTTTGGAGAAAAGAAAGTTGAAAAACAGATAGATCCAACCTAAATTAGGATAAATTTTAAAAATAAACTAAAAAACCCAAAGATATATTTCTCCCTACTCCCCTCCATTTACCTCTTCTTACTTATTCATTTGCCCTTTTTCTCATACCCCCCTTGTACTCTGTCTTCTTCCTACTGAGCACCGTGAGCAGTTCCTCAAGTTTCATCTGATCATGCTAGACAGCACAGGAACAAAAACGACAATGCAATATGGACTAGCCATCGTTGTCCATGACTTTTCATAGACAGAGAATTATTATACATAATTTTCGTATATGCTTATCTAAGACATGAAAATATCTGAATACTTGTATAAGATTATACCACATGTAAAACATATAGGACTACATTTTGTTCTTATTTCATTTTTGAAAGAAATTTGTGCAAGGAAGATGATAAAATAAGATCTCAAATATCATAATTAATTTTGTTTTACAAACATCTAATAGCTTCATTACTTTCTTTTATTGCATTTTAGGTTTTGGGGTACATGTGAAGAACATGCAAGATTGAAGAACATGCAAGAACATAGGTACACATGTGGCAGTGTGACTTGCTGCCTTCCTCCCCTTCACTTATATTTGGCATTTCTCCCCTGCTATCTCTCCCCAACTCCCCACCCCACACCGTCCCTCCCCTATTTCCCCCCAACTGACCCCAGTGTGTAGTGCTCCCCTCCCTGTGTCCATGTGTTCTCATTGTTCAACACCCGCCTATGAGTAAGAACATGCAGTGTTTGATTTTCTGCTCTCGTGTCAGTTTGCTGAGAATGATGGTTTCCAGGTTCGTCCATGTCCTTACAAAGGACACAAACTCATCGTTTTTGATGGCTGCATAATATTCCATGGTGTATATGTGCCACATTTTCCCTGTCCAGTCTATCATCGATGGGCATTTGGGTTGGTTCCAGGTCTTTGTTATTGTAAACTGTGCTGCAATGAACATTCATGTGCATGTGTCCTTATAGTATCATTACATTTTATTCTAATGTTAAAGGGCAGAGTGTGCATAATCATTTACATTGCAGATGCTTTTTAAAAATGAAGACTTTGTGTTTAAGAAACATACAATATGAAAAAATGATGGCTGGTGCATTTTGCTTAAGAATTCTTAAAATGTGTCATGACCAGCCTGGCCAATATGGTGAAACCCTGCCACTACTAAAAATACAAAAATTTAGTCAAGTGTGGTAGCACACACTTGTAATCTCAGCTACTGGGGAGGCTGAGACAGGAGAATTGCTTGAACTCAGGAGATGGAGGTTGAAGTGAGCTGAGATTGTGCCACTGCACTCCAGCCTGGGACACAGAGCAAGACTCAAAAAAAAAAAAAAAATGGAATTCTTAAAGTGTGCTATACAGAAAAAGAAATGATAAAGAATATATGTGTAAAATGTTATCACTGTTTACTTCTGAAAAATGCTTCCACTGGTGTTTGATATGACTTTAGCTTTAGTCCCAGAGGAGTCAATAAAGCGTAAAGTCGAGGGCTCCTAAACATGGCCTGGGTGCAGATGGGGGCCGGTGAACTGTGAAAACTGACCCTCCATCCAATCTGTGAATCAACTGATCCTTCGGAGCTATTTATAATCCAAATTTTCTCTTGAAATCAGATGACACAACTCCCAAAGGCCTTATATTTTGAACTAAAATGTTTGCAGGGAAGGGAAGGAAAGAAGGAGGCGGCCACGGAAGGAGAGGTCATGGGATTTTGACTCTTACAATTACACGTCAGTGAAAATATTTCTGTCCACAGTGGACTCTTGGAAAATGATTACACCCATGTGCTGATGTGGTTATTTCCAGGCAACTGGTACCCACAATTACACCTACTAAGTGCTAAAATTCAAGCGCTAGGTGTGATTAAGAGAAACTGGTTTCTCAAGTTTGAAATATTCTTTTCCTGCTTTACTACTCTTATAATGGACATATTTCACCCAGCAATGAACACATTCAGCTCTGATCCTAACATTGGGTGGGCCCAGGGTGGAAGCATAATTTATCCAAATACCATTTAACTAAATATTTTAAACTTATATATCAGGTGAATATACTGCTATATGTTTTATCCTTCTACCTTTTAATAAGTTTCATAAAAGGCAGACAAGTTGGGTGAACTGAAAGTTCTCAGCTCCTTGTGTGACAGCACTGGGCCAGCCACCTGCAGCTCCACTCTGCACCGCAGGTAGAAACCTCAGCCCCCAAGTACAGTTTCCAGCAACCTACCTAACCTTGAAAGGAGCTGCTTCTTGGCCACTCCTTGGTTTGAAAGGGTATAACACTAATGGTGTCCTGGGTCCCTTGGGAAAAAAGACCCAATAAGAAAGCCCAGTAGGATGTAGGAGACAGGTATGGGCATCTTTGGGAAGATAATTCTGGGGTCTTCTGCCTAAAATATGGTAAAGAAACATACAGGGAAGGACAGAGAATTCCAGGGTCCTATAGTACCTGGAGGGGAAAGAGATCCATGGGTTCCAGGTTCTTCTTGGTCTTGTGGGGGCACACCATGGGGAGGGGAACACCAAAGAGAACCCTTGTCAGGCCCCCTGAAGTGGAGAATGGTGCCCAGGGAAGCAGCTTCATTGGCCTGGGGCTAAGAGTGGTACTGAACTCATATGTTGCAAATATCTTCCAGGACAGCTAGAGGAATTAAGGGTGGTTCATCTTTCCATAGTAGGAATATTCTTTTTAGAGTAAGTGATTTCCTCATAGGAGAGTCCATTAGTATCACTTCTTCACTTAACCTATGTCTGTGTTCTGAGGAAGACTTAATTATTATTGCTACTTATACTTTACTGATAAATAGACTGAAGCACAGACATCTTGAGTGATTTGCTCAAAGTCATACAATCAGGAATGTCCATGTTACATTTTTTGCTCACGAATGTCTGTTTTCAGGGTCTGAGTTATTAACTGAAGTTATCCGCCACTTTAAGGCATATTTTTCTTACTAAGTACCCAGACTGCCTTCATATTCGGTCAATGCTAATGCCAGTAATCATTTTCTCTATCTCATTTCTGCCTTGAAATTTAGGGTTAAAAATAATTGATCTTAAAAAGTCTTAAAGGAATTTGATTTATCAGGAAATTTTTAGTTAGAGGAAGCTTAAATTTATTTTCCAATGCTGGTATGTTAAGTTGTTTTCTTTTAGAGAAATACACCTGGATAATTTCAGGACACTTTCAAGTACAATAAATTAAATGTCAGGATGGAAAAAGGTAATACATTTGAAATGCCATATCTACTTGTCAGTAACCTGCTTCCTAAGTGCTAAATACATTTGAATTCCTTCTTTCAGGCCACCACTGAAGCATGTTTATTTATTCCCTGTTTTGTTTGAAAAAGAATTTAAAATGGCAGGCTTATAAATTTATCTCAGCAACTTTTTAAAAAAAACAGTTTCCTGATAGATTTGTTCAACGTTCCTCTGGTATTGTTAGCCCCTCCCCCCTTTTTTTAATTGTGAGAAGATGACCATTGTATATGAATGGCTATGAAGACTGAACTTTTGGGTGGAGAAGTCAGTTATGCCGACCTTAGCTCAGTTCCCAAAAGGCAAATCTTTATGTAAATGAGGTCAACTAAGGATAATGTTGAAGTTAGATGTGGCTTTCTCCAAGGTAAGGTCTAAGGAGTGCTTGGCGCCTCCTCTGTACCCACCCTAGGAAGCAAAGGTGGAGGCATTGGAGGTCCTGTCCCCCAGGACAGGCAGAAAGGGCCCAAAGAATGTTGAGGGAAAGGGTCTGAGAAAGAGTCAAGTTGCTTAGAGAGCTGGGATCAAGATTGTATTTTTGGAGTCATTTGGGGATGGAAATTGGGATAATGGGTGAGGCAGAAAACTGCCCAAGGCCTTGCTGATGACTCTTGGCTTCCAACCAGAAAATCCTCTTGGCTCAAAAACATTTTTGGAAATATTCCATTAGGCACAGAGTCTAATGCTTCACTAATTTCCAAATGTTGATTAATAAGCATCCTCTGTAGTTAGAAAGATTGCCTCTGGAGTCAAACTCCTGGCTTTATCACCTATCAGCTGTTTAGTCTTGGAAAAAATATTTCATCTGCATGAGTCTTAATTCCTTTGTCAGCACAAAAAAGATGATACTAATAGTATGCCTAGTGGTGATGTGAAGATGAAATGGATAAGTGCAGAGAAAGCACTTAGAAGAGCATCTGCTCATCTGTTATAGAGAAAGCAAGCCCTTGGTAAACATCTCACTACCTACACATCTGCATGAATTAGTCTAAGCAGATTTCCTTTTTCTAACACTTAGAACAAGGGGGGCCTCATGGGAATGAAAGTGCTGGAGACATTGTGGGAAGAAGTACATCAAAATGGACTTTTGGGAGCCAAAGAATAAAGTAAGGATTCTACAGGTTGTGAAGAGGCAGTGGGAGAGATCTCCAAAACTAGTTTTTACCTACTTTAGAATGTTCCCTAGTGGAGTAGGAAAATTCATAAAGGGAGAAAGCAGAATAATGGTTACCAGGTCCGAGGGGAGTGGGAAATGGAGAATTATTTTTCAATGCATACAGAGTTTCTGTTGGATGATTAAAGAACTTCTGGAGACAGATGACGGCGGTGGTTGCATAACATTGTAAATGTACTTCATTCCACTGAATTTTACACTGAAAAATAGTTAAATGGTAAATTTTGTTATGTATATTTTATCACAATAAAACAATATTTTTCTAGTATTGTCTTCCGGCTGCACCTTCCAGAGAATAGATATGTTGCCTCTTCTAACTGGGGAAATGAGACATAGCAGAAGGGCATTCCATGCTCCATCTGTGTCCCTCCAAGGATTACTAACAGGTGCAGACTGGACAAAAAGGGTGGGGCTGCAGCTCCCAGATTAAGCCTAAGGGCCTAGGGTTTCCCAGACCTGGAAGAGGCGACCAAACCACGGACCAAAGGACAGGTCTGGCCTCCCAGGAACCCAAAACTTGTTGCTGTGGGGTACTGCTAATCTCCAGTTCAGCACCTCTTGCTTATTGCCTCTATTTTCTGATGAAATTTCCTGGAGGTTGGATTGGGGGGCATTTTAGCACAAAGTTATCTCATATACAACTTGGAACAACACTGGGAGCATAGTCTTGACAAGACCTTACATTTCTAACTGTCAAATTTATAATGTTCTCTCTGTTTCTCTTGTGTGTGTGTGTGTGTGTGTGTGTGTGTGTGTGTGTGTGTGTGTGGTCTCATTGTGACATCATCTAATAGAGCAGTTTCAAATTGTAGTCACTAGACCAGAAGAATTAGCATCACCTGGGAACTTGTTAGAACTGAAACTTCCCATGCTCTAAGACCCATTGAATCAGAAAATCTGGGAGTGAGGCCCAGCACCCTGTTTTAACAAGCCCTTCGGGTGATTTCAATGACTATTATTGTTTGAGAACACTGTTCTTCATTCACAGCTTGCCAATTAATGGAAGCTGTCTATCAAGAAAATATTTTTTACTTCTTTTCTATGACATGTACTGAATGGCACTGCTTATTTCTTTATGTACATTATTTCACTGTCAGTGATGAAGCATGTTGGTGAATTACATAGAGAGGAACAGTCAGAAGAGTCCTCATGGAAGTATTTTAATTAATGAATCTTTTATAATGATGTTACAAATGGAAATTATCTGTATGTTACTTGATTGCAAACTTAAAAAATCCATTTTCAACAGACCATGGGTGGTGAATGTGTCCTCAGTAGAGCAGGATATATTTGGAAGACAAGAGTATAAGGGGAGAAAAGGAATATATTTCTTTCTAAACCCATGAGGCAGAAATAGTGGAGATGATGACAACTGGGAGGTAACAGTAGCCAAACAGAATAGTGAAATAAGTATCAGTGTATATAGTGTGTCCTGCATAAACATTTGCTGAATAAATGAATAAAAGTATAAAATCTTAGGCATAGAGTCTCTGGTTTCAGGGATTTTTAAAAGTATTCAGGTATTTGCACTAGTTAGGTATTAGCCCAGATGAGGAATAAAGTCATATTTATGTGTTTTGATGCATATGTTATATATGTCAATGTTTTCAGTCACGTCCTGTTTCACGTAGGAAAAGATGATATTTTTCATGTGTAAAAAATATTTTTAAAAAACAATTAAAAAAGTATTTGCTGTTATCCTGTATCTCTTTGTATATATGATCAGCCATGAATTCACTCACTGACTCAAGTTGTAAATGACACACGATAGCCTGAAGGAGGAAATAATCCATGTCCCATGGAAGGAAGAAAGACCCAGGAAAAGATAATTGAAGAATATGTGATGAGTCTGAACAAAATTCCTATTCCTATTCCTATCCGAAAACACCCCAGGTTAATGAAGAGAAGTCAGAAAGGAAGGCAAGTGAGATCTTGAGAAAGGACGCTGAATCTTGCCTGACCTCCTATCCAAGACAAACCATGAGGAGGGTGGGAGCATGCTCCAGGTAAGTTTCTAGGATCCTGGAGCAGAAGCCAGCTGAATGCCCCACCCTGTCTCCAGCCCTTACTCCTGGGTGGAACCTGAAGGACAGAAATGTCCCTGTGTGGAACTGACTGATGTGTGTCTAGACAGATGGGCCTGAGAGCCTCACAGACAATGTTGACTCCAGCTAAACTGATGAAGATGGAAATGAGATAATAGAGATGGAGAGTAGACAGAATGAAAATATATTTGGAAGTAGGCTATACAAATATGGTCAAGAACGTACTAATATCTTTGTATGTGGAAAAATTTAAGTCCCTGATTTCTAGTACTTGATACTTGCTCAATAAATATCTATGTTATTTGACTTTACGATGGGATCAATGTTTTGAAGGTTACCTTGGAAACTTAGCCTATTACCTCATTTTATGAAAAATATGGATTATGAATTCTTAGTAGCTGACTTAGAAATCAAACATTTGCATCATTTGCATTAGGATTTATTGTTAGGATAAAGTGACTCCTGGGAAGGATTAGAGATGAAGAATATGAATTTGGAACAAGTCCAGCCTACCTGACTGTAAGAATGTTCTCAATGTCAAGTGACATCAAACTTAAACCAAAGTGGCTCAAATAATAGAAAAATTGATTGTTTTCCTTAAAAAAAGTTAAGAGTAAGTTGACTCCAGTAAGGAATTTTTTTTAAATCAGGAAGTCAACAATATCACCAAGAACTAAAGTTTCCTTCATCTTTCTGTATCATCAACTTTAGCGTTAGGTTTAGCTTTCTGCTTGAAGCAAGATGGCTGTATTCATTGTAAGCATCAGATGTAGATACAACACCCAGAGGGATAAGACATCCTTTCTATGAAGAGGAAACCTTTTGCCAGCACCCCATCAGTCTGCCCTTTATGCAATTCTCATTGGCCAGAATCGCATCATATGTCCAAGTCTAAACTCACTGGTTAGTGTGAACTAGGGAATAATAACTGGTTTAAATATATTAGGAGTCATCCATCCTGAGCCTGGGGCTGAGGTTGGTGTCCCCTGAATCACCTGGCCTTAAAAAGAAGAGTAAATAATTAGGGGAAAAAATGGGTTCTGTTGATGAGGGAAAAAGAGAAAAATAGATGCCAGATAGACTCCATTTAAGTTTGAACTTGTCTCTGATGCTTAATAATTATATAATCCTAAGCAATTCAATTACTTTCTTTATGGCTTAAATTTTTTAACTTTATAGTGGAAATAATATCAGTATCTAATTTATAGAAATTTTCAAGAATTATACGGAATCATATATGAAAATTGAATATTATGTCTCCTTGGATTTAACTGTAAATTTTCATTATTATTATCATTATTAGAAAAGAATGTTTAAAACATCTTTTTAAAATCCAGAAAATATTCATTTATATTATATTGAATCAAAATATCACAAATAGATTTTATTCAATACATAGAGCTTTTTTGTTAGTCATTTCCCAAAAGATCTGGTCAGGTTTTTTTTCCCCCTTTTCACTAGTGAGGCTGTTTTTGAAAGTTTGTAGAAAGTAACACACCACAGATGGACAGAAAACAGGAAAACCAACTAAAAAATATTGCAACGTTTTCTAAGTGATTTTCACACTCCACCTACCGGGTGAGAACAGCCTACAAACACAACACTCCAAACAGCCACCCCTCCCCACAACTCACACCATAAAAATGGAATTCAGAGAAATCATTACTTGATTTTTAATGATTCACTGAGCTCCAGCAATGTCTTAGCACATTTTCCTCAAACTGATTTCCTCAGGGACTTTTCCAAATGGAAATAATTTGAAGAATACAAGAGCTCATATTTATAAATGCTAAGCAAATGGTAAGCGGCTTCCTCCTGTCGCACCCTCCTGGTAGTCAGGGTAACCTAGTCATGAGCAGGTCTCTACAGGTGGACTTTGGAACCATGGATAAAATCATAGAATTCCAGAACAAATAGGGACTGGAGACTTCATTTGGCAAGTAAAAAAACAATGATTAGAAACTAATCATTAGTAGGAGCAAAGCTGAGAAAGGAGCTGCCAAATTGCCAGTCCAGGGCTTTCCACCACATCCCACATGAACCCCGATCCAGGTCTTCCTGCTTGTGACACTAACAGAAACATTTCAGTTTTCAGTGCAGAGAGAACACAGTTGTTGTTTGGGAAAGCTCTCTCCTCCATTCTCAGTTCCTAGGTATATGATTTAAATAGAACTGACCACCTACCTATCTCATGGGATGCTTGACCACTGACCTTGTATATACAACTCCCCGAACACAATGATTCGTTGAAGGATAAATACGTTACCTAACTAGAGGCAATGAAACACAAGGATGTTTATTGGATCCTCTGGGGAAGAAAACTTTTCTCATTCCTGTTAGATTTGATGGTGTAGGATGTGAAGTTTGGAAATATTGCCACCATCTTCCTACCAGATAAAGCATCAAAAGAGCCATTCCAGAGCAGGCAAAACAGAGAGGTGGATCTGCTGACATTTGTGCCCTAGATCAATCTATGTTTATAGGGACCACTAGCCATCAATATTTTGGCCATGAAAGCTAGTAAGTTAACAGTTTATTTAAACTGGCTTGGTTGGGTTTCCTATCACTTACCAATTGAAATATTCATAAAAGCCATTCATTAGCCCAATCTATTTCTCTTTTTCCTCTCTCTTATTCTGACTCCAAATGCCAAAGGAGCATACATGAGTCAGTGCTGTCATGATGTGCAGGTTGTAGTGATTAAACATAAAGAGTTTGCTCTCCACATTGTTCCCCAAGTTTAGCAGCTCATTATCAATATGTTGGCCGTAATTATTGCAGCACATTTACCCATTCTAAGCAGCTGAGTTTAAAATGAGATGCCAATGATTTCTGATTTTACAATGCTACTCATGTTTTGCTTATTTGAAGATCCTTGGCTGTGCACTAGTTAGCTCCAAGCTCATTTATGTTTTCTTTTTTATTCTTTTCTTTTTTCCTTTTTGGAGACGGAGTCTTGCTCTGTCACCCAGGCTGTAGCGCAGCGGCATAATCTTGGCTCACTGTAAACTCCGCCTCCCGGGTTCGAGCGATTCTCCTGCCTCAGCCTCCCAAGTAGCTGGGACTAAAGGTGTGTGCCACTGCGCCCGGCTAATTTTTATATTTTTGGTAGACACAGGGTCTTACCATGTTGGCCAGGCTGGTCTTGAACTCCTGACCTTGTGATCTGCCCACCTCAGCCTCCCAAAGTGCTGAGATTACAGATGTAAGCCACCATGCCTGGCCACATCAACATTTTCAACCAATGTTTGGCTGTTTCTCTCTTCCTAGATAACTTCTCAAGGATAACTTCTTGACTAATCTTTCTAGGAAGCATTTTTACTTTTGTTATGCCAAACACGTTTTTTTAACTTTTCATTTCCAGGCTACATATACCAGCCTTTCATCCTAAAAACATGTGAACAAAAGAAACACACAAAAAGGATTCCTCAAGTATATGTCCAAATCAGTAGATTGGCCTATCTCTGTTTTTTTATTCTCTAGCAAATTCTGAAAAAATAGTCTATACTAATTTCTTTGTGAAGCCATTCCACATTAATTCCTCATAGCATCATCTTCTGGCTGGTAGCTTTTCCTCTTTGCTGAAACTCTACTTCAGGGCATCAGGAATTTCCTAACTGATCCAGTGGTTCACCCTGCGGCATTTGATTTACTCTTTTCAGAACCCCTGCTTTCTGCTAATTTGGCACTTCATATTTTTCATATACGCCTGCTGCTTTGGTGTTTATGCTTTCTAGTCTCCTCTTTGGCAGTTCTGTGCCTTACCTTAAATACTCACATTCTCCTTAACTACCTGCCTGTCCTTAACTACCCTCCTGTTCTACACCTCCAATTTTATCCCTGCCCTTGACTTCAATTACTAGGATAGCATGGTAGCCCGTTTTGATATGGAATTCCAAGAGTTTTTTAAACCTTAATGGTTGAAAGTGAAACAACTTGGATATTTGAGAAGTAAAAAAATTGGTTTGTTCTACATAGGCTTTATTTTATCTTCAGCACAGACTCTGTGAGATGGTCTCTGTGAGAAGGGCATCAGGCATTAGAATAACTCTTTTGTTTTATAAAAAATCTTTTGAATAGATCTTTCAGTTATGCTGAAATAAAGTAAGGGCTCTCCTCTGGTGTTTAGAAGACTCAGACAATGGGATTCCAAGAGGCTAAACACTCCAGAAAGTAATGTGCAAGGTTGTCTTCACCATGAGCACAGCTGCATCACTCTCAGGTTCTGTGTTCTTCAGAAAATTGTCATGTTTTTTCTAAATGTGAATTTAGAGTGCACAGTCTTTCAGCATAGGGGTTGATCATTAATTTTGATTGCCCCTTGAATTTATCTTGGGCATAGAACTTGACGTCCTGATCTCAGGACAGCAAGACATGTCAAAAGGAGTTCTGTAGTGGATCGTAAGCTGGTCTCTGTGAGATGGGCATCAGGCATTAGAGGATGCAGAGACATGCTTGATAAGGGACTTCCATGGAAGGGCTTAAGTTGTAGATTTTGAAAGCATCTATCACTAATTCCTTACAGCAATTACAGCTGATTTTAGCTTCAGTTTGGAGAACAGGAGGAAGAGATTGAGCTCATGCTTGGGAGCCTGGTTATAGATAGCTGGACTTAAGGGGGAAAAAACAGGTAAAAGAGAAAAAAATGCAAAGGAACAATTCATCAGTTTGGAGCCAGAGAGCTGGTTGCAGAGGAAAGTGACAGCCAGGACACACTGGCAAACAAATAAACACTCACTGGGCATTCTCAAGAACTGTAGGACGGAGAACATATTCAAATAGCAAAGGCGCTCCAACTATTGAAGGTTAGCATCAAAGTAAAGGTACTTAAAAAATCTGAAACCCTTGAGTTGTAATTCACATCTCTAATTGACACTATATTTCTGAACTTCCATGCACATATATCTAGCATATTCCAGACATATTTTACCTTTAGTTCTATTGTTAGAAGCCATGTCTTCAAGCATAGGCAGGGAGAGCTTTGCCAGACAACAAACTCATTAACATTCAAAAATACCTGCAAGTCTAGAAGTCTGGACATATCTGGTTTAGAAGTCTAACTCTGTACAAATTCTTACCCCATGTTACTCCCTCTGATTATGAGTTACTGCTGCTACTTGATGTTTCCTCCTGGTAATCTGTCAGTGTTGCTTGGGTCTCTCTCTCAATCTCTCTATTTCTTGTTTGAGTATTTGTTCTTGTGCTTAGGTTTGTCTTCACAATTCCAGACCCATTTCTAGCCACCGGGTGCCTGCACAATTTTGCTCCTGATTCTGATTACCAGGATGCCTGGTATTCAGTTCAGGTAATCAACAGGTATTTGTTAAATGAGTGAAGATTCCTTGGGAAGTCCCTCTACTCAGTGATTTCAAGGGTCTTAGCCTCTAATGTAAGCTGAATGTCACTCAATTTCTTTCTATCAGACTAGTTTCATAAAGAACTGATTGACATCAATGCAGTATCTATCCCCAAATTAAAGATTCTTAGATTTAGTAAGACATAAAAGCCAACTGAGGATGATTTTACAGAGATAATTTGACTCTGTATTAAGGGAAAGGCATTCTTTTCCATCATTTTATGCTTTCATTCCTTGGTAACGAGCGCCCACCTGTTTTCATTTTCTCAGGATTAAAAATTGCTCTCAGGGAAATATTTGATACCTTCATTAGAAAATGTAAATCATATACTTTCATGTGTTATGTATCCTAGAGTTATTTGCATTTTACTCATACTTAATACATAAAAATTTTATTTAAAATGGAACTATTTTGTTATTACTTAAACTTTAAGTAAAATTTAACACCTCCGTTAGGGGTTGTGATACATTTAATTCTCATGTCAACTCTATTAAGTGAACATTGTCCTTACTCCTATTTTGTAGATGATAAAGCCAGGGATGCTAAGTAACTTCCTTAAAGACAGAGAGTATTAAGTAGAGAATCCAGACTTTGAACAACCTACTCTTTCTGCATCCAGCGTCCATGCTCTAACCATGGTAATTATGAAAAAGATTGGTTCATGTTAACCAAAGAAAGTTATAAATTATGTTTTTAGGAGGTATTAGTAAGCATGATACCCATTGTAAAAGTATACCTCTCAGACAGCTCCTGCCCTGATATTCATGAGGCCAAAGATGCTACTTTGCTTGGCAATAACCCAATCCAAATAAGGACAATTGAACAGATTTTTTAGGCCACGTGTTTCTGGATTGAAATTGTGTAAGTTTGAAAAACAATAGCCTCTAGAGACACATCTCGACACCACACTCTTAAAGTACTGGCATTTGCATTTGAAAATGTCTTAGAAAATCCAACAGTCATATTCATTAAGGTATTGTGCTATCATCTCCACTAAGAGTCAGAATTCAGAAATTGTTTTTGTTTTTCTCAGCAAAACCATCTTTAAAGGGACATTTTTTATTTGATTGCTTTCTTAACTGAAATTTTGCAGTCAAATAGGACCTGTGTGTGTGTGTGTGTGTGTGTGTGTGTGTGTGTGTGTGTGTTTTAAACCAGTTAATAATTTGTGTTTTATCCTGCTTTATTTTGTGTTGACTTGTTTTGTTTCAGTCCAGCCCAACTTTAAAACGATACTTCTCTGGAATACTCACTGAATCATTTTTTTCTAGAAAGAGAATTATCTATCAAAAAACACTTCAGAAGTCAAAAGGTTTTTAAAGTTTAAAAGCAACTAAACGTTTCTTGGACCTGACTCCTTTTACATAAACTCTGTGTTACTGATAGTTTTAAGGGAAATGATACTTTAATAATTGTATAGACATCGCAACAGAAACATCCTCAGTTTACTGCTGTGTGTCTCAATAAGTATGTAGAAAATCAAACCACAGGAATTATTATTGCTCCAAAAATTCATAAGCTGATATTTTGATCATAAAATCACAGCTCTTAGAAGATATATAAGAGGTAATCTTAGGTCTGACCTGTGGTATGATGGTAAATGTTTAACAACAGACTCTCCAGAAAAAATAAAGTCTGATTTATAGCATATTATTTTTCATGGGTGCGAATACTCCCACTGTAGCTGATTTCAAGCTAGCCATGAAATTACTGAAGGTAGAATTGAAAAGAGATGCAACACAATGAGTACACCACTGAGGCTGACGATCCTGACAACCTGTGCACTTTCATCAAACTTCCAGTGTCTCTGAAATCACCTTTTTATCAAATGTTAGAAAAGGGATGATGATGGGAACTGCGCTTCATAGCCCAGGCCCTAGAGTCAAACTGCCAAGGCCTTAATCCAACTCTTCAACTCCTGTCTTCCCTTTGGTAAGCTATGTAGCTTTTCTGTGATTTAAGTTTTCTCATATACAAAATGGTAATAATAGAGTTTCTGTCTCATAGGACTTTTATGATGTTTAAATAAAATGGTACATATAAAATGCGTAGAAGATTTTTTGGCACATAGTAGACCTTTAATTCGTGTTAGCTACAGGATTTACAAGTCCAGCTATCAGAATGTTTTATATGTTGTCAGCTAAATCTTTCAAAGGTCATTAAAAACCATTCTGTTTTATAGGAATACTCTGAGAAGAGCCAGGTATAGAGGAAGGAGTACTAAGTAAGAAGTCACGGGTTAGGTTTGAGTCCCAGTTTTGCCAACGCTTCCATCCATGACCTCTGTCAAACCATTTTCCTTCTAAGAGCTTTAATTCTCTCATTAGTAAGATGTAGAAAGTAATAATCATCCTGCCAATCACATAGGATTGTGGTGAGACTAATGTGAGATAATGAAACTAAGAGCCCTTTGAAGATGATACAAATGTGGGATATTATTATTAATCCAATTTAAAAATCATGATGCCATGGAAGCATTATAATAAAATAATAAAAGTTTGGTGTAAATATTAGGAATAATGTGGCATTAAGAATGGGATGTTTTGTTATAGGAAGGAAAAAAAGAAATTAATTCCTACCACAAAACAGGGCAGCATTGTGTTCAACCTCTTTTCCCCACAAAAGAGCAATTTTCAAATGAAAACGAGCTATACTTTAGATATAACATACATTTAAATGAGTTAGGGATCATAGGGAACTAAGTTAGCAAATATCAATGGAGTCAGACTTTTCAGAGAATGGAAATGTATCCAAAAATGAACAAATAAAGCATATAATAATCTATCAAATGAAAGACAGGACACTTAGGCAAACCAGGTAGTATTAAGCCATTCGAAGATAAATAATGTAAATCTTTAAATAGTTCTTTGGTTCTTAAGTTTTATAGATAAATAGAAAAGAAAATATCTGGTCAAGGACAGATTGAAGAAATCTTAAACCTGCTAAGTTCAGTCATCTTAAGAACAATAAGAGCACACATAAAAAGGAAGGAGCAAGGTAACAACATCAGGTATTTTTAACATTTATACTTTGGATTCTTTTTACTTAGAAGAATCATGTACATTCATATACATTCAGTGAACATTCACCGAGAAAACAATTCTGGATAGAATTTACAATCTAAAAATATACCCATGTTATTCTCTCTCTCTCTCTCTCTCTCTCTCTTTCTCTCTTTCTTTCTTTCCATGCAGACTGGAGTGCAGTGGTGCAATCTCAGCTCATTGCAACCTTGGCCTTCCAGGCTCAAGTGATCCAGCCACCTCAGCCTTGCAAGTAGCTGGGATTACAGACACATGCCACCATGCCTGTCTAATTTTTGTGTTTTCTTGTAGAGCTGAGGTTTTGCTATGTTGCACAGGCTAGTCTTGAACTCCTAGGCTCAAAAGTGATCTGCCCATTTCAGCCTCCCAAAGTGCTAGGATTATAGGTGTGAGTCACTGTGCTCAGCCTGTTTTCTTTTTCTTAAATAATGTCTCCAAGCTATGCTTTAGTAGAGGGGTTTCATTCTGAGGACAAAAAAAGAGTCACTTGTGCAACAAAGCTCTCACTATGGCCTCTTCTGCCAGCTATTAGTAAATATTCTCATTATTAAATATTTTTAAAATGAGAATACAATAAAGGGATACTTTTAAGTTTCCTTGTTCAATGAAAAAAAGCAGAATGAAAAACCATTTATGTAGTATACTCCCTTCCATGAAAGGAGGAGAGAAAAATACAAAATAAAACTAGGTAATAAACCACAGGAAAGACATATAAGAAATTTATGAGAAACAGAGTAGACTGACCAGGCAAGAATTTCATCATGTGAATTTTTAACTTATTAAACAATGTGTGTGTGTGTGTGTGTGTGTGTGTCTGCATGCCTGTGAAGATACACATATAGGTAAATTAAAACTAGTGTTATGTAGTTGTCCATCTTGTTTTACATCGCTCATGTTCCCCAAGCTTAGGCCTGGCACAGGCATGGATACCTGCAGAGTGAAAAGGGCCTAGTGGGTGTCCTCACCTCCATGTTCCCAATCACTTTGGTGCTTCTGGTTGTTCAGCAATGTGATGGGAGAGGGAGGAAATGGCTGGCTAGACTGGTGATTTTGCTGTCACCTATGTGACAAATGCCCAAATGCTGCCTATTTTTTTCTCCTGGGAACCATTTGTGTGTCCTTCAGAGACAACTTGTTAACACCAAGAGAATACTTTGAACATATATTTTCTGATATTTTAGGTTAATTTTTATAATTCCTACCCTAGCTTTTATGCCATCATTCACTCTATGTAACCTCTTTTTCACTGACTTAAGTACTTTCAGTACTTTAAGAGACCTCTATTCTACCTGCTTTGTAGCTTTGAAAAAAATTAGCACCTTTTCCGTATCGAACTCTGGAAATGTATGCCTCTCTTCCCACAGGTTCCCTCTTACCTCTGAATTCACAGGTAGCCCTGATTAGCCTGTCATTTTTTTTCCTTTTTGAGAAAAGAAATAGGAACCAGATATCTTTGAATACCAAGAGACATTGGTAACATCTGGATTTGGCAAATATCCTCCAGGGGTGAAAGGCCTCTTTGAGGGTCACAGCACTAAGCTGGTAGCCCTCTTCAAATAAGTCCCCTTTCCTAATTTACTTACTAATGAGAATTATGAGGCTAGGTTTGGATAATCAAAAACACACATTTGGGACTGCCCCTTAGCAATCCCTGTATAGAGGGCCTGATAGACACATCTCATGAGAATGTTGGGCATGTAACAGCCATTTTCCTAAAGGGACTCTGAAATCTGAGATAATAGGGAAAATCCTTACATCAGTGAATATCAGTATAAGCCTACATATATCTCTGACATTTAAAAATCTGATCCCAAGGGGAGTGAGGGTAAGGGAAGAGGAGATTTTTTTTTCACTTTATAACTTTAGTGTTTGACTATTTTATGACATTCAAGCATTTGCATTAAAATGTGTATTAATTTTAGAGAATCACAGTCCAGTCAATTAGCTACATGAAGAAGAACCTTTCATATTTTAATGAGATTTGATTTCGGTTTCTTATGAAGATATGCTAAATTCTGGTTTGAGATAAAGGAATTTCAAGAAAGAGGAACAAAGAGGGGAGTGAGGCAAAGAAGATAAAAGAGAGGAAGGTTAAAACTTACCTTGTTTCATCAATATAAACTGCTTCCAGCACAGATGCTGCATATTCAATATTCTTCTTCAAGTCAATGACGTTAACGTCACCTCTTTCCAGCTGCTTCACTAAGCATCGTAGTCTATTTCAAAAAATAGCCAAAGAGAGAGAAACAGAAAGGAATTTATTGTAACTATATGGAAAATAATACAGTATTAAATATACTAAGTTAAGACTTTTAACATAGCTATTTCCAAGTCAACAAAGAGCAATATTTTCAGATTCTTTGACATAATTAAGACCAATCTTTATTATGTAAGAAATTATTAGAAATTATATTCAGCTCTCAATAATATTAAGAGGATAGGTAGCTAGTTTAAGTGCAATATTTCAGAGATAGTCTTCCTGAAAATTCAAGACAATATAGACATTTTCAGAAAAGTATATTCCTATAATTTATTCCATGGCTTTTCTGCTTTTTCAGTGTTGACACTAGGAGAATATTCAAACGATGCTCCTCTTAATTCACAATTGCAAAAATATGTAAGCAACCTAAGTGCTCATTGACAAATGCATGGGTAAAGAAAATGTGAGATACACACACATAAACACACACACACAAAAAGGAATACTACTCAGCCATAAAAAGGAATAAAATAGTTTTATTTTTTAGCAACTTAGATGGAGCTGGAGGCCATTATTCTAAGTGAAGTAAATCAGGAATGGAAAGTCAAGTATTGTATGTTCTCCCTTTTAAGTGTGAGCTAAACTGTGAGAATGCAAAGGCATCAGAATAATATAATGGTCTTTGCGGACTCACAGAGGAAGGGTGGGAGGGTGCATGGGATGAAATATTACATATTGGGTACAGTGTACACTGCTCGGGTGATGGGTGCACAAAAATCCCAGAAATCATCACAAAACAACCGATTCATGTAACCAGAAACCACCTGTACCCCCCCAAAAAACTATTGAAATAAATGAAAAACTGAAAAATAAAATAAAAAGATTTCATAAAATAAACAAAAAAGAGTGATCTTCTGACTCCTAGATTAGCTATTATTTACTGTATAAAGCAATAAAGACAAAGAGAAAAGGCAAAACTTCCTTAGAAGTTTAATTGAGACAAGAAAAAATACACGTGTGTGCCCTTAGCATACTTCCTGCACTCGTTTTTCACTTCAGGCAAATGTGAAAATATTTTCTCATATTTGAGTCTTTAGGATGATGTGTCCCAATGCTGTCAGGAATTTTAAAGCATAGGACTCAGCTAGATTCCTGAATTACAGAAACCATAGGATAATTTATGTTATTATGTTAAGCCCCAAGCCTTGTGATACTGTTATACAGCAATAGATAGCTAATAAAGTAAGGTGATACAAATTACCTTAAGTTTGTAATAGCTTTGGCAACTTTGATGCATTAAAGCCACGTATTCCTGAAGATACTGCCCTTCACCAAGTACAAGAAGAACATACTTACTCTCTCCATACTATAGATAAGCAACATGAAGACTACTTGTCTGTTTTCCTAAGTCATCAGACAGAATTTAGTTCCATTCTATTCAAACGTATTGCAAAAGAGAGAGTAGAGTGCAGCTACTTTTAGGCACTCCCATAGAGATAACTTAGCAGATTTTTAGCAATTTTTTTTGGATAATTTCCAATGCCAAGGGTGAAGATACAAAGGCAAGTTAAGAATTTCACCAAAGCTATTTGACATTTCTCCACCCATAAGAAACAGTTCATTTCTCTATGGGAAAAAAGACACACCTACATGATAACTTCTTATTCAGGAAGCTGTAAACAATTACTTTTTTGTGCCATTTAATTTGTATGGTAAAATATCAGCAGGAAACAACATTGAAAAATAAATTGTATACACCAATAAATACATCTTATTAATACAGAATAAGCAAAACAAAGCACAACAAAAATACAACTGAAACAGGTTACTTAGAAAGGAGAATTAAGCCTGGCTATAAGGCTTGTCTGAAACACTGAATGTGATAATAACAGATCAAGATATAGAGGATTTTGAGATTTTTGTCATGCTTATGACCCAAGAACATTATTCTTCATCAAATTATCCTTTATTTATTAAAATAAAAGAAAAAAATTTTGGTTTTTTTTTCCCATAGTTCTGCAATGGCTTACAAATATACTATCATATGTCTTTCTTGTGAAAATTACTTGAATACAGCTTGGTTCTACTTGGTTGTGTAATATTGTTTAAAACAATAAATACTTAAAATGGTTGCCTTTCCTTTTTCCTGAAAAACTGCATTCTATTTTTCTTTGTTAGCGATTTTCCCACTAAAAATACTACATTGTCTAAGCTCTCTTGAAGCTAGGTATGGTCACATAACTAAATTCTTGCCAGAGCTGTGCATGGAGGTTGCTGGGTGACACTTTCACAACAGGAGAGAGCTAGCTGCACTGGAAGGAGTTCTCTTGCATCCTTGCCTGTTCCTTACTGCCTGAAATGCAGCGGAACTGTCTAAAGGCCCAGTAGCCATCTGGGAACATGAAATGACCTGGCAAAAGAAAGTGTGTACCACACACTAAGAATGGTAGAAAAGAAAAATGGAAGTGGTCTGGATATCATGCTGTGGGTCCACCTGAATGAAATCACCCATCTCTGGACATGTTTCTGATGCAAGAACAACAAAAATTGCATTTAAGCCACGATTATTTTGTGGTTTCTTTTATATGCCGATGAAGCAAAAACGCACTGGTAAATGAATAGAGAATGAATCAAAATAAGGTACTAAAGAATGGAGAAATCATTATTATCAAATGGGATGATGACTCCCTGGGAGACCACTGACAAGTGCATTTCCTAACTCACAACAGCCTGTGGTTGTTCTTAGGAGAATCATCCCATCTGCAACTATGACTGATAAGACTTGTGATAATCAAGAGGCTGTAATGCTCACACGATGAACATGCCCTTTCACATAGAGATCTCAATGTGGTTTAAAAACAAAATATTATGAATTATCTCTTGATATTCATAATTAGGTATATAAACCTATAATTCGACATAAAACTTCCACTTGGGAAAAACACTTCAGTAAGGCTTACCACCCAACTAGAAAATGTAATTACACATAGTTATAACTCAGTAAAACCATATCCCCTCATACACACGCACACACACACACACACACACACACACTCCTAAATTCACAATGCCAACCCAAAAAGACTGGATAGGAACGTATATTGGGGGGTTACCAGGACTCGTTTTTTGTCCTTTGTTTGTTGCACTACATTTTCAATAGTGAGTGCACATTTCTATTTACATAAAAAGGAAAACCTTTATATTGTAAAAATATTATTTATAACTAGAACATCAACTTAATGGAATAATTTATATCATTACTGTCCTAACTGTAATCATTTATATCATTACTATCCTATTTGTGAATATGCTTTTATAATCAAATTACATGTAGAATAATCCTCAACAATCTTATTTCAGCTATTATTTTACTTTCTTCCTAGATAATACAAGGTCAAACATCTTCATAATTTTCAAATAGTCATATGTTCTATACTGGTAGGTTCCAAAATGTTAAGGCTTTTTGTATATATCTGTAGAAACTTATCTCTATTTTTAAGAGGATAATCACATCCTATTTACCTGATTCTTAAGCCATCCAATAGGCAAATTCTCAGAGCTGAAAATAAAGTATTTTATGCACAAATTCATGTGCATAAAATAAACAAGTTCCCTTAATTTAGTGAAAACCCTTTAATAATGATTTTGCTTCTTTCATCAATCAGTGTGGGCAAGCTGAGTAGAAAACAATGTTCTTAATTTCTGGAATAGATAAGTTGTTCTGGTGCCCAAAGCTTAGGGTAAGGGCCTGTTCTTGATGTTCAATTTTTCTGACCCAGAAAATCGTGGATTAGGACCCTACCAGCTACTGTGTTTGGTAGAAAAACAAGTAAACAGCTGTTGTATCAAACAGTATAGACAACATTGCTAAAAAGGTGCTAAAATCCCAGTTCAGTTAAATAAATAATTATTGGGTGTCTATCACTGCACCTGGGGCTGTGTAAAAGAATATATATCTAGATATAGTTATTAGTACATATATAAGAATATATATGTATATATAAGTACATAAATAAGGATATACATAAAACACACTGATATATACATATATAGTATATAATGCATGGGTACCTGTGTGTGTACCACAATACCTTCTTCAAGGTAGCTGCAATCTCTGAGGGGTGTATGACATGCAAACAATGTGGTCAAATGTTAAACTGTAGTTATTTCCCATTGCTTCTTTTATGCACATCCTAATTTCTAAGCAAACTGGTTTAGTCACTGTTCCTCAAAAACTCTCACATCATCTTACATTCAAGTCCTTCTCTTTTAGTGAAATCTCTTTCTCCCACATTCCTACCATCTGTACCTGCCTAATTATATTTGGTTACCAGGCATATCTGGGATGCCACTAGTCTCGTAAGACCTTTGAAGATGCCTGTCCATTGTGATTGCTGCCTACATAGAAACTAAACCAAATTTTATTAATTTCCCATTGACAGCATTTGCATTTCTCTGACTTTCCTTATAATTTCAATTTCTTGTATATGATGTTTTCCCAATTGGCCTCTCATCAAATAAAAAATTTTCAGGTATGCAAATAAACAGGAAAATTCACCCATGATGAGGATAAAAATAAATGATTTTAAATTGACCCAAACATGACAAAGATGATAGAATTTGCAGACAAAAATGTTGACTGTTATTATAAAATCAAAATAATATAAACAACATTAGACCAATAAATTCAATAACTTGAATGAAATAATTTTCTTTAAAAACACAAGCTACCAAATATCAAAAAGAAACAAATAAATGAAATTTGTAGCTAAAACTCCTTCATCTAAGAAAACTTCTGGCCCAAAAGACTTTACTAAAAACATTTAAGGATGTAATAATATCTATACATACAATCATAAATAATTCCCAACTCATTCTAGATGACCAAATTACTTTTATAACAAAACTAGATGCAATCATTGAGGAGGAGGAGAATTATATTAATATAACATTTAAGAAAAGACAAACAATCCTAATAGTGACAGAAAGCAGATAGTAGTTGTTTGGGAATGGAGAAAGTGAGAATCAGGGAGGAAGAGGTACAAGGAAACTTTTGAGAGTAATGGGTAATGTTAATTTTTGGTTATGGTGATGGTTTCACAAGTGTATGCCTGTGTCTGCACTTATCAAATTGCAAATTACAAACTAAAATTTGTAATCAGTAATTTGAGAAAGAAAAAGGCTATGGGCTAAAGCTAAAATGCTATTGTTATATACCTTCATTTTTCATCAATTTTATTAAAAATTTAAAATTCTAAGTTATATTATCAAAGACATGAAAAAAAAACTAAAGCATTGTTAAGCTCCTAATGATATTTTTCCAAAGAGAATGACACAAATCTTTCATAATTCGTAAGACTTTAAAAATCAGCCTAAAAGCATGTGTTGAGCACACTTTGATCTGGCTAGTTTTTAAAGGGACTTCCTTAACTTCTAACAATCAGGACACTTAAAAGAAGGCAGAAACCAAAATAGCAATACCATTTTTGAAAGTAATTGATTGGCTCTGTGATTAAATCAAGCAATTGCAGAAGAAAAATAATTTCTACTTTTGAACGAAGAGTACTGAGTTGTAGAGAATTATTGAGTCTTTTTATTCAAATATAGAACTGCTACATTCCAAATGAAGTTATTCAATGTAAAATGATGCAGTTTTTATAATCAAGTACTCTGAATACTTTCTAAGTTATGGTTAGATAACCCAATCTTGCAAAATGACCATCTACATAACTAACAATGTTCTCGTATGGAAAAATCCTGTGTGTCTACACGTCTTTTTAAATTTCAGGATATAAAATACACAGAATATCCCTCATGTGACAGAGCATGAATAACAAATAATGATTAAATCAATAAAATATATTAAAATAATTTATAACTATTACATTACTATCAATGTTCCCATTTGTGATATGATTAAAATACAAAAGTGAGAATGATATGGTTGTAAGAAATCCATACTAAGAATCAAATGAGCTAAGGTTAAAACAAATTATATACCTATAATATATATTAACATTAAAATCTGGCCATAAGCAGAAGTGCATGAAATTGCATAAATAGAAACTGTCAGAACAGAAGCAACTGTGTCATTTTCAGTAAATCCTGTTTGACTCTAAAACAATAAAAAAATTGATAATAAAATCCATTAAATAATGAAGTCTTATCTATTCTGCCAGTCAATGCTCAGGAAATTAAACCCTAACTTAGTCAAAATGCAGTGCTTATGGATTTAAAGACTTTTCCAGTGTTTTTTGAATATAGGCAAATATAATTGTAAAGCTCCATGATACCTTTATTTTACAGGATAAATAATTCTCCAAATAATTTCTATATTCAACAAAATGAAAACAAATGGGATCAATGGCATAATGTACAGCATGAGGGCTACAGTTAATAATATGGTATTGTATACTGGAAGTTTGCCAAGAGAATAGACTTTCAGGTACTTTTAACACCAAATAAAACCAAAAAAAGCTATTTATATGAGATGATGGATATGTTAATTTGCTTGAGTGTACTAATCACTTGACTGTATATGTATGTAAAACATCGTGTTGGTCTATCTTCAATATATACAACAAAAATAGTATGGCAAACAGTATTACTTTTAAGTGTTTATAGTCTATGTTTAAAGGAGTAAAATAATCCCATTGTGGCAGAGAATATGTGATTGAAAAATTGTTTTAAGTAAAAAGGAATATATAATTGTTCTCTCTCTTCCCCAAGGAGTCACAATATAGGTAAATTATTTCTTTACTTCAAGAGGTATTAACTTTTTTCTACAAAAATGGACATTATGGAAGATCGGGGGAAGATGGCCGACTAGGAACAGCTCAGGATTTCAGCTCCCAGTAAAAGTGCAGCGGGTGAGTGGATGCCACATTTCCAGATGGATTGTTATTGCCCACAGACCAGGAGATTCCCAGGCGGAGAAGCCCCATGGGTCACCAGCACGGCCCGATGGCTGTTTCGGCCCGAACGGCTGCTTTGCTGGCGCCCTGGCGGAGCGGTTCTGTGTACAAAAGACACTGGTTCGGGTGCCCTCTTAGCTGGCAAGTGGAGCTCTGAGATGGCAGAGTCACCCATTCATCTGAAATAGCGAGCCAGGCCAGGAGATTCCAAGGCAAAAAACCCGCCAGGAATCTCAGCGCGGCTGTTTCAGCCGGCTCAGTGAGTGGCGGCACAGGAGATTCCGGTGCCTTTTCAACAGGCGACTGGAAGACTGGGAGAGAGTTGACCGTTCAGCAACAACAACAACAACAACTAGAAGACTCTGAGTCAGGGAGCCAGGTGATCAGGCTCGGCTGGTCCCACCCCCAATCCCCCCCACACACACGCAAAAATCAGTAATTGAAAATGCTCTGGGTTGCGAGTTTCACAGCAAGCACAGCTGAACCCGGGACAGTCTGCCTCTGTGGGGGAGGGGCTTCCGCCATTACTGAGTCACTCCACCACTAGGGAGGCAGCCTGCCGTTGCCGAGGCAACCCGCCACTACAGAGAGAGTCCATCATAACAGAGGCAGGCCACCATTGCCAAGGTAGTTCTAACTATACCCATATAAACAGGACTGCAGGGAAGATCACATGGCAGCTGGGCGGAGCCCACAGCAGCCCAGCAAAGCCTCTGCAGGCAGACAGTGCCTAGGCTGCCTCCTAGCAGACAGGGCAGCCCTGAAAGAAAAAAAAAGGCAGCAGCACAATGGAAACTCGTAAATAAAGCTCTAACTCCCTGGGACAGAGTACCTGGGGAAAAAAAAAATAGGGAGTTTTTGAGTTCTGCTGCAGCAGACCTAACAGCACCTGCCCAGCAACTCTGAATGAACAACGGAGCTCACAGCTCAGGACTTAAGCTCCAATAAAGGACAGACTGTCTCCTCAAGCAGCTCCCTGATCCCTGTATATCCAGTCACCTCATAAAGAAGAGAACAGACTGACAAGGCGGATATCCTTCTGAGACAAAGATAGCAGAAGAAGAAACTGGTAGCAACCCTTACCGTTCTGCAGCTGCTGCAGGTGATCTCCAGGCAAGCAGGGCCTGGAGTGGACCTCAGCAGTCCTACAGCAGAGGGGCCAGACTGTTAGAAGGAAAGCTAAGAAAAAGAAGTAACTTCAGCATCCACAAACTGGAAGTTCACTCAGAGACCCAATCTGAAAGTCAGTAACTACAAAGACAACAGGTGGATAAACCCACAAAGATGGGAAGAAACCAGCACAAAAAGGATGAAAACATCTGAAACCAGAACACCTCTCCTCCTAAAAGGGATCACGGCTCCTCACCAGCAAGGGATCAAGGCTGAATGGAGAAGGGGTGTGACGAAATGACAGAATCAGACTTCAGAAGATGGGTAGTAAGAAACTACAGTGAGCTAAAAGAACATGTTTTAACCCAATGCAAATAAACTAAGAACGTTGAAAAAAGATTTGACAAAATGCTAACAAGAATGGACAACACAGGGAGGAATATAAGTGAATTGATGGAGCTGAAAAACACAACACGAGAACTTCGTGAAGCATGCACAAATTTCAACAGCCGAATTGACCAAGCAGAAGAAAGGATATCAGAGGTCGAAGATCAACTCAATGAAATAAAACGAGAAGGCAAGAATAGAGAAAAAAGAGTAAAAAGGAATGAACAAAGTCTCCAAGAAATGTGGGACTATGTTTAAAGACCTAATCTACGTTTGATAGGTGTACCTGAATGTGACGGAGAGAATGAATCCAAGCTGGAAAATACTCTTCAGGATATTATCCAGGAAAACTTCCCCAACCTAGCAAGGCAGGCCAATATTCAAGTCCAGGAAATACAGAGAACACCACAAAGGTATTCCTCAAGCAGAGCAACCCCAAGGCACATAATTATCAGATTCACCAGGGTTGAAAGGAAGGAGAAAATGCTAAGGGCAGCCAGAGAGAAAGGTCAGGTTACCCACAAAGGGAAGCCCATCAGACTCACAGCAGATCTCTCAGCAGAAACCCTACAAGCCAGAATAGAATGGGGGCCAATATTCAACATCCTTAAAGAAAAGAACTTTCAACCCAGAATCTCCTATCCAGCCAAACTAAGCTTCATAAGTGAAGGAAAAATAAAATCCTTTGCGAACAAGCAAGCACTCAGAGATATCATCACCACCAGACCTGATTTACAAGAGCTCCTGAAAGAGGCTCTACACATATAAAGGAACAGCCAGTACCAGCCACTCCAAAAACATACCAAATGGTAAAAAGCATCAACACAATCAAGAATCTGCATCAACTAATGAACAAAACAGCCAGCTAGCATCAAAATGGCAGTATCAAATTCACACATAACAATATTATCCCTAAATGTAAATGGACTAAATGCCCCAATCAAAAGACACAGACTGGCAAATTGGATAAAAAGACAAAACCCATC
>NW_022436968.1:12788081-12789007 GCF_009761245.1 Sapajus apella | reverse complement strand
CCATCTCACATGCAAGGATACACAAATTCTCAAAATAAAGGGATGGAGGAAGAGTTACCAAGCAAATGGAGAGTAAAAAAAGCAGGAGTTGCAATTCTCATCTCTGATAAAATAGACTTTAAAGCAACAAAGATCAAAAGGGACAAAGAAGGACATTACATAATGGTAAAAGGATCAATGCAACAAGAAGAGCTAACGATCCTAAATATATACGCACCCAATACAGGAACACCCAAATACATAAGGCAAGTTCTTAATGACTTACAAAGAGACATAGACTCCCGCACAATAATAGTGGGAGACTTTAACACCCCATTGTCAATATTAGACAGATCAACCAGACAGAAAATTAACAAGGATACGCAGGACCTGAACTCAGACCTGGAACAGGCAAACCTAATAGATATTTACAGAACTCTCAACCCCAAATCCACAGAATATACATTCTTCTCAGCACCACATCACACCCACTCTAAAATTGACCACATAATCAGAAATAAATCACTCCTCAGCAAGTACAAAAGAACAGAAATCATAACAAGCAGTCTCTCAGACGACAGTGCAATCGAGTTAGAACTCAGAATGCATAAACTAACTCAGAACCGCACAGCTTCATGGAAACTGAACAACTGGCTCTTGAATGTTGACTGGATAAACAATGAAATGAAGGCAGAAATAAAGATGTTCTTTGAAACTAATGAGAATGAAGACACAACATACCAGAATCTCTGGGACACATTGAAAGCAGTCTCTAGAGGAAAATATATAGCAATAAGTGCCCACATGAGAAGCAAGGAGAGATCTAGAATTGACACCCTAGCATCAAAATTGAAAGATCTAGAGGAGCAAGATCAAAAAAAACTCAAAAGCTAGCAGAAGACAAGAAATAACTAAGAGCAGAGCTGAAGGAGATAGAGACACAAAAA
>NW_022436968.1:12751038-12787981 GCF_009761245.1 Sapajus apella | reverse complement strand
TAAAAAAGAAAAGAGAGAATAACCAAATTGATGCAATAAAAAACGATCAAGGGGATATCACCACAGATTCCACAGAAATTCAAACCATCATCAGAGATTATTACAAACAACTCTATGCACATAAACTAGTAAACCTGGAAGAAATGGATAAATTCCTGGACACTTGCCCCTTCCCAAGCCTAAACCAGGAAGAAGTTGAAACCCTGAACAGACCAAAAACAAGGTCTGAAGTTGAAGCAGCAATTAAGAGCCTACAAGCCAAAAAAAGCCCAAGTCCAGATGGGTTCACAGCCGAATTTTACCAGACATACAAAGAGGAGCCAGTACCATTCCTTCTGAAACTATTCCAAATAATCCAAAAAGAGGTAATCCTTCCCAAATCATTTTATGACACCAACATCATCCTGATTCCAAAACCCAGCAGAGACTCAACAAGAAAAGAAAACTTCAGGCCAATATCCATGATGAACATAGATGCAAAAATCTTCAATAAAATACTGGCAAGCCGATTGCAACAGCATATCAAAAAGCTTATCCACCATGATCAAGTAGGCTTCATCATGATCTGGTTGCAAGGGATGCAAGGCTGGTTCAACATGTGCAAGTCTATAAATGTAATTCACCACATAAACAGAACCAAAGACAAAAACCACATGATTATCTCAATTGATACAGAGAAGGCCTTTGACAAAATTCAACAGTCTTTTATGCTAAAAACTCTCAATAAACTAGGTATTGATGGAACGTATCTTAAAATAATAGAAGCTATTTACGACAAACCAACAGCCAATATCATACTGAATGGGCAAAAACTGGAAGCATTCCCCTTGAAATGTGGCACTAGACAAGGATGCCCTCTATCACCACTCCTATTCAATATAGTACTAGAAGTTCTAGCCAGATCAATCAGGCAAGAAAAAGAAATAAAGGGTATTCAAATAGGAAAGGAGGAAGTCAAACTGTCTCTATTAGCAGACGACATGATTGTATATCTAGAAGACACCATCGTCTCAGCCCAAAATCTCCTGAAACTGATAAGCAAGTTCAGCAAAGTCTCAGGATACAAAATCAATGTGCAAAAACCACAAGCATTCCTATACACCAATAACAGACTTAAAGAGAGCCAAGTCAAGAACGAACTGCCATTCACAATTGCTACAAAGAGAATAAAATATCTAGGAATACAACTAACAAGGAACGTAAAGGACCTCTTAAAGGAGAACTACAAGCCACTGCTCAACGAAATAAAAGAGGACACAAACAGATGGAGAAACATTCCATGTTCATGGAACATTCCATGTTCATGGTTAGGAAGAATCAATATCTTGAAAATGGCCATACTACCCAAAGTAATTTACAGATTCAGCACTATTCCCATCAAGCTACCAATGACCTTCTTCACAGAACTGAAAAAAACACCTTAAACTTCATATGGAACCAAGAGAGAGCCTGCATAGCCAAGTCAATTCTAAGCAAAAAGAACAAAGCAGGAGGCATCACTCTACCGGACTTCAAACTATACTACAAGGCTACAGTAATCAAAACAGCATGGTACCAGTACCAAAACAGAGATATAGACCAATGGAACAGAACAGAGGCCTCGGAGGCAACATAACATATCTACAACCATCTGATCTTTGACAAGCCTGACAAAAACAAGCAATGGGGAAGGATTCCCTGTTTAATAAATTGTGTTGGGAAAACTGGCTAGCCATGTACAGAAAGCAGAAACTGGACCCCTTCCTGATACCTTACACTAAAATTAACTCCAGATGGATTAAAGATTTAAACATAAGACCTAACACCATAAAAACCCTAGAAGAAAATCTAGGCAAAACCATTCAGGACATAGGTGTAGGCAAGGACTTCATGACCAAAACACCAAAAGCATTGACAACAAAAGCCAAAGTAGACAAATGAGACCTAATCAAACTCCACAGCTTCTGCTCAGCAAAAGAAACAGTCATTAGAGTGAATCAGCAACCAACAGAATGGGAAAAAATTTTTGCAGGCTGCCCATCTGACAAAGGGCTGATATCCAGAATTTACAAAGAACTAAAACAGATCAACAAGAAAAAAACAAACAAGCCCATTCAAAAGTGGGCGAAGGATATGAACAGACACTTTACAAAATTACTCATACATGAGGCCAACAAACATATGAAAAAATGCTCATCATCACTGGTCATTAGAGAAATGCAAATCAAAACTACATTGAGATACCATCTCACACCAGTTAGAATGGTGATCATTAAAAAATCTGGAGACAACAGATACTGGAGAGGATGTGGAGAAATAGGAACACTTTTACACTGTTGGTGGGAGTGTAAATTAGTTCAACCATTGTGGAGGGAGACAGTGTGGTGATTCCTCAAGGACCTAGAAATAGAAATTCCATTTGACCCAGCAATCCCATTACTGGGTATATATCCAAAGGATTATAAATCATTCTACTATAAGGACACGTGCACATGAATGTTCATTGCATCACAGTTTACAATAGCAAAGACCTGGAACCAACCCAAATGCCGATCGACGATAGACTGGACAGGGAAAATGTGGCACATATATGCCATGGAATATTATGCAGCCATCAAAAACGATAAGCTTGTGTCCTTTGTAGGGGCATGGATGAACCTGGAAACCATCATTCTCAGCAAACTGACACAAGAGCAGAAAATCAAACACTGCATGTTCTCACTTATAGGTGGGTGTTGAACAATGAGAACACATGGACACAGGGAGGGGAGCACTACACACTGGGTCAGTTGGGGGGAACTAGGGGAGGGACAGGAGGGTGGGGAGGAGGGGAGAGATAGCAGGGGAGATATGCCAGATATAGGTGAAGGGGAGGAAGGCAGCAAATCACACTGCCATGTGTGTACCTATGCAACAATCTTGCATGTTCTTCACATGTACCCCAAAACCTAAAATGCAATTAAAAAAATTGACATTATGTAATTTCCAGTTTGTTGAAGAGTTCCTTGTAAGTACAGAAAGGTAAACATTCAAAGAGTTATACATGCTTTCAAGATCAATTTGTTTCTCCTTGAAGATAAGAAAACAGTAAGATCATATCAACTCTAAAAAAGGAACCAATCAAGTGTTCTTGTGTTACCCATCTGAAATAACTGAGTCAGAGCATTTGTGGTATAATTTTTTAAATTGTTTAAAAAGAAATAGACAAAAGGTTTGCATTTAATCCTGGTAAATTAAAAAATTTCTTTACTGATGCTCCCCACTGAAACATTAATATGACTTAATAAATTGAAATAGAGACTGGTGAGACTGGGCACCTTCAGGGTGATACGGCTATAGACAAAAAGAACCATTAAGAAAAAACAAAAAACTCTGAGAAAATAGATTGATCCATGATGCAGAATCATGCAACTTTTTAAATATAATAAATGGTGATGAAAGAGCTTTTGGAAATTAACACTAATAATTTACATGAAAATGTCAACAGAAAGGATAATGGGAAAAGTCTAATTTCTATCCCAGCAAGTGGACAAAAAGACAGCAAGACAGATACTGGAGTAATAAAGAAAAAAATTAGAGTCTTCTCTTTTGAGAAGATTAAAGAAGTTGATGAAGTTAATGTACAAGAGTTATTTCCTCTTGTACATATATCCTCTTGTACTATTATCACTGTGGATGTCCATAAAGACTGAAATGGATAAATCAAGAAACAGTAAAATCATATTATTTGGAAATATAAATCTTTCTCCAAAAGACAGAAGGACTAAAAGAGCTAAAACATTGTGATTATTTACTTTTGGGGAATTGACCAATGTCTTTTGATAATAATAAAAAGACTTTTAATGATATAGTTCCCTGTTTAAGTAGAATATCCAAGTCACAAGGAAAGTGACTTAACTTAGAAGTCAGGTCCTTTACTTGGTAGTTTTGGAATCACTGACCGTGACAAATTTAAATGACTGAAAAATAACAAGATGTCAAAGTTAACCTTGAATTTAAAGTAAAAAAGATTTTGAAAGGCTATAAAGCATTCAAAGTTGATAGTGATGTTGAGATACAGTTCTAGGTTCTTTTAGGCACATGGTAAAGCCAAGGGTAAAAGAAAAAATAGATTTAACATTTTATATATATATATATATAGTATATACACACATACACACACACACACACACACACACACACACATACACACCTTTTCGTCACATATATCATGCTCATGTACTGAACTAACTGAAAATATACACATATTTCAGGTTTGAGGTAGATATAGAGAAGAAAATATGAAAAAAAAGAAAATATATATTAAGTGAACAGAGAAAGAAAAATATGACAAAATGAACTATGATGTTTTAATTTATATTTTCTTTTTTCTTTTTGCAAAATCAGAAGAAAGAAAGAAGTGTATTGAGTAATTTTACAAAAATCAAATTAAATTGTAGCTTAGAAAGAAGGAAAGTAAGTAGATAAAAGTTTGGCTGGGCAGAGTTGTGATATTTGGGTGCTCCTGAAGCACTAAGCAGGTGACAACCAGCCAAGTCTATTACTATTTGGCTGAGCAAAGCAATCTTAGCACCAGTTCCATAAAAAATAACAAAGGAATGATTAAAAGTGGTATATTAGACCAATTGGGCTGCTATAACAAGATACCATATGCTGGGTGGCTTATAAACAAGAGAAATTTCTTTCTCCAGTTCTGGAGGCTGGGAAATCCATGACTGAGGTGTTGGCATATTCAATGCCTGGTGAGAGCCTTCTTCCCACTTCAAAGATGGCTGTTTTCTCACTATAACCTCACATGGCAGAAGGAGTAAACCAGCTCTCTGGGGCCTCTTTTATAAAGTAATTCCATTTACAAGGGCTCTGCCCTCATGATCTAACCACCTTCTCAAGGCCCAACCTCCTACCTTGGAAGGATTCGAATTTCAACCTATGAATTTTGGGGTGAAACAATTATATCAAATGGCTTGGGATATTTATTCTTAATGCAGTACCATGTACCAACACACTTCAAAGATGCACTAGCAGAGAAGGAAATGTTTTAAAAATAGATTTTTTGACAAACATGCATTAAAAAAAAAAAAACCACAGAAAGAAAAGTCAACATGATATTTTTCCAATTACAATAGATTACACAACACAAAAATATCTAAAACCAGAAATATTTCCATGGCAGATACTATTGGAGAGCAAAGAAGTCCTTCTGTTAGTCTTGATACTCAGTGATAGGAAAATCAAGTCATTTAAAAAAGAGTGTCTCGAAAGACCAATTTTTTGGAGATGCAATTTGTAGCATAAAAAGCAATCAAATTGAGTTAAAAGAATTGATTGTGAAGGTTGTTATATGAATTATAAAAAATATTTTAGACTCTAATTTGATTGATTCTCTCTCTCTTTTCCTCTCTGCTTTCTTTCATGTATGTATGAATACCTAAGTTTCAAGACAAAACTAAAATTGGATGACAAAAAAACCCATGTTTGATTTTTACAGAATTTCCCTTGCTTCTGTAGAAATGTAGTTTTCATAGCCATAATCTCTCAGGATCATTGTAAATACTTCTTTCCTTATGATATATTTGGAGTGTTGTATTGACGTTGACAGAGGCAGTTTTGAGAATTCATCATCACTGGTATAAATTTCTGAGTTGCTTAGCAAAGCTTAACAATAGGAATAAAAAATAAAACACTCCTAAATAAATTAGTTAAGGTCTAACTAGGAAAACAAAACAATTCTGAACATTTAAATCTAAGTTTAATTGTTACAATTGATTAATTGGATGATGGGAGATGAGAAGACAACCAGGGAATAGTGAGGATCCCCCAAATAAGCAACTGCAGGAAGCTTTCAGAGAGTCAGAGGAAGAAGGCAGGATCACCAGACCCCAGTGGCTTTGGGAATTCTGCAGAAGAGAGAAGCACCAGTGAGACTGTCCACAGACATCTTAAACCACAGAAGAGAACTACTGATGTAAAGGAGGCTTCCTGCAGGCAGAGAGAGAGGGAGAGGAGTACCCTGGCTCTTTCCTCTTCAACTATCCTGACTTTATATGCCAGTGGCCAGATCCAAGCACATGCCAGCTAACAGGAACCTGGGAAATTCAGCTATGATGATACATAGTACTGCAGGGCAGGGATAAGGCAAGGAACAGATCCTAGGCGAGTGGGCCCAGAACCATAGCACGGAGTTCCCAGAAAGTGTCAGAAAGTTTTTCTGAGATTTGCAAATAAGGCAGAAAGGTCAGTGGCATGTTGCTTCTGTCACACAGAGACAAAGGCAACCAAAGGGTATCTAGAATAAGGTATTTAGTTATTCTTACTGTTTGCTATTGATTAAAGGGCCTAGGTTTAGCAAGACTTTTTTGTTAACTTGCAGATTTTTTCTGGCGGGAATAAAAATAATTTTTATTTGGCAGAACAGGCACCCTCGTAAGTTCATGACCTCATTAGACCTCAGCTAGTTTTACATTTAACCCAGCCATTTTATTGAAACATTGCCTATGTATATCTAACTTCTTAAATGCTCTTTCAACCAATCATAGCTTCTTACTGATTCCCTCATTATTAATGATTTAAATAGAAACTTTGGCATATGTTCAATGTATATTTGCACAAGAGTAATACTTTTACCTTTTGAAAATTACATATTAACAAGGCATTACAAATTTTGGTACAATTAATTTCAACATCCTCAACATACAGGATAGTAAATAATGCTCCTAACTCTAGAAATAAAGGAGGAATCTAAGAGATTTAAAAATTAATGACCAGAAAAAAACATTTCCTTCCTCTCTCCCTTCTTTCCTTCCTTTCTCCCATCCTTCCTTCCTTTTTCCATTCTCTCTCTTTTCTCCATTTCTTTGTTTCTTCTTTCTTTCAAGAAAACTAGTAAAGACATGGTTCTCATGAGTTCCTAGAATGTAAATCAACAAAAATTGGTCTTAGAGGCTATGCTCCAAATAGCAACTCATTTGGGAGTGATCCACACAGCAGTAGTGCCATAACCCATTTGAATTTTTGATTTTTTAAAATGAAGGTCAAGTGCTGAGTGTTTCCCAGGAGACCACCATAGTTTCATTGCACAGGCATGACAGAATTCTCCACCTAGTTGGGCTTCTCCTGTAAGTTCATGTCTGCCCCTACATGAGGCAAACAAGGCAAATACCTCGGCAGATGGATTTCTGATCTTAAACATAACATAATGCACTAAATATTTAAAAAAAATTGCCCTAGGTTGTCTTCAAGGAATTCTTAATGGTCTGGATTTTTTCTAGAGAGCTACTGTATACAAGAGAGACACCTGATCCTTAGTGAAGTTTTTCTCATTCAACTGAGGTAAGTGCAATTCCATCTATATTGAGATGCACTGATACAAGTTTCAGCAGGTGTTTCAGATGGAATTAAACTGTCCTGTGGAAAAACAATGTGGTATGTAATACCATCAGAAAGCTCCTCACCAAGAATGGTTCACAATGTCAGTTAGCCCTATCCAACTCTAGTGTGTCCCTATCATGACTAGGTTACACTGAATAATTGTCAAGTACCATCCTCCATTACAGTGTATTCAATGTCAATCAATCACAGTACCAGACAGATATATTTACCGTATGTGATATGGCCAAGAGGTCTTGATGACTTCTTGAAAGATCGAGATTTCTTCATGAAACACATTTAAAATAGTGATTAAACAGGACAATTTATTAGTAAAAGTCTTAAATTCTCAACCCTTTCCTTTGTCCCTACAAAGATCCCAACTCACATCAAGACAAGGGCTAGTCTGGAAATGGGCCCAGTTAAGGATGTGATTTAACAAGCTTAAACAATTGAGTGAGTCTTCTAATTTCAAAGTCTCCAGTGGATATAACACAAACAATCATCAATCTGCAGGATAAGATGACCCCAGCACAAATTTTTAATATTATGTTTCCAGTTATTTGACCACAGACACTAAAAGACTTCAATTCTATGTTTTGGTAGACTAAGATATAGAGAAAGTTTAGCATTAAAATACAGTCTTCAAAGAATCATTATCAGTAAAATTTACATTTCTATCATATCAGAAAGGTTTATAAGTCATTTTGATCCTTTAGCACTTCATTCATAGTTTTGATCTACAGTATAGTGGTAAATAGATACATTGTTTGTGTATTGTATTATGGACTAGACTTCAAAATTATATGGATACTTATCAACACTAAAAGTCTAACTGAAACAGTGATTTACGTTGATCCAAGTGTAAGGGCAAGCTCAGAAGTCAATACCTGTTTAACATTCCAGAAAGAGGCTTCACTTTGGTAAGTTTGCCCTGTTCTCTACAGTAGCTCAGCAATGATCAATTTGTAGGGAGGAAAAGTCTGGTAGAATAGACTGATCCAAGAATATTTGAAGTTTTTTTTTTTTTTAACTTTTTAAAGTAAGCCAAACACAGTTTATACAGATTTGTACAGAGTATTAGAAACGGAAGGATTAATGTAAAAGCTTAAAGTTTAAATTTCAAGGTTCAAGTTCATTTCTTTTCTAACTCAGATACCTTACATTGGTAAATGACAGAGACTTTTATAGTTTTTCAGAGACTCCTATACATTATGTTATTTTAAACAATAACCAAAATTATAACCAAAAGCAACCAAGGTATAATGAAAACAGAGGATAGAGGCAGGATTCTTAAAAAGTAAATTATCAGTTTTTAGTTTACTTTTTAATCTTAGGTAGGCAATGAATGTTCACTGTCAAGAGTTGGAGGATGAGCAGATTTTAACAACAGGCTTTAGTAGGAGAAAAAGTGCCACACTGTAATTCTTAGGTAAGCACAACCTAAATCATTGCAATGTACAGAAACTCCCAAATCATGCCAGTACCATAGAAAATAGAGGAGTTCCATCAGCCTTCTTTAGAATGGTTCCTTGGGGAGCCAATGACCATCAAAACATAATGGCTTTCGTTACTGGTAAGAGTAACCTTCCTTGTGGAATATACATTCATGATCCAAATTTTTAAAATCTTGCTTTCTTTGTCTTTCCACAGTCGATATGCTTGAAGGAATATCCACCCTGAATACCCACCCTATAGCCTTTAGGGCTTCAGTGGTATAGGGTCTACATATCTTAAGGAAATGATCTTTCTAAGGCCTAAATATTAAGTTTTCTTTTGTCTTTCTCATTCTTTGAACTTGACCTTCACTATTAAAACATCTTTATTGGAGTAAATTATGGACAAAATTAAATATGCATATTTAATTTACAAATATATACAGTTTTATAACAAAATTAAATATATTTAATTTCTCTTTTCTCTACTTATCTCTGAAATCTTTTTATTAAAATTGGCAGTTTCTTCATCCACTTAGTCCCATCTTATGTTCTGTTCGCTGGGACATCTCTTTAAAAATACTTTGATTGTTTTTTTCTGGGATTTTACTCTACATTTTAAAATACTATGCCTATTCTGTTATCTCTTGGCTTATTGATATTGGATACTACCTATTGGCTTCCTGTTATGATGAATAAGGACTTAGGTATTTTATACATATCTGCCCCATTTTAACTTACCCTAAATTACCAAAAATACTGTTTTATGCTTGTAACTTATTTATAATCAAGGTTTACATTTTTATGATCAGATATATAGTGTTCATGACATAGCTGAATAGTAAATGAAGATTACATTTCCATGTCTGGGTTTTTTGCTTTTTTTTTTTTTTCATTACCCAAAGTAATGAGTTACCACATTGTTTATCGGCATTATATTCTGAATATCTATCCAATTTTTTTCCCCAAACCCCATTTACATCTTCCAAATATCAATCAGCACTTCCTCTTTTATGCTGGAAACCTATCTTGGACCTCTGTCTCTGGGTGACATGCAGATGAGTTGCTCTCCAGATCTTAAGCAGCTGTGGTCCTGAGGTTGCCTTTGACCACATTCCCTGATGGACCCCCTGTTTCTGGATCCCATGACTTCATTTCTGAATTTTTTTCTGTTTTGCACACTCTCCAGTAGTTTCCAAGAAAGTGTGTATGTGACATAAATCTTTGAGTTTCTGAATGCCAAAACTGTGTTCTTTCTTCCCACTTGATTGATAGTCTGACAGAATATTCTAGACTGACAAGTATTTTCTCTCAAAATTTAAAGGCTTTTCTTCATTTCTTTTATTGGGGGAGTCCTATGCTTAGTGGCTCTGCTCTGGCAGTTACCACTATTCCTTCTGTTTACAGTTTTCAAAAATTCACTAAAATATCCTATTCTCTAATGCCTTCTCTTTTTTTTTTCTTTTTTTTTTTTATATTTTTACTTTCAATTTTATGAAGTTTCAAGTTGGAAATAAAATCAATACTTGTGACCATCCATCAGCTTGTTCAAAAGTAAGAATTTTCTTTTCTTGCTGCCTGATTAAATTGGCAAAATGATACTAAGGTGGCAGTAAGGTAGAAACTTCTTTTTAATGACATATCTAAATAACTGCACAAATAATGATGAAGCAGGAAAGTTACAGAGTTGGTGCAAATGGACATTACCCATTTGGCATCGGAAAAATTACAGAGATGTTTTTCACAAATAGAAGATGATCTCTTTGTTTTTCCTGGGGCAGAAAGAATAACTGAGGAAATACAAAATAAATAATTATAAGAGAAAGTCCACTTAGATAGTAGGGAGAATCAAGTTTGATCCAGAAACTCAAGGGAGTCTGTGTATTCTAAAATGCATGAGTCATTTTCATTTGTTAATTTTAGCATTATTTTTTTGTTTTTATCAGTTACTTCATTTTCCTTTGAAGGTGTGATATTCTGTCAAGTTCTATAACACAGATGCTGGTTTTCTACTGCAATTTGCTTTTAAAATGTCCAATGGAAAAAAAAAATGCTGAAGAATGTTATAATGAGTGCTTTGTCTTAGTGGTGTTTAAAAGAACCTTGCTTTTCAAAGAAACTACTTAAAACAAGCCTTTGGAACAAATGGTCATGCAACTTTAAAATGCTGCCAATAAACTAGCTAAGTAATCTCAAGAAATCTATCTGAATACTAACCACCTAGACCAGAAAACTCAATCCGAACTCCAAAAATCAACTGCTTCACAAAAGAGCCAGCTGTTGAAAAGACGTTGCTCCAACTGCTGCTAAGAAAGAAAAAATTACCATGCATACTCTATGTACACTATATTCACCATGCGCTTTTACAGCCAAAAGAGAACTGAAGAAATCAGTGGAGTGTGACAAATATCAGTGTGTCCAAAGAAATCAGTTTGTGAAAATGTCATCATTTTTAAAAAATTACTCCTCTCAATGGCTGCTTAGATTGTTGTACACTCACTCTCATTTAGAAAGAGAATATTGGCTGAAAGGAAAAATATTCTTTAATGCTGTGAACATGCAAATGATCAGTTTTGCTTCTAACACTAAATGTCTTAGAGTTTAATATTAAATATAGTTAAGAAATTTTTAAAAACTTGTGACTAAAATTTTGTAAAGAAAGGAAACAAATATATTATTGATACCATTTTGAATGTTTATTATTGACCACCCAAATTCCTTTCTGTCATCTGGAACACTGTTACCTTCAATGATGTTATTTTAACAGACAGGATGATGACAGTTTAATCTTGTTATGGGAGTAGCCCCATTCAGTTAACTCTGGTTTCTCAACTCACTCATCTCTAACTCTTACAGAAGATAATTTAACAGTAATCCTAATCTTCTACCACTATTCCACTCACTTATCCTCACTACTTTGTCAGTCTTGAGCACTTTCCTTTCTTCACTATCCATGCTCAAATAGGTCTCGCTATCTCTCTGCTCTATGAAGAGAGGATCATTTTCAGGAAAAGTCACTGCAGCATCCTTATATACCTGTGATTTTCAAGTTAGTGGCCTGGATCCCTGGATACCCTGCCCTAATTTTAGCTATCAAACATCTTCCCTAAGAAAAACTTTCTATGTGTATAAAATTCACCCTTTTGAATTAATTAAATTCATATGTGTCATTGTTACTTAATTCAAGATTATGAAAACCTCAGCAACAAAGCATATATTCTCACCAAATATCAACTCTCAGCTCTGTTGCATGCAACACACTCAAACATCCCAATATTTATATGTAGGGAGACATCCATATCATATTTCATATCCTAATATTGAAGATTTGTGTTAGTTATGTGTGTGTATCTACATATAATTCCAAAACTTGGCATTATTTTCCTACATACGCCAAGAATTTAATTTGTTTAGTTTTTTGCAATTTATAAATGATTGACCCAATGTATAAATATACAGTCTATGTGCATGTTTTGTGTCACAATAAATCTTTCAATCCTCAATTATAATTGGTATCCAGCTCATTCAATCAACTATTAAAACTCACTTAATCTTCACAAAAGCCCTAATGAAATAGCCTCAATTGGAAAATGTGGACACTGAGCCTTAAAGTTTTAAAGAACCTGTACATGGCCATATGGTTGAATCATAGAAGAGGCATGTCTAAAACGAGTAGAAATCCCTCATAATCGATGCTGTTTCCATATATATAAAGCTGGAAATAAGACTAAGATTATGGCTAGTAAATTTAGTAAATACCTTAAGTATTAATATTAATAATCAATAGGAAAGCTAAATTTTCTTTTCAAATCCCTAAAGTATAAACTGTCAGCTCCAGTAATCATTCCTAAGGAATAGGTAACGTAATGGCAAAGTAAAATCACTGGACACTTGTCGAGTGTCCACATATGTGTGGTCAGGTAAATTTAACATATAGAAGTAAATGGTCACCTGTATGTTATAATTAAATGATTCTGATGTAATGTTTTGACCATCAAACCTTTCCAAAAGTAATACAACAAATGGCTTTTTGAATAGTCTACCTTATCAATCTGAGAGCATGGTTTTGGTATAAAGGGTACACACACACACACACACTTTATGACTCAGTGGCAGCCTTCATTAAATGCTATACAACATGAACTATTAGATTTGAGAAAATGACAAAACAATATAGGGCTCTGGGCTTTTGATATTATTTATTTATAAAACTGTTATAAGTTTTTAAAAAATCTTTTCAACTTTTAGCTCAGATTAAAAAAATGAGTTAAATCATGAGCATTACAAAGATACATCCTGAAGTGTTTCTAGAAGGAAGCAAAATATACATTCACCCAGAAGGAAAAAAATCATGCTTAGGAACTGGGTTCTTCATCCCCAAACAAAAGACAAAGAACCATCACATCACTACAATTTGACACTTTTTGACAAAAATATAAAGATTATGAAGTGAAAGTACAAAGGAGGATGCTTTTGATGAAATTAGTGGTTAGCCAAGACTCCATGGCAACACCCCCATACTTGTAAAAAGCATCATAGCTCGTAAAAGATTATCTATTACCAAACCTCATTTTAACATATTTTTCTAAGGAAAGACTTCGATGACACACAAAATCTACTGCCACTTAGGATTTCTAGGAGGTGGTTTTATAACAGTAAACGTTATAACAATCAAGTACATACCTTCTCTTTCTCTGGAGTACAACTGTGTTAGGCCCCAGCTTTCAAGCAGCTAGTGACCTGATAACCCTTATCAGGCCTATTGCAAGAATCAGTTTGGGAGAATAAGAGGCAGTAAGGAAAGGAGATGGCATATATGAAAGAACCGAAGGATAGAATCTGAGGCTTCATTGTCTATGATTTTAAATTCTAGTTTGAGGAGTCGGTGCCTTACAGTAAACAAAAGATTTTAAGAAATCATCAGATGGTAGATTGACTTAGCTTAATTCTTAGCTAGAACAAATCTTAAATACAAAATAACATTTGTACTTATAAACAAATAGCTGCATTAGAGGATTTTACTGACTAATGTATCACCAAGAGTTTAATAAGATGACTGATAATTAAATATAAAATTGGAAGATAAAATTAAATTGAGCAAACTCGCAAACTTGGAGAAGCACTGGCTAATTTGTTATTTTCACTATCTTTGCATATAAAATATATTTTGGAGGGAAATGAATGTAAATTAAAATTTAATATAGTGTTATTATCAGCTATACAACAAATTTATCTTTCTTAAAAAGGGGATGTTGTCTAAAATGATTCAGAATAAGATAATTAGATTTCTCCCATTTACCTAAGTCAACAGAAAATATAGATGGATGGTAATTTTTTAATAATAAGGACATAATATAAAATCTCACTAAATTTTTTATCTTTTCTTTAAACAAGACTTTTGTCATCAATATAGGATCATGCTGAATATTTTCCCATTCTGGAAATAAAATAGTAATAACTAACATTTATTAAGTACCTTACATATAATCATTACTTTCATCTCATATTGATCTTATGAAGTAATTTACATTTATCTTCATTTTATGATGAGGAATCTGAGACCCCGCGAGGTTAAGTAACTTGCCTAAGGTCACATAATTATTTGGGAATTTCTTAGATAGTTAGCCATGTAGTCTTAACCACTCCACTAGTTAGTTAGCTATCTTCACTTTCTTCAAGCCAGCATTCTTATACTTTTGTACTTTCTCTTCACAGCAAACTTCCACCCAGATAATCATTTTGCCGCCTCTGATTCTCTCCTCAGTGCCTGCCTCACACCCCTCAAGATGGCACTGCAACTGCTCTTGCTTCTGCCATCCTGATTTTTCCACGGTTACATCTAAGGATATTCCTTGGTCCTCATGTTTCTCAAAGTTCTGCACCATCTTTCACTTCTGGACACTCTTCAGAGTGTTTTCCTTTCTTGTTTTCTCTGGCATCATCTTTTTTTTGTTTGAGTGGTAAAGCTGTTTTTTTTTTCCCTCAATTTCCCTTCTTTCCCTTTCTCTGCTAAGGACAATTAAAATGCATGAGCCATTTCTTATTTGCACTAAATTTGCTAACCACTAATTTACTCAAAAGGACACTTAGTAGAGGGAGGGAAGGAAGCGGACAAAAGTCAGATTTACTAAGAAACAGTCTGGTCAAATTATGCCTAAGGACACTTAGGAGAGGGAAGGAAAGAAGCAAAATTAAGGAAAAAACCTGAGTGAGTAGAGTTTAACCTTTTTCTCCTAACCATTTCCCATGAGGATGTTGACTTTGACAATGTGAGTTGCGTTGGCCAATGGCAAGACAGTCTTTAAACAAGTGGCAGCCTTAAACGTAGCAGCCTGGCTTGGCCTCCCAGGCTCCTGCAACCCACCATATTAAGAACATATCCCAAGCAGTAGGTCGATGAGAACAATGAGAAAACATGTGGAGCAGACTTGAGTCTAACCTGCAGCCTAGAGCCAATCCCAGCTGATGTTAGCTGAGGTCAGCAGAGAAACAGTAGATTCACAGACCCATGAACGATAAATCAAATAAACACTGTTATCAATCACTGGGAAGGTACAGGTTCAACTCCACTACTTATCATGAAACTTTAATATGGGCAAGTCATTTATCCTCTGTAAGCGTCTTAGTGTTTTTATCTGTAAAGTTGGAAAACTAACAGTTTGCTTTACTTGATTTGTTGAGAAAATTAAATGAAGTAATATATGCCAAGTGCTTAGCGCAATGGCATAGTATAAGCCCAATTAATGCTAATTTAAGCAAAGAATGTTTTCCTTATCTCCAGAATCAAAAATGATGCTAGAAAGGCAATATGGGAAGGCACTTTGAGACCTCAAAATCAACAGGTGTCATAATGGACTCATTACATTTCCTCCTCCTCTGATATCTAACATTGTAAATGACAGTCTGTTTTACACAGCTCGCAAATGAGCAATTTAGGGGCCCTCCCTACCTTCCTCCTTACCCCTTTTCTCCAATTTTCAATCAAGATATATTTTATTTTATCTCCTGTATATGCTATCTATTCATCACCTTTCCTTCATCATTACACCCACCATCTAAATCACTTATTTTACTGCATTAATACCTATTTTAGTTAGGGTAAGGCTAAACAGTATAAGACATAAAATTATCAAGGCAGTCATTAACATAATCAGTTTGCTTCTTACTCATAAGAAGTCTTAGTTGTGAGTTCCTGATTAGTGAATGATTTAGGACCTAAGCTCCTTCCATCACATGATGTCACTGTTTTTAATATACGGCTTCTTCCATGGCCACTGTATTCACTCATATTCAGCTAGTGGAGAGGGAAAGAACATGCATAGTTATACATGGAGGGTTTTATGGGTTAGAGTTGGAAGTGGCGCTCATAGCTTCCATTCATATTACATTGAGGAGAAATGTATCATATGATCACATCTAACTTTAAGGGAGGCTGAAAAAGGCAATCTGACTGTGTGCCAAAGAAAGAGAGGTGATAGGTATGATGAACAACCAGCCATATATTGCCCCACTTCCCTCTGTTGCATTTGTGTTCCAGCCTAGTCCTTTTACAATCCAGTTCCTAGAAGAAGCTAGAGTTTCATGTGTTTGTTAAACATAAATTGGATCATCTCACTCTTATGTTTAAAATTTTCAGTGTCTTTTCATAGGGCATTGACTAAAACCCAAACTCCTTACCTTGACTTCATAATCTTGCCCTGCTTTATCTTGCTAAACTTCTCATTTTAGTCTCTTCATCATGCACTATGGTTTACTCACATTCATTTTCTTTCTGTTCCTTGACCATCTGTAAGATCCCCTAGCATCTTTATATCAGCTCTTCTTTCTTTCTAGAGCACTCTTCCATAACCGTCACATAGCTGGTGTCTTCTCCCACTGACTTCATTTTAAATGACATATCTTCAGAAAAGCCCTCCCTGACAACCCAGTAGAAAATAATCACCCAATCACTTTCTATCACATCGATCTATTTTAACATTCTACATACAGCTTATGACAATTTGGTGGGTTTCTTTCTGTCAGATAGCTATTTATTTTTTATTCATCTGTCTATCTATCATCTATCTATCAAGTCTATTTACCTTTCTATTTATGCCTCCACATGCAGACAGAGATCCTTCAGTGTTTTATTCCCTACTAAACTCTATTACCTAGAATACTGGCCCTGTTTGGCACAGGGCTAGTTCAGTACAGTTTGACTCCTGAATAAAGTTTGCTGAACTTTCTGTGCACTAAGGTAGGCATACTTTCATACCACCAACCAACTCTACTGAGCTGAAAAAGACAAAACAAGTTTGTTTCTTACATTAGCATTACAAAAGATACCTGTGGCTGAAAGTCTGATTTACTAGGAAACAAACTGGTCAAATTATGCCTAAAGAACTGTGTAGAGCTGACCAATTTACTTATAGCCTTTTTTCTTTCCACTGAGACTAAGACCCTGAATGTAATGTCTGATGGTAGACAATACATTTTTTCTCACTAGTGGAGGAACCTGTGTTTTTTGTTTCAAGGAAATTTTATTTTTATGTGTAGGTAAACCACTTAATTTTTCAGCCTGGAACAAATATCCTTTTTAATTTAATGAATTGAACTGTTCTTCTCATTTACATTGAGAAATCTCAATTCAAAGGGAGAACAAGTGTATTACATGGTATTTAAAATAAAAAAATTAAAAACAGTTTTACAAGGAAACTCAAATTATTGGTACTTAAAACAATGAAAGATATTTCTTAATATTTGATAAGTGTTTTAGTACAATTTTAGTTTGCAAATGTGGAATGAAGTCTTCTATTTTATGTCCTTCCTATAGAATGTTTGTAGAAATAAAATCATAGCAGTTAATAGTTGCTGAGAACTTTTGATATGCTAGTCACTATTCATGCTTACTTTACAAGAACTGTGTGAGTTTAGGCAACTGAGGGCAAAAGAGGGCAAATTACTTTTCCCAAATTAGAAAGCTGTCGAACGTAATCACTATACATAGTGTAAATACAATTTACAAATCACAATGTAATCTCTATGTCCTGGACTACAAGAAACTGCAGTCAACAAGTTCGTCTATTAACAGGCATTCCATATTAAGTTTAAATATCATCATTCTCATAAGGCATCCTTTTAGGTTCAGTCTATAATAATTATCCAGTTCTCCTGGATGACGTGAGGCATAGTAGATTCTGGCAAATCTACCCAGGATTACCTTCATGGCCGGCAATTCATTACTTGCAATAAGAACTACCAGTAACGTTACTTTCTGCCTGTGGGTGACGCCACAGAAAACGCAAGTACAACTAGCTTGGGGGAAACTTGAACTCTTACACAGATCACCGATGTAGCATCAATGTCAGATGTGTTATCTCCTAGGAGCTGCCAAATCCGCTTGTGGAATTTCTGTGGATGACTATGCTTGCTTCCCTCTCTGACTTTGCTACTTAATCACTCCCTCAGCCCATTCCTGCTTGAGTACAATCGAATGTTAGAAATCATGAGACATTAGAAGTTAAAAAATCAATATGTTTCAAAATCTCAGATTTTGAAAGACTTTTTAAAATAGCAATCTGGTTTAAGATCTTTCTTTTGACAATGAATCAAATCATTTCAGAGAGATTTGTCATTAGGGGCAGTCAGGACTAGAACTCCAGGCTTCCTGCTCCTGGATTTATATTCTTTTTAATATACCACTCTTCCTCACCTTGCTACTGCTGGTTGTCCATAATTCTTCAGAGTTCCCTGGACCTTTAGAATCTACATAATTCCTGAAGTTAGGATCCCCACCCACTCCCATTACAACATCAATATTTAGCAATTCTGTTCCCTTTGTTCTTAATGTTCTCTTTCTGTTTGCTTAGATATTAGAAAATTACATAAATTAATTTTAATGCCTATATTAGTGGAGGCTAAAGATTGAAATACTTATTTGCCTTTCTAACTAAAATTTTGTTTATTTAAAAACATACCATTGGAATTACTAAGAGTTCAGGTAATATAGCTGAACAAGAAGAAAGACATTATGGGCAGGCATTTTTCAGAGCCCCTCAAATCACTTGAGGGAGAACCCAGCCTCACATAAAGAACACAGAAGCAGAGAAGCAGTGGTAACATAGCAGCTAACACAAGTTAAATAACATGGGTGTAAATATTTTAACTACGGCTAGACACCACTCCCTGTGTTTTAATACTGTATCTCTTCTTTAATCACAAATGCTTCTTTGTTTAGTTTTCTCTTCTGGTTCAAGAAAAAGAAGATTTCAAGAGAGGCCATTTTAACATTTAACAGGAAGGACATTTTCTACAATTATTTTCTCAAATGTAGCAGTTTGTTCAACTTCCTTACTAGATTTCCAGGACTGAAACATATTGCTTTTTGTCTACTAATGGCAAATGTATGTACTTAATTCTAAAATTCTCATCTTCTCTTTAGATTCTATTACTATTCGATTATTATTCTTTTTTGATGTTTTAAATCAATATAAATAAAATCAGTGATAATTTTCAAAAATTATAAAATTTATTAAGAGAAAAATAACTAGAAATATAATCTCATTTTAAGACAGACTCGACTATGTATGGATCAAACATATTCTGTACCGACATAAACCCCATATTAGGTTTTACATAGGTTCCAAACAAATTTGTTAAAGGTTATATTGAATTATTGTGATGAAAATGCTCAATTTTGCTAGAAAAAAATGCATGCCATTGCAACATGAAAAACATAAAAAATAAATAACTCTCAATTGTGTAATTAAAAAAATTAAAAAGGTACCCCAAAACCTAAAATGCAATAAAATAAATGGAAAAAAAAAGTAATGAGATCAAAGCTGTAATAAAAAGTCTACCATCAAAAAAAAAATTAAAAAGACAGTCTCTGTTACTCTAAAGTAATATGCTCAGTAATTGAGATCATCAGAAAATTTGCTCTGAAGAAAATTTTACATATTCTATAGCCTTTTTGGTCCATTAAGATCAGAAATTATCAACATTAATTAATGCCAAAACTTGAGAAGGAAAGTATATTGAATATGCATGTATTAGTATGTTTGTATACATCTTCTGAGTAAGCCTTTTTTTTTCAAAAAAAATAAAATAAGATAAATGTTTAGTAATATTCAAATCTTTTGGTGGAAAGACTAAAAGTCTTCAGGTGTTTACTAATTTCTCTCAACCTTATGGCTATTGTCTAGCAATACTAACTAGGGATAAAATGAAGGCAACAAGGGTAGAACTACTGGTAAGCTTGGTGAATCTTAAAATATGAAAAAACTATAACAGATGATTCTCTGTCCTATATACAAAGAATAAAGGATCTAGCCTCCTTTTGCTTGCCTGGAGGGGCCTCCCCATGTCCATTCTTTGAAACTCTGGATTTCTATGGCTTGTATGCCTGTCACTGCACTGATTTCTTCTTTTGCTGCAATCTGATCTCTCATTTTTAGAGCCTTTTACTGTTTCCTTTCTCATCCTTCTGCTTAGATAATAGTGTTCCCCAGGGTTCTCTTGTTGCTTCTCTTCTCGTTTTAGTCTACATGCCCCTGAAAATCTACTGCCACCTATCAGCACTTCCTACTTGAGTTCTCTGTTTAGAACTTTAACCAGTAACTTCACCCTCTATAACCTCAGCTGAAGCTCATGAATTTTTCCCCAAATCTGTTCTTTCCCACCTACACTGAATTTTATATAAATGGCACCAGCATTTACCCAGTCCTGCAAGCTAGAACTGTGGTTTTCATCTGATCTCAGACTTCACACTTACACTAACTCATCGTGTACAGTTAGACATTAAATGCCACTGATTCTCCATTATAGCTCATGTATTTAAACTTTCCTCTTCTTTCCTGCAGCCACAATGTCAGCTCTCATCCTGACCACCTTTTGCGTGGACTAATAATTGTCTACTAACTGGTCCACCCTCCTTCTAGACCCTCCAAACCTCTTGCCCTGCCTAAGCAATCCTTCATGTACACTACCACTGATCTTAGAAAAAAACCACACATTCAATCAATATTAAACTCTTCAGGCTTCCCACTGCTTTTGGAGATTTCCTAAGGAAATTTCCCAGCATGCCTACGCCTGCTCTGGCAGGTACTAGTCAGTCTTCAAGACTCTGGCAAACTGCTAATCCATCTTCAAGAACTAGACCAAATGTTTTCTTCTTTGTGAGATCCTTCCTGACCTACTGATACAGTGTTAATCACCCCTTCTGGTAACAGTATTGCACATATTGCCTATCTCTTTTTCACACTGGTATGATTAGGTGTTTACATGACTGTACTGCCTCTGGGCCGTCGACTCTTTGAGGCTATGGTTGTAACTATTTATTTCTGTGGCTAGGGGCCTTAAGTTTTCTGCAGAAAATTATACCAATTCCCTCTGAGACCATGGGAGACTAATAGAATTTGTTTAATTTGGAACCTAACCCGGCAACTGTTTCGAGCATAAAGTGGAATGGGTGGAAAATAGGGATGAGGAAACAAGTAGGAAATTATTTGCTGTGGTACAAACACAAGGAGAAGAATGACAAAGTCCTGGATAAGGACAGTGCCAGGGTCTGCTGAAAGGGCACTGCTGAATTTTGGAGAAAACTATGTGCCTATTCATAAAATTTCATTTCTGACATTCAAGGAATGTTTTTAAAATTGTGTTTAATAACATTTGTAGACAATTTGGAGTATAAATATATTCATTGTGTTTCCCCTCCCCTAAATATCATTTTGCATCATTGGGAGGTGAAACAGATGCTCAGGAAGCATGACTGTTACTTGTAATTTCAAAAATGACATATTTCTTAGTTTTAAAAAAGAAGTCTAGTAGTATAGCATGATCTATAAAACTGTATTGCCAATTTGGAAATAAATGTCTCTATAATAAAGGCAAAAGATATTCTTCTTTTTGAAATATTCATATCATTGGATATGCTTTGTATGTATAAGGTATAAGATTACCTTCTGAAGATGAATTTGATGCATCTTTCTTTCTAGAAGACCCAGTGTTCTTTTTTTTTCCCCATTTATTTATTATATTGCATTTTAGGTTTTGGGGTACATGTGAAGAACATGCAAAATTGTTGCATAGGAACACACGTGGCAGTGTGATTTGCTGCCTTCCTCCCCATCACCTACATCTGGCATTTCTCCCCTTGCTATCTCTCCCCAGCTTCCCACCCCCCACCCTCCCTCCCCTATTTTCCCCCAACTGACCCCAGTGTGTAGTGCTCCCCTCCCTGTGTCCATGTGTTCTCATTGTTCAACACCCACCTATGAGTGAGAACATGCGGTGTTTGATCTTCTGCTCTTCTGTCAGTTTGCTGAGAATGATGGTTTCCAGGTTCATCCATGTCCCTACAAAGGACCCAAACTCATCGTTTTTGATGGCTGCATAATATTCCATGGTGTATATGTGCCACATTTTCCCTATCCAATCTATCGTCGATGGGCATTTGGGTTGGTTCCAGGTCTTTGCTATTATAAACAGTGCTGCAATGAACATTCGTGTGAACGTGTCCTTATAGTTCTTAACTCATCATTCTTAAAGAATTCTTACAGAGGGTAACTGATAACTGTCAATTCTATGCTACACTTTTAACTTTAGAGTTTATTTTTACTAAAGAAATATTATAAAATAAATTAAGAAAAAACAGTCGCACTTTGATTTTTAAAATCTTCAGAGGACAGCAATTCTGCAACAACATTATTACTCTGAACATTTTAGTTACTTCAGTATTAATGACCTACATTTTTTCCTCTCACTTGGTCTGAAATTGTTCATTTGCTAACACATATTTGAAGGAAAAAAACACCCATAACCTTTAATGAGCAGTTAATACTGGCAGGTAAAGATGAAAGGGTGTTTACAAAGGTGAACCATGAGGTGCAATCAGGGTCATAAGATGTCATGAGAAATCAGTTATAAGGGAACAAAGGGAAACAGAAATGCCAGTAAAGGGAGTCCTTTGGCCCATGAGAGAGAGAAGGAGAGGCAGTGCCTGGAGCTGAGAGTCCCAGTTTTCCGTAGGCAATTTCAGGTAATTTCGTTACGTCTCTGTTTATTGCAACCAAAAGAAACCAATCAAAATAAAAGGTAGTCTTATCCCTACTTTGTAAATTGAGTAACAGAAATTTAAAAGAATGGAAGTCACCTATCTGCTCTCAGATGGTCATAACGTGTTTTAGTTGGTAATGGAAGACAAACCTCTTAAAGTCAAATAAATGTTTTCTTCACAGATGCTTTCTTAAATCTAAAGCATGGTCAGAATTATTAGAAGAGTTTATAACACGCCAATTTCCAGGCCCTGACTGGGACCTATAGATTCATATTCTTCAGGGATATGACTATGTCTTAATTTCAGAATTTTAAATGCGTTCCCTGACATTATTCTGATGGTCAGTCATTCAGACTAAAATGTCTACTTTTAAAAATAACTTAAATGAGGGCAAAAATGTCTACTTTTAAAATAACTTAAAACGTTACAAATTTGTCTCTTTGTAAAATTGACTAAAGTCCTATTTTTTAATTATATATATATTGAGAGAGAAAAAAGTTTGATTTAACATTATTGAACAAGAACTATAAAAATGCAGAAACCTGGATGCTGCTAACTATTGATTCCTTATGGAAAAGAAATTAGAATTTATTTGTCACATTTCCAATATTTGAGCATTAGAAAGAAGTCCACCATAGTCTAGTCATGCAAATGTGGCTTGCTAGATACTAGAAATTTATTCATTATGTAACTTAAATGTGGGAACACATGCAAAACATAACACTCTGAGTTCACAATTGGTTGAATATTTTAAGCAAGGTAATGCTTTCAAGCTTTCAATTTTAATACTAGTCAGTATACAGAAACTAAAAATATATCCATGGTAAGCTTAAATAAAGCCATGTGGGATACATAAGGTCCTTGGAATGAGACCAAAAAACACTAACTAAAAGTATACTGCCTTGATTTGAGGTTTGGGATTGCTTTTTGAGCTCACCTTGGGCTCTCTGGGCTGCTGTGCCCCAATGCCACACTGTGGATTTCTATCATCTTTTTCTTAGTTTTGATACATCTCTCCCAACTGTCATACATATAGGACAGTGGGGGTGAAGTCAAGGCACACATTTGTTACTTATCAACTAGGGTTAACTGAAGAAAGTACATTTGGTTTTGCAAATAACTGTATGAGTATATGTGGCTACTACTGGGGAAATCCTACTTGTAGATAGATGATATAGATATAAAGATATAGATACAGATACAGATATAGGTATAGATACAGACATCTATATAAACCTCTCCCTAAGGTCCATAGCATGGCTACACTGGACAAAGGAATGATTTACATAACTGGCAGGACAAAGTGGAACAAAAAAAGATTTCATCACACAAATCAGAATGGCATACAATGTAAAATCTCTGAATTATTTCTAGAATTTTCCATTTAGTATTTTTAGCAATGAGTGGCCTATGACCTATTGCCTAAGAAAAACGAGGCTGATCAATAAAGAGCACACCAATCTTGACATGAAGAACACCTAGCAAAATTGCCTTTGGAGGCTCTAAAATCTATCCCACAAGCCACTGGATGTGCGTGATGATTAATTTTATATCAAGTAGACATAGAGTCCTCAGATTTAACAATATTTCTGCATATGCTATGAGAGTGTTTCCCAATTAGATTAGTATTTAAATTTGTGGGCCTAGCAAAATAGATTGCCCTCACTAATGTTGAATTGAAGGCCTGTATAGAACAAAAAGATAGAAGAAGAAGGAATTCACCCTTTGTTTTCTTTTTGCCTTTCTTACTGAGCTAGAACATCAGTCTTCTCCTGCCATTGATCAAGGATTTGTGTCATAGGCTCCTCTGATTCTCAGGCATTCAGACCTGGACTGGAATTACATCACCTGCTTTCCTGGGTCTCCAACCTACAGAAAGCAGATTTTGGGATTTCTCAGCCTCCATAATCATGTGAGCTATTCCTTATAATAAATCTCTTCCCAAATATATCCTCTTGGCTCTGTTCTTTGGAGAATGCTGACTAATATGATATGTTATGATGTATATTCTGCCATTGCACTGGTTAACTATGAAGTAATTTTTGGAAGCTACAGGGTTATAAAAACTGTTACTTATTACACAAAGCTTCCACTGTCTTTTCTTGGTTTTGATCTTTTCCATTAGTTAAAAAAAAATCTTATTAGCCCTCTTTTCCTCTTCTTCCTCCCACCTATTTGCTTATTAAACTCCATTTCCTGAGTTCAATGGAGAAAAAGACAAAAGCTATTTTTTAATCTTTATCCTTGGGCTGGCAACAAAGAGGAGGTTTGATCATTAAATTGGATCTGGGCTCGTTTTTATAAACGCCACTTTTAAGTAAGTGAAAACTAGACAATGTTCCCTAAGGACAAATGTGAAAGTAACAGTCTAATGCAGGAGGATCACAAAACAAGTCAAAAAGCCTGTGCTCTTGTTTCCATTCTACTTTACATACACTAAGACATTAGGTGTCACTTACAAAAGATGCTGTCAGTGCCTTGCCCATATCTGTTCAGCCTTTACCATTTCAATCCATGTCTCTTCTACTCCCAACATCCAGCACTTAAATCTCTAGCTGAGAACTCTCCCTGTGTCACAGAGCACACTCTGCCTATGCATGTGGCTATGCTTCCAGAATCATGCCTTGACTGGTATACAAATGTCCTATCCCCTCACTCCATTTGTGGTATAACTCTGAGGTGTGTAAGATCCATTATGGTAGGAGAGACCAAGTACAATTCCTTAGTACTGCTTCCTCTTCTCTGGCCAGGAATGTAATTCAAATGCAATGTGCCATCCTAGATGAAATGGCAGAGGTTTCATGACTTAAAGCTGAATCATCCACCAATGACTTAAAGCTGAAGGATGGTCACCTCCATCATATCTCAGATTAATTCACCATTCTGGACCTGCAAAAACAGCCTAGGACATGGCACATGACAGTCAAATACTACAAATTCAATGAAACAACCGCTTCATTTGCAGTTTCTGTGCTAAATGTGCTATATCTGTTCTATAGCAGAGTAAGAGAGCCTATGATACAGAGTATACAACTACTGAACTGGTAAATATTTTTCCATACCTATCAGAAAGAAGAATCAGAAGCAGTTTGGGTTCACATGGTTGCATAACAATGTGTTCTTGATAATATATCAAGACTGTTAACTTTCTTGCTGTCCAACACAATATAGTTTGAAGGGAACTTGATCACTTGGACATCCTTCAGAAAGTCACACCAGTGCATTGTTTTGATGTTAGCAGGCTACTCAAACTTGTGCGGCAGCTAACAATAAGGACAACCATACTGTGATATATGTCAGACAGACAGTGGGAGATAAATCCTCCTAACTCAGGAGTGTATCACATTGGTGAAGTTTGTAGTAGTCAACTGTCTGGGACATATGCCCCTAGGTAAAGAGGAAATTATTATACTTTGTACATCTAGCACCAAGAAAGAAACATGACCATTAACACGGCCTCTTCAGATTTTAAAGTCAGTTCTGCCCCATTTCATACTATTCACTGATCTGCTCATCAGGTGAGCTGGATGTCAAAAAGATAAAGCCTAATATACTAAATATACTGAGAACATATAAATAAGCTTTAGGAACAGGTAGGCTAGACTTCCATGTTTCACTGACACCTTTTTGATACTTATGGCATCATGGGAGGTTCCATATGACCAGCTAATGGAGCTAGGGTAAAACCTGGACTTGGTTCCTTGATAGGCCATTGCAATAAATTGTTGGAGGCTGAAAACTCCTCACTCAGTGACAGCCCTGGAAAACAATAGTATGGACAAATCCTCACAGTGGGCAGAGCTTTAAGCAGTGTATTTAGCCATCAGTTGTACAGGGGAAGAATATATATTCAAGAGATGGATATATAAGGACTACTGAGCAGCTACAAATGACTTGAATGTTTGGTAGGTGGCTTTGGAAAAAGCAAGATTGGAAGACTAAGGACAACAATGTCTAGAGAAGAAATAGTAGAAAGAATTACAGAAGTAGGCACAAAGTATGTAGATCTTGGCCTCTTGTATAAATGTCCTCTGAATTAGATGCACTGAACAAACAACTGGATAGAATTACGTGTCTAGTAGAACAAGTTGTTTTTGTTTTTCTTGGCTACTACACTTATTGTGTAATGGTCCATGAAATGAATAATTACTGTGACGTGGATGTAGGCTATGTATGGGCTCTCTCTTACAAAACTGTTCAAGCTACTTCCTCTGTCAAATGACTGATTTCTCATAATCAGAGACGAACTTGCAGCTTGGTTGCAAGTTGATAATATCTGACCTTTTTCTACCTGGAAAGGGCAGTAATTTTTCATTATTAGGATCAATAAATATTTTAGATATGGGTTTAGCTTTTCTAAGTGTCTCATTTAGCAATACTATCCAAGGGCTTGAAAAATGGGAGATTTATCATCACAAGATGGCATATGACACCTCCTTGAACTAAAGAACCCATATTACAGCAAAGGAAAGATGATGAAATGTAAATGACTGTGAAATATCATTCATTTTACAATATATTGCATTATCCCAAATCTACCAGCCTGGCAGAATATTGGATTCATTTCTTAAAGGCACAAGTAAACAAACCAGTCTGTAGATACCACTGTTACCCTGTGGGATTTGGATAGTATTCTTTAAATGCCAGTGGCTACTATATGGTGCTGTAATAGGGAATACATGGCTCTGAGAACCAAAAGGTCAAACTAAGAGTGCCCTTTTATTATCTCTCCAAGTGACCCACTTGGGTGGTATGTGCTTCCCCTGTTCCACTTTCAGCTCAGCTATAAAAGACACACTTGATTTCCAAGGTGTGGCAGCGGTGCAGGTGTGCATTTTCAAGGGAGGATAGAGTAAGGGTTCTACTGAACTATGGCTGCTACCTGATCATTTTGTTATCCTGATCCTGATATATTAGAAGGAAAATATAAACAAATAAGTATGCTGACACAAATAATAAATCATAATCATAATGAGGAGAGGGAAGTATTGATGCAAAATGATAACAAGCAGTATGTCTTAGAATTCTGGGGACTCACTGAGGAGCTCTTGATGCCCTCAAGCCTAGTGATAACCATGGGCAAACAATTACAGCAACCTCTGTCTGAATAGGTCATAGTAACCAGGGGCTCAGACCCCTCAGGATGAAAGTCTTTGTTACCCATAGGACAAACAACCTACACCTACAGAAGTACTGGCCAAGGATGAGAGGAATCTAGAATTAGTAATAGAGGAGGGGCATGATGATTATTAATTCTAGTTTTAAGATTAATTGCAGCAGTAAGGGCTACCAAATCTACCATTAATTCTCCTATACTAAGTTGTTGGTTTTTAAAAGAAATTGTTATCTCTTGCCACTTAGAAGAATATATGGCAGGATGGGGTGAAATTAACTGAGGCATCAGTGGCTATTAATAGTGGCAGGTTGGATTATAGCAAACATCCATGATAACTTGGCACTTAATATTTCAATACATGCCAGCCCAACTGTCAACTGCAGTTCTTGAGTCTCTTTATCTGACTTCTTTCTCTGGCTATTGAAGCCTCTTCTGTCCCTAAACATGGGAAGACAGATTGCAATAGAATTAATACCCCCACAAAAAGCCCTCAAACAATTATGGGCATGCCTCAGAGATACTGTGGGCTTAGTTTCAGATCACTGCAATAGAGCAAATGTTGCAATAAAGTGAGTCACAAATTTTTCAGTTTCCCAGTACATACGAAAGTTATGTTTATACTACACTGTAGTCTCTTAAGTGTGAAATAGCATTATGTATAAAAATATATATAACTTAACTGAAAATACTTCATTGCTAAAAAATGCTGACAATCATCTGAGCCTTTCAGCAAGTTGTAATCTTTTTGGTGGTAAAGGGTTCTGCCTCTGTGTTGATGGTGTGCTTGCTGACTGATCAGAGCGGTGGTTGCTGAAGGTTGAGGTAGCTGTGCCAGGTTCTTAAAAATAAGACAACAATCAAGTTTGTCACACTGACTGATTACTTCTTTCATAAAATATTTATCTGTAGCATGCAACCCTGTTTGATAGCATTTGACCCACAGCACAACTTCTTTCAAAATTGAAGTCAGTCCTCTCAAACCCTGCCGCTGCTTTACCAACTAAGATTTTTTTTTAACCAACTAAGCTTTTGTAATATTCTAAATTCTTCGTTGCTGTTTCAACAATGTTCATAGCATTTTCATCAAGAGTAAATTCCATTTCAAGAAACCACATTCTTTGCTCATGCATAAGAAGCAACTCTTTCTCCACTTAAGTTTTAACATGAGATTGCAGAAATTCTGCTACATCTTCAGGCTTTACTTCTAATTCTAGTTCTCTTACTTTTTCTACAACATCTTCACTGAAGTCTTGAAACCCTCAAAGTCATCCTTGAAGGTTGGAATCAACATCTTCCAATTCCTGTTAATGTTGATGTTTTGACTTCCTTTCAGGAATCATTAAATGTCATCTAGAATGATGAATCTTTTCCAGATGCTTTCAATTTACTTTCCAAGATCCAGCAAAGGAATCACTATCAATGGCAGCTATAGCCTTACGAGAAATATTTCTTAAATAATAAGATTTGAAAGTCAAAGTTACTCCTTGATCCATGGGGCTGCAGAATGGACGTATTGTTAGCAGGCATGAAGGCAACATTAATTAATATATCTCCATTTGCACTCTGGGGTGACTAGGTGCATTGTTAATGAGTAGTAACATTTGAAATGAAATCTTTTTTCCAAGCAATGGGTTTCCATAGTGTGCTTGCAATACTTAGTAAACCATGCCGTAAACAGGTGTGCTGTCATCCAGGCTTGGTCGTACCATTTCTAGAGCACAGGCAGAATAGCTCTGTTACTTTCTTCTTAAGAATGGTAAATGAGCATTGGCTCTAACTTAAAGTCACCAGCTGCATTAGCCCCTAACAATAGTCAGCCTATCCTTTGAGGCTTTGAGAAGTCAATGTCTAGCTTCAAAGCTTGGCATTGACTTCTCCTATTTAGCAATGAAAGTACTAGATGGCATCTTTTCTATTATTAGGCTGTTTCATCTCCATTGAAAATCTGTTGTTTAACGAAACCACCTCATCAATGATCTTACCTCTATCTTTTGGATAAATGGCTACAGCTCTTACATCAGTATTTGCTGCTTCATCTTGATCTTTTATGTTATGAAGAGGGCGTCTTTGAAAGTCCTTATAAACTGGCCTCTGTTAGCTTCAAAATTTTTCTTCTGAAGCTTTCTCACCTCTCTTGTCTTCACATAATTGAAGAGAGTCAGGGCTTTGCTCTGGATTAGGCTTTGGCTTAAGGGAATGTTGTGACTGCTTTATCTTCTATCCAGACAACTAAAACTTTCTCCACATCAGCAATAAGGCTGTTTTGCTTTCTTACCATTCATGTTTTCGGTAGAGTAGCACTGTTAATTTCCTTCAAGAACTTTTCCTTTGCATTCACAACTAGGCTAACTGTTTGGCATAAGAGACAAACTTAGCTTTGGCCTGTCTCGGCTTTCGACTTGCCTTTGTCATTAAACTTAATCGTTTCTAGCTTACAATTTAAAGTGGGAGACATGTGATTCTTCCTTTTACTTGAACAGTTAAAGGCCATTCTAGGGTTATTAACTGGTCTAATTTCAATAATATTGTGTCTCAAAGAATAGGAAGGCCAAAGGGAGGGAGAAAGTTAAGGAAATGGCTGGTTGGTGGAGCAGCCAAAACACACACAGCATTCATCAATTAGTTTGCCGTCTTATATGGCATGATTTAGTGGTGCCCCAAAACAATTACAATCGTAATATCAAAGGTCACTGATCAGCAAAATAGATATAATAACAACAATACAGTTTGCAAGAATTACCAAAATATGACACAGAGACATGAAATAAGTATGTGCTATTGGAAAAATGGTACTGATAAACTTGCTTGATGCAGGCAGCATTGGGGTCTTCAATAAAGACCCCAATTCCATTGTCTCTCAGATGAAATAACTCTGAGGAACATGCATTGTGTTTTTCCCAAGAGTCCTTCTGTAGGATTGAGTTTCAGTTTTGCACCAAGAAAACACATGATTAATAACACTTGCCTAATAAAACTGACATTATTGGCTTCCTTCCTGCCTTGTCTCTCTTCCCCAATCCTCTACTGAAGTTTGTTGGGGCTACTTTCACAAAAAACAAATTGAATTTGAATCTTTTTTCAGAGTCTATTTTTGGGGAAATTCAAAATGAGAAAGCAACTAATCTCCAAGTGCCTCAACTTCCCCTTTAGTTAAGTAAGTTTTCCCTCTACATCGTGAATAAGCCATTTTTTCTGTAAAGGGCCAAATACAGGCCTTGCAAGGCATATACTTTCAGCTTTACTCTTACAAATAATACAGAAATAAATGAGCCTGTGTTCCAATAAAACTTTATAAAAAGAGACTGCTAACCAGATTTAGTCCATGAGCTATAGTTTGCTGATTCCTGCTCTAAATTAATTCCAAGTTTCTGTCATGGTCTAAAATTCGGTATTGTATGCCTCTGAATTCAGAAAACACTTTGGAAATCCTACAAATTGCAAGAGATTATCAATAGCTCTATAAAGAGATTATAAAGTTTATAAAAATCAAACAACCTAAAATTTTTGCTAAGTTTTACAATTTTAAAATTTATTCTCTAATGATTAAAGTGATGTATTATTGTTGTTGTTTTTACTATCTTAAAAGTAGATAATTATTTTTATTATATTGTAAGTTGACAAATAATATTGTACATATTTATGAGGTAAAAGTGATATTATGATATAGGTATACAAAGGGGAATGATTAAATCAAGCTACTTCACATATGCATCGCCTCAAACATTTACGATTATTTTGTGATGAGAACATCTGAAACTTACTATCTTAACAATTTAAAAATATACAATACACTATTTTGAACTATAGTCATCATACTCTGCAATAGAGTTCAGAAAATGTTTCCTTTTCTTTAACTAAAACTTTATATTCTTTAAACAATATCTCCTCATATTCTCCACCCCAGCCTCTGTTAACCACCATTCTACTATTTGTTTCTTTGAATTCAATTGTTTTAGATTCTATACATAAGTGAAACTTATTTTTTAATAAGTTTCTTTGCCTGGCTTATTTCACTTAGCATCATGCTCTCATGGTTCATCTGTTTTGCCACAAATGACAGAGTTTTCTTCCTTTTTAAGACTGAGTGGCATTCCATTATATATATATATACACTACATGTTCACTTCCATCCATCCATTAATTACATTTAGGTTGATTCCATAACTTAGCTATTGTGAATAATGCTGTAGTGAACATGAGAGTGCAGATATCTGACATATTGATTTCAAATTCTTTGGATACATACACAGAAGTGGAATTGCTGGATTATATGGTAACTCTATTTTTAGTTTTTTGAGGAATCTCCATATAGTTTTTGTTATTACAATGTCATTTTTCACAGAAATAGGAAAAAATAATTGTAAAATTCATATGGAACCACGCACACACGCACACACACACAAACACACTCACACACAAAGTCAATCTTGAGCAAAAAGAACAAAGTTGAAGACACTGCACCACCTGATTTCAAACTATAATATACATCTGTAGTAATTAAAACAGCATGGGACTGGCATAAAAACAGACACATTTGCCAATGGAATAGAAGAAAGAACTAATAAATGATCTCAAACATTTACAGTCAATTGATTTTTGACAAAAGTGCAAGAATACAATGGAAAAAAGTCTCTTCAATAAAAAGTATTGAAACAAATGCAGAAAAAGAATGACATTGGATCCTTATCTCACCCTTTATAAAATAAACTCAAAATGAATTAAAGACTGACATGTACGACCCAAAACTGTGAAACTACTCTGAAAACACAGGGGTAACACTATGCAATGTTGCTCTGTGTATTGATTTTATGTGACCCTAAAAGCTCATGCAACAAAAGCAAAAGTAGACAAATAGGATTACATCAAACTAAAAAGCTTCTGCATAGCAAAGCTACAACTGGCAGAGTGAAGAGAGAAACTACCAATTGGGGGAAAATATTTACAAGCATGTATTTGTTAAGTGGTTAATATTCATAATATAAAAGGAAATTAAACAATAGCAAGAAAATATCCTGATTAAAATATGGGCAAGGGGCCTGAATAAATATTTCTCCAAAGAAGACATACAATGATCAACAGATATATGAAAAATGCCCAACATTACTGCTATGGCTTGAATGTTTGTCTCCTCCCAAATTCATCTTGAAATTTAATTATCATTATAAAAGTATTAGAGGGTGGGACCTTTAAAAGGTGATTAGGCCAGGAGAGCTCTGCCTTCATGAATGCATTAATGCTGTTCTCACAGGAATGGGTTTTTGTTGTGTGAGTGGGTTCCTTACAAAGGAGTAATGTGCTTTCACTCTAACCCCCTCTTGACCTTCCACCATGGGATGATGCAGCAAGAAGTTCCTTGCCAGATGCTAGCCTCTTGAGTTTTGTCTTTTTTACCTCCGGAACTGTGAGTCAATGAATTTCTGTTCATTATAAATTACTCAATCTGTGGTATTCTGTTAGAGCAGCACAAAACATAGTAAGACAATCACCAATTATTAGGAAAATGAAAATTAAAACCAGAATGAGACATCACCAGAAGCCTATCAGAATGGCTACTGTCAAAAACATGAAAACACCCTGGTCAACATAGCAAGATCCCATCTCTACTTAAAAAAAAAAAAAAAAAAAAAGTTTAGCTGGGGATCATGGTTTACACTTGCAGTCCTAGCTACCAGGGAAACTGAGGTGGGGGAACTACTTGAGACTAGGAGTCTATGGCTACAGTGAGCTATGATCATGCCACTGAACTCCAGCCTGAACAACAGATACAGACAGTCTCAAAACAAAAACAAAGACTAAAATAACAAAAGAGATGAAAGATGACAAGTTGTTGGCGAGGGTGTGGAGAAAGAAAACCCTTGCACATTGCTGGTAGAACTGTACAATCATTGTGAAAAACTATATAGAGCTCCCTCAAAAAAACTAAACATAATTGTTTTTGAACATTTAGCATTAAGACATTGACAGTTATATGAAAATTGAATTTGAAAAATAATGTCCACCTGGAAAATTATTCTTTTTAATATGGCAGGCCTTGTTGACAATATCATTCTACACAAGTTAACTATAGCCTAAATCAGAACAAAATCACATCCAACTTAGAGTGCTCAGGAAGAAACACTACACATAACATATATAATAACTAAGAAGCATAAAAAGGTTGTTCTTTCAAGTGTAATGCTATAAGGTAATCAATTATGGAAGCAATATAAGAGAAATTGTTTTTATTTAACCCCAATAGAGATGGAAGTCGTTTATACAAATCATCACTTTTAAATTGCTAAAAATATATTAAATATTGAAGTGCCAAATAAAATGCATTGCTATAAATCTCTTTTTAAAAGTCTGAAATGTAATTTAAAGTCATTGAGAAATTTATAAAGCAAATCTTGGTATAAGCAACTGTAAATTAACTAAATTCATATGTGGGTCATCTTTTCTCCCCCTTCATTTTTAACAAGGCAGAATACTTCAAAGAATAAAAAAAAACTAAAATGATCTAGAAATTAACAAAAATAGCTACAGAATAAATTAATAAATTACAATAAGGTAAAAGGATCAATACAACAAGAAGAGCTAACGATCCTAAATATATACGCACCCAATACAGGAGCACTCAGATACATAAGGCAAGTTCTTAATGACTTACAAAGGGACTTAGACTCCCACACAATAATAGTGGGAGACTTTAACACCCCATTGTCAACATTAGACAGATCAACCAGACAGAAAATTAACAAGGATATCCAGGACTTGAACTCAGACCTGGACCAAGCAAACCTAATAGACATTTACAGAACTCTCCACCCAAAATCCACAGAATATACATTCTTCTCAGCACCACATCACACCTACTCTAAAATTGACCACATAATTGGGAGTAAATCACTCCTCAGCAAATGCAAAAGAACGGAAATCGTAACAAACAGTCTCTCAGACCACAGTGCAATCAAGTTAGAACTCAGAATTCAAAAACTAACTCAGAACCGCACAGCTTCATGGAAACTGAACAACTTGCTCTTGAATGTTGACTGGATAAACAATGAAATGAAGGCAGAAATAAAGATGTTCTTCGAAACCAACGAGAATGAAGACACAACATACCAGAATCTCTGGGACACATTTAAAGCAGTCTCTAGAGGAAAATATATAGCAATAAGTGCCCACATGAGAAGCAAGGAGAGATCAAAAATTGACGCCCTATCGTCAAAACTGAAAGAGCTAGAGGAGCCAGATCAAAAAAACTCAAAGTCTAGCAGAAGACAAGAAATAGCTAAGATCAGAGCAGAACTGAAGGAGATAGAGACACAAAAAACCCTTCAAAAAATCAATAAATCCAGGAGCTGGTTTTTTGAAAAGATCAACAAAATAGACAGACCACTAGCCAGATTAATAAAAAAGAAAAGAGAGAATAACCAAATTGATGCAATAAAAAACGATAAAGGGGATATCACCACAGATTCCACAGAAATTCAAACCATCATCAGAGATTATTACAAACAACTCTATGCACACAAACTAATAAACCTGGAAGAAATGGATAAATTCCTGGACACTTGCCTCCTGCCAAGCCTAAACCAGGAAGAAGCCGAAACCCTGAACAGACCCATAACAAGGTCTGAAGTTGAGGCAGCAATTAAGAGCTTACCACCCAAAAAAAGCCCAGGTCCAGATGGGTTCACAGCTGAATTCTACCAGACATACAAAGAGGAGCTGGTACCATTTCTTCTGAAACTATTCCAAACAATACAAAAAGAGGGAATTCTTCCCAAATCACTTTATGATACCAACATCATCCTGATTCCAAAACCCGGCAGAGACTCAACAAGAAAAGAAAACTTCAGGCCAATATCCATGATGAACATAGAGGCAAAAATCTTCAATAAAATACTGACAAGCCGATTGCAACAGCACATCAAAAAGCTTATCCACCATGATCAAGTAGGCTTCATCCCGGGGATGCAAGGCTGGTTCAACATACGCAAGTCTATAAACGTAATTCACCACATAAACAGAACCAAAGACAAAAACCACATGATTATCTCAATTGATGCAGAGAAGGCCTTTGACAAAATTCAACAGCCCTTTATGCTAAAACACTCAGTAAGCTAGGTATCAATGGAACGTATCTCAAAATAATAAAAGCTATTTATGACAAACCAACAGCCAATATCATACTGAATGGGCAAAAACTGGAAGCATTCCCCTTGAAATGTGGCACCAGACAAGGATGCCCGCTCTCACCACTGCTATTCAATATAGTATTAGAAGTTCTAGCCAGAGCAATCAGGCAAGAAAAAGAAATAAAGGGCATTCAAATAGGAAAGGAGGAAGTCAAATTGTCTCTATTTGCAGACGACATGATTGTATATCTAGAAGACCCCATCGTCTCAGCCCCAAACCTCCTGAAACTGATAAGCAAGTTCAGCAAAGTCTCAGGATACAAAATCAATGTGCAAAAATCACATGCATTCCTATACACCAGTAACAGACTTAAAGAGAGCCAAATCAAGAACAAACTTCCATTCACAATTGCCACAAAGAGAATAAAATACCTAGGAATACAACTAACAAGGAATGTAAAGGACCTCTTCAAGGAGAACTACAAGCCACTGCTCAACGAAATAAGAGAGGACACAAACAGATGGAGAAACATCCCATGTTCATGGTTAGGAAGAATCAATATCGTGAAAATGGCCATACTGCCCAAAGTAATTTACAGATTCAATGCTATCCCCATCAAGCTACCAATGACCTTCTTTGCAGAACTGGAAAAAACCACCTTAAACTTCATATGGAACCAAAAGAGAGCCCGCATAGCCAAGTCAATTCTAAGCAAAAAGAACAAAGTGGGGGGCATCACACTACCAGACTTCAAACTATACTACAAGGCTACAGTAATCAAAACAGCATGGTACTGGTACCAAAACAGAGATATAGACCAATGGAACAGAACAGAGGTCTCGGAGGCAACACAACATATCTACAACCATCTGATCTTTGACAAACCAG
>NW_022436968.1:12599716-12746038 GCF_009761245.1 Sapajus apella | reverse complement strand
TGGATAGGGAAAATGTGGCACATATACACCATGGAATATTATGCAGCCATCAAAAACGATGAGTTTGGGTCCTTTGTAGGGACATGGATGAACCTGGAAACCATCATTCTCAGCAAACTGACAGAAGAGCAGAAGATCAAACACCGCATGTTCTCACTCATAGGCGGGTGTTGAACAATGAGAACACATGGACACAGGGAGGGGAGCACTACACACTGGGGTCAGTTGGGGGAAAATAGGGGAGGGAGGGTGGGGGGTGGGAAGCTGGGGAGAGATAGCAAGGGGAGAAATGCCAGATGTAGGTGATGGGGAGGAAGGCAGCAAATCACACTGCCACGTGTGTTCCTATGCAACAATTTTGCATGTTCTTCACATGTACCCCAAAATGTAAAATGCAATAAAATAAATAAATGGGAAAAAAAAATAAAAAAATAAAAAAAAATAAATTACAATAAAAAGCGTAATTTGGTCAAGCTTAGTTTTTTTAACTTTAAACAATAATGATGTAAAAGTTTTTCATTTTCATCAAATTGTGTGTTTTTATATCTTTTTTACAATTATAATGTGAGTTATAAAGTATAACAGTGTTTGAAACAACCAAAATGCTTTTTTATATTTAGTTGAAGGCAAAATATATGTTTCTTTACTTGTAAAGTACAGTGGACAACCTATAAATCTCTAACACTGATTAAAATTCAGCTTAGTCAAAGCACATATACATGCTGAGAAATCTGCCATGTTTATTTTTCCTTTTTAAATTGGAATAGTATTTATGCCCTTATCTTACCTATATCCTTATTTCTGCAACTTGTCCTAAATGCTAGGTAAATATCTATTAGTAAATTATGAAATAGCATTAGCCTAGCTTTAAAAAAATAAGTGACAAAGAGGTTCACATAGGGAAAAAACAGAATTTGCTTCATGAGATTGAGGTTTTTCTTTTATGTAAGAAGTTGGATCTAATTCTTTATTTAAGAGATCAATTGCATTAATTCTGAAAGGAGACCAGACCTATTAACTATCCCTTTATATTTCACAACCATGTTTTTTCCTTCTAAAGTTATATTAAGTAATGAAAAATCAGTGTGTTGTGTTAATATTGAGACAATAAATTGTGACAAAATGGAAAATAACATTGAGCACACCGTGATTATAATTCCACAATCGTGGGTAATCACATATACAAAAATATACTTTATTGTACTTCTACCTAACCAAAACTTAACACATCTCCATTTTTATCAATGAAATGTGGCATCTAGAAAACAAAAAATAAAACATATAAGTACCCAAAGTGTTAGTAGAAACTTAGAAGGCCAGCTTCCTACTGGTGATGTCACAATTATCTTTTAAGCCTACAAAGCATTTACTGTATCCTTGATCTCTGATCAAAAAATGTCAAAGATGAGAAAAAGTAAGTTTATTTAATTTGAATATCAAATCAGTAATTTCAGTCAAAGTCACATGAGGAGTTGTTTGAAGGGTGAGAAGAATGACTCAATGAAGAAAATCTTATTTTTCAGATATATGCAGTCAGGTAAAATATGCATGAAATACAATTGATGGAAAATATCTAAACAACAATTTTAAGAATGTTTCTGACATAAAGACAGGGAGAAGTGAAAAAACTGCATGTGATTGATGTGAATAGCTCAAGTACGGTGGAAAAGTTACCGTGGAAGTCAATAAAATAGTTAAAATAAGATTCAAAGGTATCACGAAGGTAATTTGAAAAGAGAGAGGGAGAGAATGCCAGTGCAATAAACTTGGTTTTGGAAGTGACTAGTTGGCAGACAGCCCTAAGGGAAGAGACAGAGTTATCAGAGTAATTGAGACAAGGCACAAGGAACATACTAAAGATAAGCAGAAAATATGGATAAGTCAGAAATGAAATCTGCAGAAAGAAGAGACAAAAGCAGGGCTTAATTTCATCTTTCCAAAAATTAGTCTACCATTCACTTCACCATTGTGCATAATTGTTATTTTTATTAGCACAGATGGTAACACTATACGCTTAGCTACAACACAGCAGGAATGAAAAGAAGTGTTCTAAGAAATCCTGTGGTTTCCTTTCCTTTATAGTTAATAACTTATTAATATCTTCTCTTTAGAGGAGAATGAGATAGGCAAAGGAAATAACTATTCCTTTGGAATATGGAGGAAATAGCAAAGGTCAAAAGTTATTGGAAAAACTTTGAACTTCGAAGGGAAATCATTGAAAAAGAAAGAAATGCTTTGCAATTGCAACTTTTTATTTTCAGATTAATACAAAATGTGTCATATACCTATTTAGTGCTTTATATACCTTGAGAGATGGCTTGAATATATTATTCTATTCCATCCTCAGTATATCTTTGAGTGATAGGCAAGTATTTTCCTACTTTGCAAAGTATTTAATGCAAATTTATTCCCCTACAGACAGTATAGATTGACATTTCATGTCCTCCTTTAGTTTCTGCCATATTCCCTTACCAATGTTACCAGCTTCCTACAGCCAAACTGAACTCCTCACTTCTCCCTGGCTGCACATCTCACTTTCACATTGCTACACCTGTGGCAGAGACATTGCTATGTGCTCACCAAACTCATTTCCTTCTCCTAGGAACCCAGCTTAAACTAGATCTCCCAGTGCTTTTTGCAGATAAACAAGGCCATGTGACCATGCTCTGGCCAATAGAGTGCTGGCAGAAATGATATACTCAATTTCTATGCCTGTCCTCCAAAATCTCCCACTCCATCTGCCACATGAGCGTTCTGCTTCCATTATCTTTCTTCTCCTATCTCCAGGCCAGATATAGAGACACAGTGGAGGATGACAACGACCTACACTCTAGGTTTGATATCCTGCCTCATCTGTGCTTCCTGAATGTTGAAGTGAGCTGCCATGTGGGCAAGACATATATCATTCCTCTGTTAAGCCACTAAAATGTTGGATTATTGAATAGCAGTAAGTTTTTCCTAACTCATAGTATAACTTAACTCTTCTGCTTCACCTATTTAGATAGAAACTCTCTAACCAAACTCAAGTGAACCTACTCCAGAAAAACTTTCCTCACCCCTTCAGCACATCCTGGTTTTCTCTACTACTAATCAGTTCTGTTTACTATTTCATGTGCATAAATATATTTTTAAAAGTCAGGTTCATTGATTATAATTTATGTAATAAAAATAATATTTCTAAAGTGTACAGATCAATACATTTTAGCAAATGTTTATAGTCATGTTACCATCACTACACTGAAGACACAGAACATTTCCATCACCCCTAAAAGCTGCATCATTGCCCTTTCCATCAATTCTCTTCCTACTTCTGGTCCTATAGTTTTGTTTTTCTAAAATGTCATATAAATGGAAGCATATCATTTGTAGCCTTTTGTGACTGACTTCTTTCCCTGGGCATAATGCTTTTAGGAATAACTCATATTATTGCCTCTATCAGAAGTTTGTTTCTTTTTATTGCTGAGTCCTATTTTTTTTTAATGGATGAACCACAATTTGTTTATTCATTCCCTAGCTGAGGGACACTCACATGTAAGTCTCTGTATCTTGTATGATTTAATTTCTCTTGGATAAATACCTAGGAATGAAAGGGTTGATATACATATTAGGTATAAGTTTAACTTTTTAAGAAACTTCCAAACTTCTTCCCAATGTGACTGCACTATTTTGTATTCCCAACAGCATTATATAAGTTCTAGTAACTCCACATTCCTGACAACGCTTAATGGTCATAATAAAAAAAATTTGTGATTCTAATAGATGTGTAGTGGTATCTTATTGTGGTTTTAATTTGCATTTCCCTAGTGATGAATGCTTCTGCTGCTATGAGTTATCTTTTCATGTGCTTACTTACTATTCATATATCCTCTTTGACAGAAATGTCTTTTTAATTGTTTCCCCATTTTCAGTGGAGTTTTTTACTTTCTTTTATAGAATTTTGAGAGTTCTTTATGTATTCTTGTTATAAGTCCTTTTTCAGATATATGGTTTGCAAATATTTTTCCCTGTCCATGGCATCTTTTCATTTTCTGTGCAATATCTTTCAAAGAGCAAACCTTTGTGATTTTTAAATATCTAATGAAGTCCATCATCTTTTTTAATTTTGTAGATTATATGTTTTATGTTATATCTAAACAACATTTGCCTAACTCAAGATTACAAAGGTTTTCTTTTGTAATTTATGCTAGATGTTTTGTAGTTTTAGGCTTTACATTTAGGCCTCTCATTCATTTTGGGTTCATTTTTTACAAATGATGTGAGATACTGCTAGGAGTTCATTTTATTTTTGTATATAGATAGGCATCCAATTACTGAGAGCACCATTTGTTGAAAAAGCTATTATTTCTCCACTGAATTGCCTTTGTGACTTTGTGTAAAAAATAGATTGTACCTTTGTGTAAAAAAAATACATATATATGTATGTATATAAATATATATATGTATGTAATATATATGTAAATATTATATATTTTTATATGATATATAAATATATTATATTATATATATTATATATTATATATATAATATTATATATATATATGGGTTAATTATGGACTCCACTTTACTACATTTTTCTGTTTTCTACTAATACCAATGAGGCCACACTATCTTGATTATTGTAGCTTTTAACCAATCTTGAAATCAGGTAGTGTCAGTCTTCTTTGTTCTTTTTTACAAATTTACTTTGGCTATTACAGGTTCTTGGTATTATCATATGGATTTTAGAATAAACTTTTTACATTAAAAAAAAAACCTGCTGGGATTATGGCAGGTTATATTGAACCTATAGAACAGTTCATTGTGAACTGACATCTTGAGTCTTGACATAAACACAGTATACCTCTCTATTTATTTGTGACTTCTTTCATTTCTTTCTGCAATGCTTTAAAATTTTTAGTACATAGGTCTTACACATCATTTGTCAGATTTACCCTAAAAATTTTCAGAATACCTATTGCTATTGTAAATGTTAAGTATCCTATTATCTTGCTAAACTTACTTATTAGTTCTACGAGTTTTAAAAAATTAAATTACTTCAGATTTTCTACATAGGTAATCAGATGTTCTGCACACAACAGTTTTAATTCTTTCTAATCCAGATTTTTCTTTTTATTGATTTGTTGCAGTTTGCTAGAATTGCTAGACTACATTGAATGCAGTAACAGCAGACATCTTCAATTTGTTCTAGTTGGCACTTTATTTTCTTTTCATACTTTGTTTTCCATACACTTTGGTATTTCACCTGTATTGATCTTTATTGATGAGCATATTGAGGAATGGAAAGAAGCTTGTGGCTTCTACTGCTATCAATGTCTAATAATAAACACTAGTTTATTTATTGATGATTTTAAGTCTTTCTTTGCATATAGGATGAATCATTTGTGGGTTATTAAGGGGAGATAATATGAAGAAGTCCACTTAAGTATACTTGAGTAATTATCAGCTATGAAAATATGTAATTGATCAAGTATTAAAGGGTAACTCATTTAAAAAGACTGGGAATGCCTAGTGCTGGCAATGAGGTAGAGCAACTTGAAACTCATATATTGTAAGAATACAAAATGAAGCAGTCACTGTGGAAAACCCAGAATGTTCTAAAGGTAAATACACATTTCTTATACAGTCCAGCAATGCCATTTCTAGATAGTTACTCAAAAGTAATGAACACAATATGTTTATACACAGATTTGTACATTAACATTCATAAGAGCTTTATTTGTAATAGCCAAATAGACTGAAACAAAACCAAATGTTCATTAACCAATAGAAATATAAACAAATCATGATATATCAATACAGTGGAATACTACTCCAGTGAACACAAATGAATGAATAATTGATACACACAGTGTCATGAATGAATCTCAAAATAATTATACTGAGTAAAAGAAATTGGAAGCCGGGTAAAGTCAGTTCCTATAGTCCCAGCTACCAGAAGGCTGCGCCAGGGTGCAGGAATCCAGGAATTCTGGGATCACTATGCCAATAGGATGACCTCCTGAGAGGGAGAGACCACCAGGTTGTCTAAGGAGGGGTGAACTGGACCAGGTTGGAAACAGAGCAGGTAAAAACTCCTGTGCTGATCAGTAGTAGAATTGCATCTGTGAATAACCATTGCACTCCAACCTGGGCAACACAGTGAGACCTGCTTCTTAAAGAAAAAAGCAGTAGCAGCAGAAGAAGAAACAGCAGCCACAAGACAAAAAGAATGTCATTTATGTAAAGTTCTAGAAAATGAAATGAATTGATAGTGATCAAAAGCAGATAAGTGGTTACCTGGGACCAGGAGGCCAGGGAAGGAACAAAGAGAGAAATTTTCAAAGAGCATATGGAAGCTTTTTGGGCTAATGCCTATTTCTGTGATCTTAATTGGAGTAGCAATTTGATGAATATATATCAAAGTTTATTAAAATACTTTATGCATGCAATGTATTATATGTTTATTATGCCTCAATAAAGCTGCTTTTTAAAAAGAAACCTTGGTGAAAATTGTAATTTTTCTTCAGTTGGATTAACTTTCTTAGAACTAAATGTCTTCTGAGACTGTCCAAGTTACAAGCATATCAAAACAAGTGTGTAAAGGTGAGGGCTCAGGGGTCTAGAAGGTATGTTTTCTTTTCTAGACCCTGAATTTTCCATAAATACTTTAAATTCTTTAAAAAAAATCATCATAGAACGGCTTAGTAAAATGTTCTGATTAATATTCTTTGATTAACTTTTAAAGTATACCTTTTTAATTATAAAACTGTTAAAATGTCTTCAGAAAAAAAAATGGAATGATAACAAGATTTATATGGCCAAAATTAAAATGTCTTAAATAAATATTTAAGATACTTAATAAATATTAAAATATGCATGTTTTCTCTCCAACCATTTTCATTAATAAGTTTGAAAATAATGTTACTTTGAGTATATTTTTCAAGCATTTATTTATTCACTCATTCTTCAGAAATTATTTTTTTACTACCTAATATGTGCCAAGTACTGAAACTATGATAATGGCAACATTGACACAGTTTCTCTCTCAGAACTTATTTTCAGAAACCTAGGAGACAAATATTAGTAAATAAATTAAAAGCAAAATGTATATAATTAAAAGTTAAATTCCATAGCAAAAAGAAAAGAAAGCAATGTCTGATCATTCATTCAAGGAAGCCACATCAGTTTATTTTACATGTTTCGGATGAAAAGAGAAGAGTTACTTCTGGGCTTCCTTCCTGTGAGGAGGAGTTGGCATTATGAGCATATAAAGCACAAGCTGTGTTCTTTGCAGGGACATGGATGAAGCTGGAAACCATCATTCTCAGCAAACTAACACGAGAACAGAAAACCAAACACCACATGTTCTCACTCATAAGTAGGAGCTGAACAATGAAAAGACATGGACAAAGGGAGGGGAACATCACACACCAGGGCCCATCAGGGGGTGGAGGGCTAGGGGAGGATAGCATTAGGAGAAATTCCTAATGTAGATGACGAGCTGATGGATGCAGCAAACCACCATGGCACTTGTATAACTGTGTAACAAACCTGAACATTCTGCACATGTATCCCAGAACTTAAAGAAAAAAAAGCGCAAGTTGCATCTGTGTCAGCTAATGGTCCCCATGCCCAACTTCAAGAACTGTCTCTATTAGAAAAAAAGATTACCTAGCTGGGACATCTATTTTCACGAGGGACTTTCTGGTACACTGAGGCACATGTAGGATGCTTTAGTGCCCAGACAATTAAGTTCAGCACAGAGTAGGGGAGAGAAATATTCTTCCCACAGTTTCAAGGACCACTAGGGGGTTTCGGCAGAGATGATCTGGGAAATTCAATATACATTTTGCCCTTAAAGTGTTTGCAGTGTTAGGAACACCTAGAAAGAGCATCTCCCAGCAAACACATCATCGTTTCCATTGGGGACACAGATGATAGGAGTCTGGCAAAGCTCTGTTCACAAGTGGCTTTAGAAGCAATAAAAAATGACCACGCAGTAAGAAATCAGAAGAATCTGGAAGTTGTTTGTGAACTCAGAGGAGACATCCTGGTGTCTGAGCAGTAATTGAATAAGTCTCTAAATCTAGCTGGAGGACCTTGCTAAGCAAGCGCATCTAAGAGTTGAAGATGTTCTGCACAGGTTCTCAACGAGCAAGATACACGTTAGATTGTTCTAACTCATCCATGTGGTCAGTAGGGTAACAGAGGACTTGAACATAAAAATGAGGTAATTTATGTGGTGAAACTTTGAAAGAGTGTAACGTTTTATAAAGTTGCAGTGCATTATACTGATGTATTAATTTATATGTTTAAACTTTTACAAAGATCTTTATATATTTTTCTCATTTGATTAAGTAAATGTTAAGTAAGCAAGCAGGAATTATTATCATTATTTTACAGAATAGTGAGCTGAGATTCAAAGGAAATAAGTGATTTGCCCTAGACCATATGTTTGGTAAATGGCCCAGACAAAGCTGGGTCTTTTGAATTCTAATCTAAAGTACTTCACATTCTACTAAGCTCATAGTGTTAAGAATGGACTTGCAATGTCAGTTTTGTTAATAACTAAAATATTTGTAAAAATATTGTTGGCATTTTCACTTTTGGTTTGGGATTGAAGAAAGGATATTCAGAGAACCAAGAATAAAGAGTTTATTTTTTGATTTTTTTCTCTTTATAAAACTGCATGATAATAGATATTGTATGTTGTACTTTTTTCATTAAGTGTTATACAGACTGCACACTCTGAAGATATGAAAGCATTTAAAAGTGGTATAAGTTGAGTATAATTAATTTTTGAAAATAAAGGGAAAAACATGGACATTTGTCTCATTCGGATACGTACTGGTTAATATTAAGTAAAGAAAATCTGCCAAATAGCTGTTGGATTGACACACTCATTAAAAAGAGTGAAAATTTCTTAGATCCTTTTGTAAGAGTTTAAGGATGATCATATTTTCATTGTTTTTCCTCTGACCAGCCTAGGTTTAGGTTTAAAGTCTTGTGTTTTGGCTTCATCTTGCTTCCAAATAATAAATTTCTGATTTGGAGTTTAGACAAGTTTACTTATGCAGTGCATCTTAATACACACACTTAAACATATTTTCACACAAACCAGATGTTAGCATTCACACGCATTTATACCTTATGACACTTGGAATGATATGTTAACTCCAGAGTTGTTTCAAATATTTTTGCTTAATTTTTAAGAAAACAGATGCACTTGGAACATTTCTCATAAACCTTTTTTTAGGTTAAGAGAACTATTTGATAAAACTATGATTCATTGAGCTAGAACATTCTGAATAGTATCATTCTCTCCACTCAATGCTACCATCATCCACCTTAAAGGACTACAGACATTACATTAACAAATATATGTTGAACACTTACTATGCACCAAGTAGTATGCATGCTGTGGCAAATTCTACAATGAAACATGCAGTTCTCATTTTTACAGACTAGAAATGCAGACAGGCAAGTACAAGACAATCATCGTATAAGATGATGAGTGCTGCGACAAGGAAAAGCAGAGGCATACATAATGATGTCTGAAAGCCTGAAGGTGTGCAAGAGCAGGAAACCTTCAGCAAACTGCCAATTATTAGAGGCAAGGAACTCTGTGGCAGCTGATGATCCTGGACAGCATGCAGGGATCATCTGTACTATTAAGAAGTTTGGAATTAATACAGAGGACTGTGGGAAAGTCAGTGACTGATTTAAAGCATGGAATAGCACTCCTGCAGTAGCACTCCTGCAGTTCTGCAGTATTGTGAAGGATAAATCTAAGGGTGACAGGAATCCAACAGAAAACTTGGAGCATATTTTGTTATCCAAGTGAGAAACATGAGAAGGCAGGAAGGGTGGAGAGGGAAACTTAATGACTAATGGGTTGTGGCAGTAACAGAGAAAGAGAGATGCTTGGGTTTAGGAAAGCGTGGGATTAGTGAGCATCACCATGATAGTGGTTATGGGAGAGGAAGGAGTAGGCTGAGCTGAGGGAAATGATGGAACCAATTCTGGGCACTCTAAACTTGTGATACTTATGGAACATGCAAGAGAACTTGCCAAACAGAAAGTAGGGCACTTAGTTCTGGCACTCAGGAGAGATTTAAGATGACATAGACTTGGAATTCATCAGAATGTGGGACACAGGAAGGTCTGGGGTCAAGCCCTGAATATGCACATCTTTTAAGTATCCCTACGTGATTTTGAAACAGGTTATTCACAGTCACATGTACAGTAATAAATAGTAGGAAAGCTATTGGTGTGGACTAATGTCTCCAGGAGATATGATAAAGACAGAAGGAAAATACGGTAAAGACGGAACCATAAAAATGACAGTATGTAAAAGGAAGGCAGGAAAAGATGAACTCTGTAAGAAGAGAATAAGAAAAAGAAAGGCAGAGAGGAAGCTGAGGGACAAAACATCAAGGAAGAATGTATAAGAATAATTATAGCACCAGTGATCCTGAAGATTAGGTCCAGAGAAAAATCTGGAAAACTGATTACATTTGGCAACCAAAGAAATTGGGACCTCAGTGAGACCAGTTTCCATGGGACAGATGAAGATCAAAGCCAGTTGCAAAGGGTAGAGGCTTAACTGCACCATGAGAAAGAAGAGATAATGAATGTAAACCAGAAATTTTTAAAAATTTATTTATTATACTTTAGGTTCTGGGGTACATGTGCAGATCATGCAGGTTTGTTAATATAGGTATACACATGCCATGGTGGTGGTTTGCTGCATCCATCACCCCGTCATCTACATTAGGTATTTCTCCTAATGCTATCCCTCCCCAATCCCCCCACCCGCTGCTATTCCTCCCCTAGCCCCCGAATCCCCAGTCCCTGGTGTGTGATGTTCCCCTCCCTGTGTCCATGTGTTCTCATTGTTCAACACCCACTTATGCATGAGAACATGCGGTGTTTGTTTTTCTGTTCTTGTGTCAGTTTGCTGAGAATGATGGTTTCCAGTTTCATCTGTGTCCCTGCAAAGGATATGAACTCATCCTCTTTTATGGCTGCATAGTATTCCATGGTGTATATGTGCCACATTTTCTTTATCCAGTCTATCAGGAGACAGTCAGTGTCGTAATGGGGCAAGGACCTAGGAACAATGGTGGTTGTTCTCTTTTTAGGTTTTAATTGACTCTTGAGTATGCTTACATTCTGGGTGGGAAAATAAATAGACATGAGAAAGCTAGAAAGAAGTGAGCAAGAGATAGAAGGAGAAAGGAGTAGGTAGACGGGGGTGAAAATAAATTACTTTTTGGCAAATTCATATGCCTGATGCTTTAAACATTATTACATTTATATGTCTAATTGTACAGATATGATTGTCCAACTCTGTGCAAATATGTTTATTCCCAATCTATGGATCAATAAAATAAGACTTAGGGAGTACAAATCAGGTGCCCCAGCTGTACAACTAGCCAGGCTGATATTCAAATACAGAATTTTCTGGCTATAATGCATATTTTCTTTTAAATAAACCAGTTTCTCAAACATTAAAAACCTTTCTCTGCTTTCACAAACATGAAAATGTCAGCCTCACACTTTTAGCTGATTTAATATGTCCCCTCAGTAGAGATCACTATAATCTGCATTCTCACCAGCCAAGAATTTCAATCCCTATAACTTGTAATACAAATCAAATTATATTTTTAATTTCCAAATATAAAATTGCAATGCCAATGATGCATTTCAAGCTATATACATCCTGTTACCCCAGTTGTCCCCTACTGAAGATCACTGCCCCACATCACGTTATTCCCTGGCCTCACAAGTCTGAATGATTCCTGCCATTTGTTATTTTCAACATCCTTCATTTAGAAAGACTGACAATGTTATATGCATAAGTCCATGTAACAAGAACAGCTTTCACAGATAGCATTGTTATGAGGTGCTAAGGCTCTTTTACTGCAAATTAAATGCTGGTTCCACACTCTCCCTGGAGCACTTCTTCCTGAGGCCCATATGACAACGCTGTGAATGAAAAGAACTTCACCCACAGGATCACAGCTGCTGCCAAATTCTCACTTCAGTGCCATGGAGACTCCAGGAGGAAAGGAATAGTTTTGCAGCAACATGATAATGTTCTGTGGCTTCCAAAATTTTGCAGAACACTAGCAGCCCTAATTTTTTCTAGAGTCACCCCCAACTTCAGTCTATATGATATGAGCTCTTCTTTATTCCTTTCTTTTTTATAACCTTTAAGAAGACTTTGTTCAGCCCACATCTATTTCAATATGTCTTAGTATTCTCAGCATGTTACTCATTATCCTCTTTTCTTAGTCATTCTTCCTATGTTTACAAAAATGTGTTGAGAACTGCCTTGAAGAATGAAGATTTTCTTTTCATCACCCCCTCTCTCATTTTACCTTTCATGTCTTCATGTTTTGAAAATGCAAGATTATTTTTCATCATGTATTGATTTCCCCACTTTGATAATTTTTGCTTTGCTGAAAAAAGAAATTGTGCAATATGCCTCTTGTTTCAGGATAAAATGATTCTTTTTGATTGCTGTAAGAGGATATACTGACTCAAATTCTCAATGGAATTATACAGAATTAGGAGAAAAACTAATAACGCCTATTTTTACATAACCTAAACATGTTCTATCAGGTTTTTACTAATGTTATTAAACCAACAACTGTGATATGAGTGATAAAATTTGTAGTGAACAAAAGAGATTTTTAAATTTTTTTTAAATCTAAATCCCAGTTTAACCTTTTGTTTTATTGGCTTAAGTTAACTGAAAACTAAACAATGCTCATTGTGGTCTGCCCTTAATTTTCTATCTTAAATCTATTCATATTTAGCAGTAATTGTATCTTTATTTGCTCCTATACTTCTAAATGGAAGTTACTTTGCTTGAACAATTAGCACAATATGCATTAAAGGAGTGATGTTATGTAGACTTCATCTACTCCTGTGGCAAGCTAAGGGATAATTTTCCCCAAATATATTTTCTGAGGTCTCAAAAGGACAATAGAAGTAAGAAGTATATTTAAGCACTTTTCCTAGCTGACTCATCCATATCTGTACAGCTGTTCTTTAGAAGCTGCCAGAATGACTTCAGCTCCCGCTGACAAGCACAGCAACTCATCAAGAAACACAAAAATTGGTGTGACAAAGTAAATAAAGATAATACACATTATTTCATTGGCATGTAATGATATTATTTTCTTCAGCGTTAGACTATAATATTCTGAATATTCAGTCTCTACTGGATTATAAGACTATGGCAAATTAAGAAGCAGTTTTCCATTTTCACATTTTATTCTTGTTTAGAATAATATAGGCTCTGCCAGTGGTCTGCATTCTCTGGTGGATTTAAAGGCTGGTAGACCCTATGTCGCCTATACTCAGTGCATTTCATTCACCAGGACTTATAAAATAAGGGCCAGCTGGAAGTTACACAAGTTGTCTTGGCTCATAGTCAAGACTGGACAAATATAGTAACTGTTTAATTAATGAATATTCTAAGAAATGCAGGAGGCTAATTATTGACACTAATATTAGTGACAACATAAGCTCAATATAGGAACACACCATCCATTTCCTTTCATCTTATGACCCAAGAACATAGTTAGTTGGTTTTGTAGGTTATTTGAGTGGATACAGGGATAATTATCAGAGCACGTATGCACTCATTCAGCAGACAGCTGCCAGATTCTCTATGAGGTGCTGGAATATGAGGGCTCTGTTTCTGTGTAGGCCACACTGACCAAAAGGAAATTTGCAGAAGAAATCTTGAGAGAAAAATACAGCTTCACATAGGCTCAAGAAATAATATTTTTTAAATTGACAAAATTTTAAAAATATAGTATAAATCCAAGTAAAAATAAGAAACAATATTATCTGGAACTGTAAAAACACTTTTGAATAAAATTTGTGTTTATCTTTGTTATATAAGTAGATATTTGCAATAAGTAGGTATTTGCTTTGAATTCGCTCTTTTCAGGATTCAATACAAACAGCATTTTAAAAGTTAGCTGTTAATTTTAGCAATAAATTACTTTTCCAATGTTCTTAGCTAACTGCAGTTGAACAATTTTCAATGGGCTAGTTACAAAAGACCTATGATTAATATAAATTTACACATGTCATTTGACAGAAGATCTTGATGGTTTATAATAGCAAATTCACTGTTACTTATTTTATGACTCCTTTGTCTCCATGAGATCTGATTTCCAAGGTACACTCTAAACCAAAAATATCCCACATGTAAGCCATTATGCAAATGGAATATTTTGCAAAATATTTTGTCCTATTTCACTAGTGGAATACAATATGTAATCATTAATTAAATTATTTACTAATGTATCTATTTATACTTTCAATCTCATGCAATAGGTTCTAATAAAATGCTTAAAGAACATAACTCTGCTATCAACAAAAAGCAAAAAAATAACATTTAGGGCAAATAACTGCTAATGACTTGTAAGTGACTATTTATTTAAAGCATATAGTTGTTTTGCATGTTGCATGAGACCTAAAACCAAGATGATCATTAAAAGCAGGAGTAATGGCATTTTCCAGAAAGAACATTTACTTGTGCCCCCTGACTGAATTCCCGTTCATGAGCTCACAGCCAGAATTTTTGAGCACTCCTGTAGTTTCAATTGGCATACTTCTCTAGTTCTTGCTTATTTCTCTGTGAAGGGACATGGTGTTTCATTTTTAATAGTTTACAAGTTCTCCCCAAGGCAATATATGTTAGAACAAGTCTGATGATTAGTTACAAATCAACCTGTAGCTATGAAAAGTTACCTTTCCTTCTAAAATCTTAGCTTTTGTTGTTGTTGTTTTTATAAAATATCAGGCACTGTTAACAATGAGTTTCAACAATTAACGAAAAGAACAAAAATATGGTAGTATTTTTGTATGGATGGATCAAAGATGAGAGAGAGAAGCCACAAAGAAGGGAGTCTATTACTTTGACAAACAGTAAAATGATTCTTTCATTTTAATTATATTGCTGAACACCTGTTTTTGCATTGATGGAATAAAGATCTTGGCCTTTACAGTTTTGCAAATTATTCCTTTAAGCCTTAAATCAAGAAGGCTTCTTTGACACTCATCTAGAGAGTGTCTCGAGCTGAGAGTTGTACAAAGCTTCCCATTGCCCATTCTTTCCTCATACAGCTATCCAAATTTGCATGTTTTATTGCTTGAAGCTTCCAGGTAAGGCTTTTATTTAAGAGAAAAATTTCATGACTAGAAACCAATTTATAAACCACCAGGCTAGATATTATTTTAATTTCTCTTCCAGCTTCACCATTCTAGGGTTCTAGAAAACGATGTTTTACTCTGGGTTTAATTTCAAGGTAATTACCTTTAGAAGGACAGTCTGCTGTTCTGTCCCTAATCATTGGAAATAAGAGCTCCAAAGTCACGTCACATTTTTAATTCCTCTTCTGCCACTTACAAGCTGTGTGATCTTGGGCATATTATTTTTTCTTTCCAAATCTCTGTCTTCTCTTTTATAAAAAGAGGTAAGAGAAGAATCTACATCACCAGGATTGAAATATTGCATGGAAATTTCTTAATATGATGTTGGGCACATAGTAAACCACAGAACCAACTCTAGATTTCACAGATTCCAGACTATTAGAAGCTGATATGGTTTGGCTTTGTCTCCACCCAAATCTCATCTTGAATTGTAGCTCCAATAATTCCCATGTGTCATGGGGGGGATCCAGTGGGAGGTAATGGAATCATGGAGGTGGGGTTTTTTCCTGTACTGTTCTCCTGATAATGAATATGTCTCAAGAGAGCTAATGGCAAAGCAGGCCAGTGTGTCAGTGGGTAGCCACACCATCCTGGGCACAGCTGCAGGGCCTGGCATTGCAGTAGGGCTGTGCAGGCCTCTCATTTACAGCATAGATTTTCTTAGTGGGCCAGGGAATCAATCAGAGACTCACCACACTGCTAGGGAAGACGTGTATGTTTTAAGAACCATAGGAGAGTGAAAGACAGACCCATAAATATTGATGGTGCTATTACTCTTCATTTCCTAGCAAGATGCCGGGAAAAAAATACTCATTATAAGTTTATATGCTTCATTTCACATGAACCTCAATATATTACTGTGAGGGAGATAGGAAAAGAAGTATTAATATATTACTGTGAGGGAGATAGGAAAAGAAGTATTATTTAAGTTTTGTTGAGGAGGGATATATAACTAAGGGTTCTATATCTCAGTGATTACAGAAGAGGGAGCAGAATCTATTCAACCACAATTCCAGCACAAGAATCTTGGTTTCATCACTTAATCCACTAAAATTTCCATTTTGGGACCATGCATACAAGATAATCAATGTATACAATTTTAGGCATATTTTAAAACTCTAATCTGCTAAATATGAAAACGATGTGCATAAAATCATCTTAATGCCTAATTTTAGGGGATTCCAAAACTTAGTAACTTAGTTGTCATAATTACCTGTATATGAGAAAATTAAAAACTGATGAAAATCGGAGACCTTCTATGGAATCTGAAAAATTTAGTCTTTCTATCTAGCGCCAAGCATAATCTACGTTAGCGGTCAAATTTTGTTACGTTACTTTTCACTTGAGGTTTCACATTTTGCCCCAAGCCTACAAGAAAATAAAACCACTGTTTTGTAGCACATGTTATCCCACATCTGTACTCCTTTATGGTATCTCTTGGAACTTATTCGTTTTTTGTTCCCCCAGCATAGACGGTTTGTCCCCTCCATCCTCTACCCACTGTATGGTTGACTGCCCTCAATGCAAAACCAAGTCCGCTGAAATTAGTCACTAAGAAAAAAATCAGTGCTTCAGTCTTAAGCAATAAGTTCAGGAAACATTTAAGTGTTTATTACATGCCAGTTGCATTCACAAAGGTTATCACAACAAATTTTGAGGTAGATACTGTTACTCCTGCAGCTCAGAAAGGTTCAATGATTTGCTCAGGGTCATGGAACTAGTTATTTCTGGGATTCAATCCAAGATTTTGACTTTGAATTTACTGCTATTTTCTTATCTTATTAAGGCATCATGGCTAAAATCCCAGGGTGCAAATGTACATTTGACTAGTCAACAGGAGAAAAAATGATAATAAATTCAGGCCATGCTGGTAATTAGAAATAGGAAGATATAAGTCCCAAATATGAGAGTAATGGAAAATATAGACTTGTTGGTTAGTAATTAATTTAAAGTTACATAGATACTATGTCAACCTATAACACTAAATGTGACTAAAAAGCATATGTGCCCTTACCATACAACATACGCAAAAATTAACTAAAAATGGATCAAAGATCTAACATAAGAGCTAAAGCTACAAAAAATCTTAGAAGAAGACATAAGGGAAAAGCTCTATAATATCAGATTTGGCAATAAATTATTAGATATGACACCAAAAATATAGGTAACAAAAAGAATGGAAAAAAATTGAGTTCATTACAACTTAAAACTTGTACGTCAAAGGAGACTATCAACAGAGTAAAAAGACAACTCAAAGAATGGGAGAACATTTTTGCAAATCATATGTCTAATAAGAGATTAAGATCCAAAATACATTTTTAAAAAAATTCCTGCAACTCAAAAACATCAAAATAAAAACCCAGCTGAGCACAGCTGCTCATGTCTGTAATCTTAGCACTTTGGGAGGCCAAGGCAGGTGAATTGTCTGAGGTCAGGAGTTCGCAACCAGCTTGGGCAACATGATAAAACCCCATCTCTGCTTAAATACAAACAAATAGCCAGGTGTGGTGGTGTGCGCCTATAGTCCCAGCTACTCAGGGGGCTGAGGCAGGAGAATTGCTCGAACTTGGAAGGTGGAGGTGGCAGTGAGCTGAGATCATGCCGCTGGACTCTAGCCTGGGCAACAGAGTGAGACTCTGTCTCAAAAAAAAAAAATTAAATTGACAAAGGGACTTGAATATTGAATACACATTTCTCCAAAGCTATATAAATGGCCAACGAACACATGAGAAGACAGTTAGCATCACTAATCACTAGGAAAATGCAAATCAAAACCACAATGAAATATCAGTTCACACCAATTAGGATGACTAGTGTATATATATACATATCATATATATTTTAAAAATATATATATGTATATATTTCTTAAAAAAAAAACAGAAAGTAAGTGTTAGCAAAACTGCAGAGAAATTGGAACACTTGTGCATTCCTGGTGAGAATATAAAATGGTGGAGCCATATCTACTCACAAGAATTGAATGCAGGGACTCAAACAGATATTTGTAGACTAAATTAGTTTATAATACCATTACTCATAACAGCCAAATGGGGAAACAGCTCAAATGTCTATTGATGAAATAGTTGGCAAACAAAGTATGATGTACGCATACAAGGAAATATTAATCACCCTTAAAAAGCAAAGAAATTCTGGTACATGTTACAGCATAGATAAACCTTGAAAATATTATGCTATGTAAAATAAACCAGATGTAAAAAAGATGAACACTGTATGATTCTTAGAATCATACATGAGTTACCTAGAACAGTCAAATTCACAGAAACAGAGAGTAGAAAAGTGGTTTTCAGAGAATGGTGAATTATTGTTTAATGGGTACAGAGTTTCAGTTTGGAATGATGAAAAAGCTCTGGAGATAGATGGGGTGATGGTTGTACAACAGTGTGAATGTAATTGAAACCACAGAATTGTATGCTTAAGAATGGTAAATTTTATGTTACTTTACCACAACAATAATTTATAAAAAAGACTATCCCTGCATTTACTTTGTAAGAGTGAGTTAGAAGCCCTTAAGAAAATGTCCACGTGTGGATTACCATCCAAGACTAGAGGGAGGCACACACTTTATCTTTCTCTGAATATTGGCGATTAAGTCTTTCAATTATTCAACATTTAAAAGCATATGTTAAGGCTCTTATTTATTTGTAATGTAAACAAGATATTATTTCTGTGCTCAAAAAGTTCGCAGACTATTTTGAGTAAACATTATCTCAACAGAAATACCTGTGATGCTAAATTGGTTCATTATCTCTCATTCATTCAAAAAATAATCTTTGAATGTCTAGCATGACTAAGAATTATTCTACGTCCTGGGGATACTATGGTATACAAAACAAAGTTTCTGTTTTAATAGAGCTGACATTTCTTTGAAGGAAGACAGAAAATAGGCAAATGAGTAAATATGTAATGTCAGATGGTGATCAATGCTGGGAAAAAATTAATCATTGTAAAGGAGAGAAGGAGTGACTGTTTGGAAGGAGTAAGGCAAAGCGTATTGGAAAAAGTGATCATGTGATACTGGAGTAGAGAATGGAGTGAAAGAAGATGTAAGTAACGTGGATATCTGCAGGAAGACCATTCCAGGCAGAGAAAAGTTTATTTTCAGAAGCCAATTAAAATCTGTGATAGAAATATGCTTGAGTGTTTGAGGAAGAGTAAAGAAGTCAGCATGGCTGGGGCAGAAGTTTTTTAAATTACTTCAAATTTTAATGGTAAGGAGATGAGGAAGAATCAACAGAAGTCATTGAGATGGAGTGGCCAATGAGTGAGGTGAGGGTAGAACCAAGTGAAGAAATTATTTCAAAAATCAGGGAGTATTTCATCATCTCTAATGCTGCTAATAGTTTTTTATAAGCAGATTGAGCTGTGACCACTGGGTTTAACAACACAATGTCACTGAAGACTAACTGGAGACACAGGGAAAAAGCCTGATTTCAGTGGGTTTGAGAAGTGTGGAGGAAGACGAAGTAGAGAATGCACCTGCAGTCAACACATTAGAACTTTCTTACAGATGATGAAGAGTGGGGAGAAAGCTGGGAGAAATGTGGGTTGAGGAAGGATGTTTTCTAAATATAAAAGATAAAAACATGTTTCTGTGCTGAAGGCACAAATCCAATAGGACAAACTGATGAAGTAAAGAAAGGGAGCGATGTCAAGAATAAAGTGAGAAGGTGAGAAGGAATGCTATTTGGTGCCTAAGTAGAAGCCACGGCTTTAACAGGCAGGCTCTTCTATGTTTATAGGAATGAAGGTAGAATATGCGAATATAGGTGCAGTTAGGTGGGTAGATGTGTAGGAAATATCTCAATTTCTCTTATGATTGCTTTTATTCTTTCAGTGAAATAAGAAGCAAAGTCACAAAAACTACATTCAAGAATGACAGGGCAGAGACCAAGAAGATGTGAAACAGTTTCTTTTTTTCTCTCTTTTTTAAAATTATACTTTAAGTTCTGGGGTACATGTGCAGATCTTGCAGGATTGTTACATAGGTATACACATGCCATGGTGGTTTGCTGTCTCCATCCCCCCATCACCTAATTAGGTATTTCTCCCATTGTTATCCCTCCCCAATCTCCCCACACCCCGCTACCCCTCTGCTAGCCCCACACCTCCCAACAGACCCCAGTGTGTGATGTTTCCCTCCCTGTGTCCATATGTTCTCATTGTTCAACACCCATCTATGAGTAATACCATGCGGTGTTTGGTCTTCTGTTCTTGTGTCAGCTTGGTGAGAATGTTGGTTTCCAGCTTCATCCATGTCCCTGCAAAGGGCATGAATTCATCTGTTTTTATGGCTGCATAGTATTCTATGGTGTATATGTGCCACGTTTTCTTTATTCACTCTGTCATTGGTGGGCATTTGGGTTGGTTCCAGGTCTTTGGTATTGTAATAGTGCCTCAAAGAACATATGTGTGCATGAGTCTTTATGATAGAATAATTTACAATCCTTTAGGTATATACCCAGTAATGGGATTGCTGGGTCAAATGGTATTTCTATTTCTAGATGCTTGAGGAATCGCCACAGTGTTTTCCACAATGGTTGAACTAATTTACACTCCCACCAACATTGTAAAAGTGTTCCTATTTCTCCACATCCTCTCCAGCATCTGTTGTCTCCAGATTTTTTAATGATCACCATTCTAACTGGCATGAATGGTATCTCAATGTGGTTTTGATTTGCATGTCACTAATGACTAGTGATGATGAGCATTTTTCCGTTTTGTTGGTTGCATAAATGTCTTCTTTTGAAAAGCATCTGTTCATATCCTTAGCCCATTTTTTGATGGGTTGTTTGTTTTTTTACTTGTAAATTTGTTTTAGTTCTTTGTAGATTCTGGATATTAGCCCTTTGTCAGATGGGTATATTGCAGAAAAATTTTCCCATTCTGTTGGTTGCCAGTTCACTCTAATGATTGTTTCCTTTGCTGTGCAGAAGCTCTTCAGTTTAATTAGATCCCATATATCTATTTTGGCTTTTGTTGCCATTGCTTTTGGTGTTTTAGTCATGAAGTCCTTGGCTATGCCTATGTCCTGAATTGTATTACCTAGGTTTTCTTCTAGGGGTTTTATGATGTTAGATCTTATGTTTAAATCTTTAATCCATCTGGAGTTAATTTTTGTATAAGGTGTCAGGAAGGGGTCCAGTTTCTGCTTTCTGCACATGGCTAGCCAGTTTTCCCAACACCATTGATTAAACAGGGAATCCTTTCCCCATTGCTTTTGTCAGGTTTGTCAAAGATCAGATGGTTGTAGATGTGTGGCATTACTTCTGAGGCCTCTGTCCTGTTTTATTGGTCTATATCTCTGTTTTGGTACCAGTACCATGCTGTTTTGATTACTGTAGCCTTGTAATATAGTTTGAGATCTGGTAGCATGATGCCTTCAGCTTTGTTCTTTTTGCTTAGGCTTGTCTTAGCTATGCAAGCTCTTTCTGGTTCCATGTGAATTTTAAGGTGGTTTTTTCCAGTTCTGCGAAGAAGGTCAATGGTAGCTTGATGGGGATAGTACTGAGTCTATAAATTACTTTGGGCAGTATGGCCATTTTCACAATATTGATTCTTCCTATCCATGAGCATGGAATGCTTTTCTATCTGTTTGTGTCTTCTCTTATTTCCCCGAGTAGTGGTTCATAGTTCTCCTTGAAGAGGTCCTTCACATCCTTTGTTAGTTGTATACCTAGGTATTTTATTCTCTTTGTGGCAGTTGTGAATGGGAGTTCACTCATGATTTGGCTCTCTGTCTGTTATTGATGTATAGAGATGCTTGTGATTTTTGCACATTGATTTTGTATCCTAGACTTTGCTGAAGTTACTTACTATCTTAAGGAGCTTTTGGGCTGAGATGATGGGGTCTTCTAAATATGCAATCATGTCATCTGCAAATAGAAACATTTTGACTTCCTCTTTTCCTAATTGAATAATCTTTATTTCTTTTTCTTGCCTGATTGCTCTGGCTAAAACTTCCAATACTATGTTGAATAGGAAAGGCGGGAGAGAGCTGGCTTGTCTAGTGCCATTTTTCAAAGGGGATGCTTCCAGTTTTTTCCCATTCAGTATGATATTGGCTGTGGGTTTGTCATAAATAGCTTTTATTATTTTGAGATATGTTCCATCAATACCTAGTTTATTGAGTTTTTAGAATAAAGCGCTGTTGAATTTTATCGAAGGCCTTTTCTGCATCTATTGAGATAATCATGTGGTTTTTGTCTTTGGTTCTGTTTATGTGATGGATCACGTTTACAGATTTGCATATGTTGAACCAGCCTTCCATCCCCAGAATGAAGCCTATTTAATCATGATGGATAAGCTTTTTGATGTGTTGTTACATTTGGTTTGCCAGTATTTTATTGAAGATTTTTGCATTGATGTTCATCATAGATATTGGCCTGAAATTTTCTTTTTTAGTTGTGTCTCTGCCAGGTTTTGGTATCAGGGTGATGTTGGTCTCATAAAATGAGTTAGGGAGAATTCCGTCTTTTTGTATTGTTTAGAATAGTTTCAGGAGCATTGGTAGCAGCTCCTCTTCATACATCTGGTAAAATTCTGCTGTGAACCCATCTATCCCAGACTTTTTTTGGTTGGTAGGATATTAATTGCTGCCTCAACTTCAGCCCTTGTTATTGGTCTATTCAGGGATTTAACTTAGAAAGTAACAACCAGTACCAGCCACTGCAAAAACATATCAAATGATAAAGACAATCAACACAATGAAGAAACTGCATGAACTAATGGGCAAAACAACCAGCTAGCATCAAAATGGCAGAATCAAATTCACACATAACAATTTTAAACTTAAATGTAAATGGGCTAAATGCACAATCAAAAGACACAGACTGGCCAATTAGATAAAATGTCAAGACACATCATGTGCTGTATTCAGAAGACCCATCTCACATGCAAAGACACACATAGACACAAAATAAAGGGATGGAGGAAGATTTACCAAGCAAATGGAGAGAAAAAAAAAAAAAGCAAGGGTTGCAATCCTAGCCTCTGACAAAATGGACTTTAAACAAACAAAGATCAAAAGAGACAAAGAAGGCATTACATAATGGTAAAAGTATCAATGCAAGAAGAAGAGCTAACTATCCTAAATATCAATACACCCAATATAGGATCACCCGAATACATAAAGCAAGTTCTTAACGACCTTCAAAGAGTCTTACGCTCCCACACAATAATAATGGGAGACTTTAACACTCCACTGTCAACATTAGACAGACCAATGAGACAGAAAATTAACAAGGATATCAGGACTTAAATGCAGATCTAGACCATGCATACCTAACAGACATCTCCAGAACTCTCCAGCCCAAGTCCACAGAGTATATATTCTTCTCAGCACCACACCACATTTACTCTAAAACTGACCACATAATTGGAAGTAAATCATTCCTCAGCATATGCAAAAGAATGGAAATCATAACGACAAGTCTCTCAGACCACAGTGCAATCAAATAGAACTCAGGATTAAGAAACACTCAAAACCACACAACTCCATGGAAACTGGACAACCTTCTCCTGAATGACTACTGGATAAATAATGAAATGAAGGCAGAAATAAAGATGTTCTTTGAAACCAATGAGAATGAAGATAAAATGTACCAGAATCTCTGGGACACATTTAAAGTAGTGTCTAAAGGGAAATGTATAACACTAAATGCCCACATGAGAAGCAAGGAAAGATCTAAAATTGACACTCTATTGTCAAAATTGAAAATCTGAGGGGCAAGATCAAATAAATTCAAAAGCTAGCAGAAGACAGGAAATAACTGAGATCAGAGCAGAACTGAAGGAGATAGAGACACCGAAAAAACCTTCAAAAAATCAGTAAGTCTAGGAGTTGGTTTTTTTGAAAAGATCAACAAAATAGATAGACCACTAGCCAGACTAATAAAGAAGAAAAGAAAGAAGAATCGAATAGATGCAATAAAAATGATAAAGGGGATATCGCCACCAATTCCACAGAAATACAAACTACCATCAGAAATTACTACAAACAATTCTATGCACATAAACCAGTAAATCTAGAAGAAATGGATAAATTCCTGGACACTTACAACCTCCCAAGACTTAGCCAGGTGTGAAATAGTTTCTAAGAGAGCAGATAAGCCTGGAGCCGTAGGAAAACATGGTATGATTGCCAGGAAACAGTAAGGGAATATTTGAGGTGGATGGTGAATTTAAACACAGAATATTAAGCGTGGATTTGTTTTTATTCAGTGACATTGTCAAAGTACTGGTGTGAATTGTTTAAAAGTTCAGTGTAATATTATTTGGGCTTTTTCCGAAGAATAATATGGAAATTATTGGAACAAGGGTATTGAGAGTACATAGAAGGTCATTGAGTATAAGCTGGGGAGAGAAATAAAGATATAGTTCAGGGACACAGTAAAAAAGCAGTGAGATGAACATATTATATATTCTACTGTGATCAATAATTTTTGGAGTTGGAATACGAGAGGGAGTGAACTTGAAGGAAGAGAGGCAAATTGAAGGTTGGAGACTGAGATGCTAGAAACTGAGATTGTGGAAGGGGTACAGTTATTAGGTCTAGGGGATGACCACAGGAGTGGGTGGTTAAGAGAATGGGGAGAAAATCTAGAATGAGGAGATCAAGGAACTGAAAGGCTAGAGTTCCATGGGGAACCACCATGAAATACTACTAGAGAAAGTAACAATAAACCTGATGCTAAACTATTCAAGGACAGGTGAGTAAGGGTCTCTGCATTATTTAGAATCAAAGTAACATTGAAGAATGTTGTTGTACAGTATCTCATCCTCCATAGCAGGAGCTTTTAACCTGGGGTCTATGTAAGGGATTCTAGAATTCCAAGAACTCTATAAAATTGTAAGCAATTTCCTTTCTTTGTGTAAAGATGTGCTTTTCTCTAGGGAAGGAATCCACAGCTTTCATAGGTTCTTAAAGTGATCTAATAATTTCAAATATAAACAACTACCACTAAGGCATAAAAAATTATACTTAATAAAGATAAAACAATAATTCACAAGTGATCCATTTCTAGAGCTGTCTTTACCAGTAGGCATAGTAGATGACTGTATATGGCTGTAAAATTTAAATTGTCAACCTCCTATTTCCTGTGCTCTCAAATTCCACTCCAGCCATAGTGGTATCTGAGTTGTTCCTTGACTATATCAAAATAATCTCTTCATTTGTAGGTTTTTGCACTCTCTGTTCTTCTGCTGAAATTTTTCTATCCATATATTCATAAAGTTGAATCTCTTGCTGCCTTGAGATTTCTACTCAAATGTCTCTTTATTTTTATTTATTATTATTATTATTTTGAGATGGAGTTTCACTCTTGTTGCCCTGGCTGGCATGCAAAGGTGCGATCTCAACTCACTGCAACCTCTGCCTCCCAGGCTCAAGTGATTCTCCTGCATCAGACTCCCAAGTAGCTGGGATTACAGGCACCCAAGACCATGCCTGGCTAATTTTTTGTATTTTTAGTAGAGATGGGGTTTCACCGTGTTGGTCAGACCAGGATGTGGTGGCAGGAGCCTGTAATCCTAGCCGTTAGGGAGGCTGAGGCAGGGGAATCACTTTAACCCAGCAGGCAGAGGTTGCAGTGAGCAAAGATCATGCCATTGCACTCCAGCCTGGGCGACAAGAGCGAAACTCACTCTAAAAAATAATAGTAATAAATAAATAAATAAATAAATCTTTTCAGAAGGGTTATAAGCCTACTTCTTTCTCTTCTATCTTAGTTTATCACTCTCCAGCCTTCTCAATCTCCCCATTATTTCTCCAATCTTTAAATATTATTAAAAAACACACATAAATGTCCCTTTTGTGCAAGCCCTTCTCTCAGATGTTTTCTCTCTGGCTGTATCTGTCTCGTTCTGCAAGACTGCTTACGGTGCCTCTGTCGCCCCTCCTGCCCTCTCTACCTCCGAACCCACTGCAATCCCACTGCCATTGTTATAGCTCTAGAAAGGAGTCTCTCAAAAGGTCAATGATGACCTCATTGCCAAACATAGTCATCTGATTTTAGTCCTCAGAATACAAAAAGTTATCATCTTTGGCCTCGCTGGCTAGTTTCTTGGATTCTCTAGCATTACTTTCTCAGTTCTGCTCCAGTTTCTTGAACGTCTCTCCTACACGGTCCTTTATAGCATCACTTTCATTTCTTAATATTTCCCACTTCCCCAGGGCCATAGGGAAATATCACTCCATGTGTTCTTCCTGGTGGTCTCACTGGGCTTCTACTGGGAGCTATAAATGGCTAGTTTCCAGACATAGTGCTCTGCCTTGCCTCTTAAATTCCAGAGGTACCTTTTTACCTGCTCACTAAACATTTCTACCAAGGGTGCTGTGAACTTTTTGAAGTATATCTATTTATTTTGTATCCCCACTGCCCTTCTTTACAGATGAGCGGATGGAGGCATAGAGAAGTTTAGTCGCTTAGAGGAGATCACACAGTTAGGGAATAGATGATTAGAAACATCATGCTTCAGGACTTGAATTTTGATGCTGAGGAAATTACTTCACTTTTCTGTGCCTTAGCTCATTCATCTACAAAAGGAGATTTTTTAAAGTCCCTATGAGTCTTACTCTTTATCGAATTTGCTGGTCTGTGCCTTTTAATTGGGGCATTTAGCCCGTTTACATTTAAGGTTAATACTGTTATGTGTGAATTTGATCCTGTCATTATGATGCTAGCTGGTTATTTTGCCTGTTAGTTAATGTGGTTTCTTCATAGTGTCAATGGTCCTTACATTTTGGAATGTTTTTGCAATGGCTGGCACTGGTTTTTCCTTTCCATATTTAGTGCTTCCTTCAGAAGCTCGTGTTAAGGCAGGCCTGGTGATAACAAAATCTCTCAGTATTTGCTTGACTGTAAAGAATTTTATTTCCCCTTCACTTATGAAGCTTAGTTTGGCTGGCTGCATATGAAATTCTGGTTTGAAAATTCTTTTCTTTAAGAATGTTTAATATTGGTGCTGACTCTCTTCTGGCTTGTAGAGTTTCTGCAGAGAGATCCACTGTTAGTCTGATGGGCTTCCCTTTGTAAACAACAAGACCTTTCTCTCTGGCTGCCCTTAACATTTTTTCCTTCATTTCAACCTTGGTGAAGCTGATGATTATGTGCCTTGCGGTTGCTCTTCTCAAGGAGTATTTTTGTGGTGTTCTCTGCATATCCTGAATTTGAATGTTGACCTGACTTGCTAGATTGGGGAAGTTCTCCTGGATAAATATCCTGAAGAGTATTTTCCAACTTTGTTCCATTCTCCCTATCACTTTTAGGTACACCAATCAAGCATAGGTTTGATCTTTTCACATAGTCCCATATATCTTAGAGGCTTTGTTTGTTCCTTTTCATTCTTTTTTCTTTAATCTTGTATTCATGGTTTATTTAATTAAGATGATATTCAATCTCTGACATCCTTTCTTCCTCTTGATCGATTCAGCTAATGATACTTGTGTATGATTCATGAAGTTCTTCTGCTGTGTTTTTCAGCTACATCAGGTCATTTATGTTCTTCTCCAAACTGGTTATTCTAGTTAGCAATTCTTCTAACATTTTTTCAAGGTTCTTAGCTTTCTTGCATTGGGTTAGAACATGCTCCTTTAGCTCAAAGGTGTTTGTTATTACCCATTTCCTGAAGCCTCCTTCTGTCAATTCGTCAAGTTTTGTTCTCCATCTAGTTTTCTTCCCTTGCTGGCGAGGAGTTGTGATCCTTTGGAGGAGAAGAGGCCTTCTGGTTTTTGGAATTTTCAGCATTTTTGTTTGTTTTTTTCCTCATCTTTGTGAATTTATCTACCTTTGGTCTTTGATGTTGGTGACCTTAGGATGGGGTTTTTGTGTGGCTGTCCTTTTTTATTGATGTTGATGCTATTCCTTTCTGTTTGTTAGTTTTCTTTCTAACAGCCATACCCCTCCATTGCAGGTCTGCTGGAGTTAGCTCTCTACCCCAAATAAACAGAATATATATTCTTCTTAGCACCACATCACATTTATTTTAAAATTAATCACATAATTGGAAGTACAACACTTCTCAGCAAATGCAAAAGAATGGAAATATTAACAAACAGTCTCTCAGACCACAATGCAATCAAATTAGAACTAAGTATTAAGAAACTCATTCATAACCCCACAACTACATGGAAACTAAACAACCTGCTCCTGAATGACTACTGGGTAAATAACTAAATTAAGACAGAAATAAGTAAGTTCTTTGAAACCAATCAGAACAAAGACACAATGTACCAAAATCTCTGGGACACAGCTAACATATTGTTTAAAGGGAAATTTATAGCACTAAATGCCCACAGGAGAAAGCAGGAAAGATCTAAAATCAACAACCTAACATGACAATTAAAAATAACTAGAGAAGCAAGAGCAAACAAATTCAAAAGCTAACAGAAGACAAGAAATAACTAAGATCAGAGCAGAACTGAAAGAGATAGAGACATAAAATCTCTTCAAAATATCAAGGAATCCAGGAGACGGTTATTTGAAACGATTAACAAAATAGATAGACCACCAGCCAGGCTAATAAAGAAGAAAAGAGAGAAGAATCAAGTAGGCACAATAAAAAATGATACAGGGGATATCACCACTGATACAACAGAAATACAAACTACCATCAGAGAATACTATAAAACACCACTATGCAAATAAACTAGAAAATCCAGAGGAAATCAATAAATTCCTGAACATATACACCCTCCCAAGACTAAACCAGGAAGAATTTAAATCCCTGAATAAACCAATAACAAGTTCTGAAATTGAGACAGTAATTAATAGCCTACCAACCAAAAAAAAAAAAATAGCCCAGAACTAGACAGATTCATAGCTGAGTTCTACCACAGGTACAAAGAGGAGCTGGTACCATTCCTTCTGTAACTATTCCAAATAATAGAAAAAGAGAGACTCCTCCTTAAATTATTTTATGAGGCCAGCATTATCCTGATACCAAAACCTGGCAGAGACACACAAGAAAAAAAATTTCAGGCCAATATCCATGACGAACATCGATGTCAAAATCCTCAATAAAATACTGGCAAAACAAATCCAGCAGTACATCAAAAAGCTTATCTACCACGATTAAGTCGATTTCATCCCTAGGATGCATGGCTGGTTCAACATACGCAAATCTATCAATGTAATCCATCACATAAACAGAACCAATGACAAAAATCACATGATTATCTCAATAGATGCAGAAAAGGCCTTCAATAAAATTCAACGCCCCCTCATGCTAAAAACTCACAATAAACTCGGTATTGATGGAATGTATCTCAAAATATTAAGAGCTATTTATGACAAACACACAGTTAATATCGTATTGAATGGGAAAAAGCTGGAAACTTTGAAAACTGGCACAAGACAAGGATTCCTCTTTCACCACTCCTGTTCAACATAGTATTGGAAGTTCTGGCCAGGGCAATCAGGCAAGAAAAAGAAATAAAGGTATTCAAATAGGAAGAGAGAAAGTCAAATTGTCTCTGCAGATTATATGATTGTATATTTAGAAAACCCCATCATCTCAGCCCAAAATCTCCTTAAGCTGAAAAGCAACTTCAGCAAAGTCTCAGAATGCAAAATCAATGTGCAAAAATCACAAGCATTCCTATACACCAATAATAGACAAACAGCAAAATCATGAGTAAATTCCCATTCACAATTACTACAAAGAGAATAAAATACCTAGGAATACAACTAACAAAGGATGTGAAGGACCTCTTTAAAGTGAACTACAAACCGCTGCTCACAGAAATAAGAGTGGACACAAACAGATGGAAAAACATTCCATGCTTATGGATAGAAACAATCAATATTGTGCAAATAGCCATATGGCCCAAAGTAATTTATAGATTCAGTGCTATCCCCATCAAGCTACCATTGACTTTCTTCCCAAAATTAGAACAAAAAAATACTTTAAATATCATTTGGAACTAAAAAAGAGCCCGTATAACCAAGACAATCCTAAGCAAAAGAACAAAGCTGAAGGCATCACACTACCTGACTTAAAACTATGCTACAAGTCTACAGTAATCACAACAACATGGTACTGGTACCAAAAGAGATATATAGACCAATGGAACAGAACACAGGCCTTGGAAGTAACACCACACATCTACAACCATCTGAACTTTGACAAACCTGACAAAAACAAGCAATGGGAAACGGATTCCCTTTTTAATAAATGGTGTTGGGTAACTGGCTAGCCATGTGCAGAAAACCAAAACTAGATCCCTTCCTTTATACCTTATACAAAAATTTACTCAATGTGGACAAAAAACTTAAATGTAAGATCTAAAACCATAAAAACCCTATAAGAAAACCTAGGCAATATCATTCAGGTCACAGGCATGGGCAAAGACTTCATGACTGAAACATCAAAAGCAATAGTAACAAAAGCCCAATTGACAAATGGGATCTAATTAAACTAAAGAGCTTCTGCACAGCAAAAGAAACTATCATCAGAGTGAACAGGCAACCTACAGATGGGAGAAAATTTTTGTAATCTATCTATCTGACAAAGGGCTAATATCCAGAATCTGCAAAGAACTTAAACAAATTTACAGGAAAAAAATAACCCCATCAAAAAGTGGGCAAAGGATGTGAACAGACACTTCTCAAAAGAAGACATTCGTGTGGACAACAAACATATGAAAGAAAGCTCATCATCACTGATCATTAGAGAAATGCAAATCAAAACCCCAGTGAGATACCATCTCATGCCAGTTAGAACAACAATCATTAAAAAGGAAACAATAGATTCTGGAGAGGATGCAGAGAAATAGGAACTCTTTTACACTGTTGGTGGGAGTGTAAATTAGTTCAATCATTGTGGAAGAGAGTGTGGCGATTCCTCAAGGATGTAGAAGCAGGAATACCATGTGATCCAGCAATTCCATTACTGGGTATATACCCAAAGGATTATAAATCATTCTGCTATAAAGACATATGCACACATATGTTTATTGCAGCACTATTTACAATAGCAAAGACTTGGAACCAACTCAAATGCCCATCAATAATAGACTGGATAAAAACACCATGGAATAATATGCAGCCATAAAAAAGAATGAGTTCATGTCATTTGTAGGGACATGGATGAAACTAGAAACCACCATTCTCAGCAACCTAACATAGGAACAGAAAAGCAAACATTGCATGTTCTCATTCATAAGTGGGAGTTGAACAATGAGCACACATGGACACAAGGAGGGGAACATCACACATCAGGGCCTGCTGGGGGGTGGGTGGCTAGAGGAGGGATATTCAATGTAGATGACAGTTAGATGGATTCAGCAAACCACCATGGCACATATATACCTGTGTAACAAACCTGCACGTTCTGCACATGTACCCCAGAGCTTAAGTATTTAAAAAACCCATTCCTGTAAGTGTTGAACAATGAAAAAGGGAACAACATACACCAGGGCCTAATAGGGGCTGGCAGGTGAGGGGAAGGAACACAGAGAACAGGTCAATAGGTGTCACAAACCACCATGGCACACGTATACATATGTAACAAACCTGCGCATTCTGCACACGTATCCCAGTTTTTTTTAGAAAAAAAATAGAGAATAAAAATAAAAGTCCCTATGATACAATTGGCTATGAGAATTAAAATAAAACACATGTATAGAATAGCACTTAGAAGAGTACAAGTGGTAAATACTTGGTACACAGTAAATGGTAAATACAACTTAGGTCATATTTTCCTTATCTGCAGTTTAATGTATACAGTTTACCTTATATGTACAGTGTAAAGTGCAAAACCTCAAATGAAGAGAAAAGATTTCAGCAGAAAAAGATTGAAAGATTGTGAAACTAGAAACCACCATTTCTTTCACATGAAAGAAATACATACAATAATAAAGCAGAACATTAAGTGGAAAGAAAGAAAATATCCTGCATGTTAAGAGCTTGACAGTTAATTTCATGTAACAGTGTATGGAACATATTTAGTTAAGTACAGCATAATGTGGAGTTATGTTCAACTTACCACCTACATGGTAGAGTGTGTGAAATCTTTAATAGAATATAAATAATTGTCATTTTCAAAGTCATAAAATATTTAATTACCCAAAACTTTTGTTAAATTGTATGTCATTTCATCTTCTCCACTGTAAAAATTAGCCCCTAGAATCTAGAAATTAGCTTCTCACCAGAGTATCCAAATAATTTGAAGAATGGCCTTTTGTACTTTCAGATGCCAGAGCACTTGGTAACAAACAGAAGCTCATTAGAAAGCTGCTTCACTTCCTTCCCCATCCATGGTCAATGGCCTTTGATTGCTGATCTGAAAAGGTCTCCTATCCTAATAAATATCACAGGATAGAAGTCTGTAAAATTGGAGTACATGCGTGTTGTTACCTTTTAGACAAAAAGCAAAATGATCCTTTTCAGTGCACTAAAGGTAAACATAGGATTAAATTAAAAAGACAGTGTGAGATCCCTCTGTTATTAGTAACATCTATGTCAAAATATTAGGCACTAAACCTAAACTTTCTTTGTCAATTTTCATCCTCAATGGGCTACGTGTCATTTGATGTTATAGAGCCATTAGGTCGATATCACATATGACTTTAAGTATATTTCTACAGGATCCTCCATTTTTTAAATGTCCTTCAGCAAGATGTGCACACTATTAGCACAGTTCGAATGGATTAAAATATTCTAATGCCATCATTTCAGAGGTAAGGCTACAGAGAAGAGACAGTTATTCAAACATCCATGACACTTTGGATGCATTGAGTTCATTCTCTTACTTCCTTGAATGAGGCCACAAGAGAAGTGAGGATACTGGAGCTGGCAGCACCTGCATTTGAACCCCGACTCTACCACCCAGTAACTATTTGACGTGGAATTACTTAAGCCATCTCTGGGCCTCAGGTTTCTCATCTCTAAAATAGGCATAATATCACTCATTTTGCACGGACTTCATGAAATGATTGTGTAAAATGCTTTTAATAAATGTTAGTTCACTTGAACTAACATGAGAGTTCCTTTCTTCGTCGTGCAGCACTTCGAATTTTAACTTGCATAAGCACCTATGTCATCAAAACCACTTTACTCATCACAGCATCAGCTATCACTGATTCTACCCTTCCACTAAGCACATGGTTTTATTTTTAACCAGGAGACAAGGGCCCAAGATGACAGACAAGTAGGTCATCTGTTTTATCTTGCTTGACTGCACCCAATGGCAGTAGTCAACATTTCAATGGTAACTAGACTGCATTTAATGAGCTGCTTGAAATTCTTAACCTTATTTTCACTTGATGATTATCAGTGCCTTTCTGAAGAATATGAATTTTAATTAAATTCTTCCTCATAGATTTGTGCTTAAGATATTATTTTTGTCTATATGTTTACAAATGATAACCTTGCCCTAACCTCAAGACTTATTTCCTCTTCTTTGCACCACTGCATAAAAGAAAATCTTACAGGGTGTGTTACTGGGATTCCTTTGGTAGAACTGAAAGAGACACAATGAATAGAACCTCTTCCATTTGTTTCATAGATTGTTAAGACTTTCAATAAAATTTGTATTTCTCAAAGGTGTATTTTTTTACCCTGCCTCATTTCATATTACTTTTTTCTCAAATTGCCTAAGAAAAGGTTTGATATAAATTAGGTGCTCTTATCCATGAATTTCCATTCTATAAATGAAAGTATGGCAATAAAAATCTCATTCCTGAAAATTACTTTTTAAAAGAGCTATAAAATTCAAACACAATCTAGATTCAATAAAAATTAAGCTTACTTAATTTGAATAAGATGCTTTCATTACTGTACTAATATGTAACTCAAATAATCATCAGAACATAATTGCTTTGAAAAGTGACTCAATTCAATTGTTTGTGTTAAAATGCTCACAAAAAAAAAATGGCCTGAGTTCTACAAGTCCTGTCAATCTGCTGGACTGACAATACTGTACTTCTAAATCTTGAACCACTGGGAGTCATAAGGCAAGGGCTGGTCCCTCTTTCAGAGGAAATTGAATATTCTACTTCCATCTCTGGTAGTGGTTCCCAAACCTGCCCACTCATAATCACTTGTAGAGCTTTTTAAAAATACTAACCCTCCATGAAATTTTGATTTAGCAGGTCTACTCCGTGTAGATTTCATGAAACTCTTGCAATTGTTCTCATGTTTTGTGAAAGAGGAAGAAGAGTTTTCATTTTCTAAAGTCCTAAACCCAATTTACTTAGGGCAGAGGGAATGATAATCATATATTCAATATCCTACTTCATTCTAGAGATGGAAACATGCCTCAAAGTAACCCTGATAAAGCAAGCTCCTGCTGTGTAGTTTGGGCATAGATCACTGAGGTTATACTGTAAAATGCAACTTTCATTAAAGAACAATTGATGAGGATTGTTTAATTTTGACAAGGCCACGGTAAACATTAAAATGAAGTACATGCAGTCTGCAGATTCACAGAACTGTCAAAAGAGTTTCAAAATAAGCAAACGGCTGCTTTTTGCTTTCAGGCAAATTATATCCAATTTAAATGCTATTTTTCAGAAAGTATGTCTAACAAAATGCACCACCATAACTTCTGCATGGGTAATGTCTGCTCTCATCGCCGAAGACTAGTTTGCTGTCAAGACTTTCAGAGGGTCTCCAAGTGAAATAAGTACTGAAGAACAAAGCTTCTATAGGCTATATTGAGTTCCCACCCTTCCTTTCTCTTGTGGCCATTAAACTAAGCCAAGGGCACCTTGTCTCACAAAACTCACTTCATAAAATACCTCTTGTAAATTTTCAGAAAATGGAAAGTTTAAACTTAGAAACAGGATACAAAAGAGAAGCTAGCCCTTAACTAGATCTAGCATCTTCAGGTTTTTAAGTAGGAGGAAAAGTGGTTAAGAAAAAGTTTTCTGTGAAAATTGTATGACGATGTTATGTACATATTAAATAGCTGGAATGTAAGGAATAATAGTTAGCTTTTCTGTAGCCCTAATGTTAAAACATAAGGAAATTAACTGAAACCTGGGTATTGAAAATAATTTAATGATGATGAATGTTTTAACAGATCAAATGGATATATTGTAGAGAATTTGTTTTACCTCTCCTTCAGAAATCTTTTGAAATGGAACTAACATTATATTTCCTTGATGCAAGGATAGCACACAGCTAAAAGTAAGCTTCCCCTTAAGAAACAGGGCATAAGTATATTCATACTCATCCAGTCTTTTTTGTAAGAAAAAAAGGGGAAAATAATTTTTTGATAAAATTTTGAAGGGTAAACTTTTTCTTTATTGACATTCTAAAACACTGTCGGTAACTTGAAGGTTACCAAGGCTCCAAAATACAGTCACTAACTCCCTTTTCAACAAGAGTATATTCATCTCATAGCAACTGGCATACAAACCCTCAGACTTTCGAAACATAAACAAATACATTGTGTAATAAACCCATACCCCAATTTTACATAATCTAATTCAAATTTTAAACAAGAATTTCATTACATATTTACATATTTTAGGCTAATATAATGTTCAGCTTTTACATGAATATTTAGAAATGTCACACAGGGATAGGCATATCTTCTCTCTGCTTCCTAACCACTATAATGGTGTGGTATTATATTACTACCTTAAAGTCATAATGCCTGGTTATGCCAGCCTTACTGGTTGCGGAATCATGGCTAAATCAAATGGATCTTCTAGGTCTCAGAATTCTCATTCATAAAATGCAGTTTGGATATGTAATTTAACTCCTAAGGTGTCTTCCAGTTCTTTGGACTCTGACTTAAAGTATTGTTTTCTTCTAGGAGTTTCGAAAGTGTAAATTGTTTTATGTCAGCAACTGTATCTTGTATTTTTCTGACATGCTCTGGCATTGTTTAATATGCTGCTGAGCATACAGACACTTGACTATTCAATAATAACAAAACCTAAGTTTTCAATAGTACTTTACTCCTTCAAAACATTTTTTATTTTATTTTATTTTTTGAGATGAAGTCTCGCTCTGTTGCCAGGCTGGAGTGCAGTAGCGTGATCCCGGCTCACTGCAATCTCTGCCTCCTGGGTTGAAGTGATTCTCCTGCCTCAGCCTCCCGAGTAGCTGGGACTACAGGCATGTGCCATTGCACCTAGCTAATTTTTGTATTTTTTGGTAGAGATGGGGTTTCACTCAAAGCACTTTTATAAACATCAACCCTTTCAGTCCCAGTTCTTGTAGCATATAGAGAGGAACATGGACATGAATAATTCCCTTCATTTCATTAAGGAGAGAAGCAAAATTTAAGCAATTTGGGATTCCACCTAAATTACAAGACCAAGAAGTAGCCAATCTGGCTCAAGAAGCCAAGTTTTTTAACTCCTCATCCACTGCATCCTATTCATGAAGTCATTTCTATGAGTCATGCTTGTATGTAGAGGCTATTTTTCTAAATTTCTAACTATAAAAACAGCAATATTTGTGACAGTAACTGTTTTAATGGCGTTTTTGAAGATGTCTCCATTGTTAATCATCTTTGCTTAGTCCTAGGGTGCACTCATATGGAAACTCTAGTCTACCTTATAGTTCTCTTCCCTGAAGATTCAGCAGCCCCAGAAACTCCAACCTGGCCTGGTCACATACTTTGATAAACAGATATGACACGCAGTATTATCTTGTCCATCATGCACATATAGCATAAGCTCTTACTTGTGAAATTTTCTTTGTAACTTCACTGAGTCAGCAATTAATAGAGAGAAAGCTATTCTTACTCCGGTGCTTTATTGTGTTCACATGGGACACTTCCCTTGAATAAACTACATATCTGGTGAATTTTCTTTCGTTATCCCCTTTGAGATAAGGTCTTGCTCTGTTATGCAGGCTGGAGTGCAGCGGTGCAATCATGGCTCACTGTGGCCTCAAACTTCTGGGTTAAAATGATCCCCCCATCTCAGCCTCTCCAGTAGCTAGGACTACAGAAAGTGCCACCCACCTGGCTACTTTTAAACATATATATTCATTTATTGTAGAGATCAGGTCTCGCTGTGCTGCCTAGGCTGATCTGCAACTCCTAGCCTCAAGTGACTTTCACACCTCAACCTCACAAAGCACTGGGATTACAAGCATGAGCCACCACACCCAGCCCTTTTCTTTAGTTATCTTTTATATATTAGCAGAATTTGCTCCCAGAAATTTTGTGTCAAATGTTCATTTTATAACTATTAAACAATCTTTTATGTTTTGGTTGAGAACATTTCACTTCTTTGTACTATACCTGAACCAGGCTTGGTAGCCAAATCAGAAAGTTTTGTTGTTCTTGTTTGTTTTTTATATATAACATTTAAAAAAAAATTTTAAGTTCAAGGGTATATTTGTAGGTTTGTTACATAGGTAAAATATGTCATGAGGGTTTGTTGTACAGAAATATTTTTCAAAGATTCAGAAGCAAAATACATCCACTTAGAGTGTGCATAATTCAATTTACAATGTCACCTCTTGTAAGGACACAGTCAATTCAGGTATAGTCACAGTTCAAGGTTGTTTTTCTTTGGGCATTTTGGTGGAAATGTAATATTAAACAGGCAGGCCTAACTCCTGCTAATTCACTATAAATTAAACCTAATAGCTATCCCCTTATTCCCTGGCCAACATTTAATAGATATACAATATTATACCAACTAACCACTTCATAGTATATATATATTATTTAAATATGAAATAATTTTGAAGGTTTTCAATCTGATGCCATAAGCAGTGGCCTAACTAAATAATCTTTGAATTTTATTCTTATAGATACTAGTATAGCATATTTCTTCTAAGATTAAAAACTAGAAAATTTGTCATTAAAATTGCTCCAACAATTAAAAATTCTTACACTTAAAAAATTTTGCAGCCTAATTGACAAGGTTAGCATTTTATACAGGTCTATGTCTTCCACACTATTATTGTGCTTTTGCATATGCTTATCAATTAGTTGTGATAACAATTAAATTGGGTATTGAACCAGAATTATTATATTACCATTCATGATTTATTATGCTTAGTAATTAAGATATTAAATGTTTTATCTCTGGAAATAATATCCAAACACTATAGACCATATTTTATTTTTGGCAAAAATATCAAAAGACCACATTACTACTTCCAAAGACATAATAATCTCTTAATCTTTTTTTTTTTTTTTTGAGACATAATCTTACTCTGTCACTCAGGCTGGAGTGTAGGGGCACAATCACAGCTCACTGCAGCCTCAACCTCCCTGAGCTAAGGTGACCCTCCCGTCTCAGCCTACCAAGTAGCTGGGACTACAGGCACATGACACCATGTCTGGCTCATTTTTAATATATTTTATAGATTCAAAGTCTTATTATGTTGCCTAGGCTGGTCTCAAACTCCTGGGTTCAAGTAATTCTCCTGTTTTGGCCTCCCAAAGTGCGGGGATTACAGGCATGAGCCATGAAGCCTGGTCTTCTTAATGCCATAACTGAAATTTAATTGAAAATATTGTTCATATTTTTGTATCTTACTACAAAAAATATAGGAATAAAGGTAATCTTATAAATATGCAACAAAATATATGTAATGTTTATAAAGAAAATAGGAACAAATATTTTAAAATGAAAACTTAAGATTATAAATATACATAAATACATTGCATGTTGATTTGTTCTTACTAATGACTGCAAATTGGCTTCAATCTTCCTAGCTTTATATTTATATATGACATAATTTAATTGTCTCCAGACTCCAAACTATTTTATGCACAATCACTCACATCAGGGCCCCTTTTTGGCTCATCTTGGCTTTTTAAACAGCTCCACTTATAGTCATGGCCTCTGCTTTACAATTATGTCAATACTCATGGTTATTTTCTGAACAAAGAAATATTCAGTACCAAAGGTGTATTCATACCTTTAACTTTGCAAAATGGAAAACTGCTTGCATTTTTAAAGTAATAGTGTTGTGTGTGCTGGGGTTGTTTTGCTTCTTTCTTTCTTTCTTTCTCTTTCTTTCTCTTTCTTTCCTTCCTTCCTCCCTCCCTCCCTCCCTCCCTTCCTTCCTTCTCTCTTTCCTTCCTTCCTTCCTCTCTCTTTCTCTCTCTCTCATATACACACATAAAGAGTGTGCTCACACTCACACAAAGATATCAAAGATTTTAAGAGAGCATCTCATCCAGGCCTCAAGCTCAAAGTGTCAGTTATTTGACTTCTCTGACAGAGGCATCTGCAGAAAAAAAGAGCTTGTCCCAAACCCACAATCTAAATGGACACCTCATTCTGAAGTGACCTCAGAGAAAACACCCTGAATCAGTGCATTGTCTTTTCCTGGTTTTCCACCAGTTCTACACTGTTCTCTTAGAATCATCAACCAGGATATCCTGCTGTGTTTGGGGGGCTAAAATGGGTGACTATTTTCAAATCTTTATTTAGGCTTTATTTACTATTTATTTAGGCTTTATTTATAAATTACTCCCACATATATATATTCAGTCTGAAGCTCTTTGTCCCATCACCATCTTCACTTAGATAACTAATAGTCATCTCACACTGAATATAACAATAAATGACCTGCCAGGGTTTTACCCTCCATTTCTGATACTTTCAGTTGTCCCCATCTTGGTGAATGGTGGCATGTTCTTCAAGGTCCTAACACACACATCTTCATGTTATCTTTGTATTATCTTTCTCCTTCACCTCATATAGAAATCCAGGACTTAGGACACAATTTGTTGCCTATATTACACTAATAAATATTATTTCCTGCTTCCTCTCTTAATTTTCTATCATCTATTCTAAACACAGCAGTCAGAGTCATTCTTTAAAGAAAACTTGACAAAGGGCTAATATCCAGAAACTACAAAGAACTTAAACAAATTTACAAGAAAAAAAAAACCATCAAAAAGTGGGTGAAGGATATGAACAGACACTTCTCTAAAGAAGACATTTATGCAGCCAACAGGTACATGAAAAAAAGCTTATCATCACTGGTCATTAGAGAAATGCAAATCAAAACCACAATGAGATACCATCTCATGCCAGTTAGAATAGTGATCATTAAAAAGTCAGAAAACAACAGATGCTGAAGACGTGGAGAAACAGGAATCTTTTACACTCTTGGTAGGAGTGTAAATTAGTTCAATCATTGTGGAAGACAGTGTGGTGATTCCTCATGGATCTAGAACTAGATATACCATTTGACCCAGCAATCCCATTGCTGGGTATATATCCAAAGGATTACTGATTATTCTACTATAATGACACATGTACATGTATGTTTATTGCAGCACAATTCACAATAGCAAAGACTTGAGACCAACCCAAATGCCCATCAATGACAGACTGGATAAAGAAATGTGGCACATATACACCGTGGAATACTACACAGCCATAAAAAATAATGAGTTCATGTCCTTTGCAGAAACACGGATGAAGCTGGAAACCATCATTCTCAGCAAACACAGGAACAGAAAACCAAACCCCACATTTTCTCACTCATAGTTGGGAGTTGAACAATGAGAATACATGGACACAGGGAGGGGAATATCATACACTGGGGCATGCTGGGGGGGCAGGGGGTGGGAGGAGGGATAGCATTAGGGGAAATACCTAATATAGATGACAGGTTGATCAGTGCAGTAAACCACCATGACACATGTAAACCTATGTAACAAACCTGCACGTTCTGCACATGTACTCCAGAACTTAAAGTGTAATAAAAAAGAGAAAGAAAGAAAAAGAAAATGTAGAGCTTGCCATTGTCTGCCAAAAGCCATCTATGTTTCCCTATCTCACTCAAGGTGAAAACTGAGCTCTTTAATATGACTTGAGAGACCTCCTCTCCTCCCATGCCTCCTCTTACTCACACGTTCTGCAGCTACCCTGGCTCCCTTGCTATTTGTTGAACACACCAGCATGCTCCTGCTTAGAGAGTCTTGGTAATGGTTGTTTCCTCTGCCAGGAATACGCTTCCCCCAGGTTCTGTGTAGCTTGTTCCCTCATCCACTTCAAGTCTTTGCTCCAGTCTCTTTCTCCTCAAGGCCACTCTAACCACAGTAGTTAAAGCTGAAGACGCTGCCAGCACTCTAATGTCCTCTCCCCTCAGTCTTCTTTGTGCTATTCCCATAGCATACTTCACCATCCAACATACAAAAGAATGTACTTGTTACTTGTATTGTTTATTATCTGTCTCCTGCAATGTTACCTCTACGAGAAGGAAATTTGTCTGATTAATTCAAATGAAGTAACCCAAGAGTGTGGGTATCAGACACACACATAGTAGACAACATAAATGTTTCTTAAAGAATTATGCTATCATCAGGCTAGATCTATACGTCTTAACAAAAACAGACAAGCTATGTTATTAAAGTTTAGATTTTCTTTTTTTTAATTAAAAAATCCCACAGTATTTATTTTGAAGCTTCAGCTTCTATAATCCCATACACAGCAGAAGTGTGAGAGAATACCTTCACTTCTCTGATAACAGATTACCCACATGGGAACATGGGAGACTGCCTGATTCATGGTTAGGGACATGGATAGCTCCAAGAAGCTCATGGTAATTCTTTATCACTTTCTCTTTTTTTTTTTTTTATTTAGTTTTACTATACATTAAGTTCTGGGGTACATGTGCAGATCACACAGTTGTTACATAGGTATATACATGGCATGGTGGTTTGCTGCATCCATATCCCCATCATATACATTGATATTTCTCGTAATGTGATGGATTAAAGATTTAAACATAAGACCTAACACCATAAAAACCCTAGAAGAAAACCTAGGCAATACAATTCAGGACACAGGCATAGTCCAGGATTTCATGACTAAAACACCAAAAGCAATGGCAACAAAAGCCAAAACAGGCAAATGGGATCTAATTAAACTTAAGAGCTTCTGCACAGCAAAAGAAACTATCATTAGAATGAACTGGCAAACAACAGAATGTGAAAAAATTTTTGCAATCTACCCATTTGACAAAGGGTTAATATCTAGAATCTACAAAGAACTTAAACAAATTTACAAGAAAAAACAAACAAACCCATCAAAACGTGGGCAAAGGATATGAACAGACACTTTCAAAAGAAGACATTTATGCAGCCAACAAACATATGAAAAAATGCTCATCATCACTGGTCATTAGAGAAATGCAAATCAAAACCACAATGAGTTACCATCTCACACTAGTTAGAATGGCGATCATTAAAAAATCTGTAGACAACTGATGCTGGAGAGGAAGTGAAGAAATAGAAACGCTTTTACACTGTTGGTGGGAGTGTAAATTAGTTCAACCATTGTGGAAGACAGTGTGGTGATTCCTCAAGGATCTAGAAATAGAAATACCATTTGACCCAGCAATCCCATTACTAGGTATATACCCAAAGGATTATAAATCGTTCTATTATAAAGACGCATGCACACGTATGTTCACTGCAGCACTGTTTACAATAGCAAAGTCCTGGAACCAACCCAAATGTTCATCAATAATAGACTGGATAAAGAAAATGTTGCACATATACACCATGGAATACTATGCAGCCATAAAAACTGATAAGCTCATGTCCTTTGCAGAAACATGGATAAATTTAAAAACAATCATTCTCAGCAAACTGACACAAGAACAGAAAACCAAACACTGCATGCTCTCACTCATAAGTGGGTTGTTGAACAATGAGAACACATGGACACAGGAAGGGGAACATCACACACCGGGGCCTGTTGGTTCGTGGGAGAGCTAGGGGAGAGATAGCATGGGGTGAGGGGATTGGGGAGGGATAATGTAAAATTTAGATTTTATAGAAACATAAATATATTTAGTATTTATCTACTTTAGGTGTTACTAATGTAAAATATTTAGTTTTTAGGTATATTATCCCTACCAACAAAATGCTAAATAAATACTCAGAAGTTTTGAAAATTAATCTTAAATTTTAGCTTACTTCATGATTAAAAACAATTGCAAATGGAAAACCTAAAACTTCCTTTAATGGAACACAAGGATAGATCAAGATAAAATACGGTAGCACTAAAATTTCCATGAAAGAGTGGGCCTGTTTTCTTATAGATACCAGCTCAGGGAGGGTAAGTTGGAGGTAAAATAGAGAAGATGAAGATAGTATTTACTGAGTACCATGTCATGAACAGTGTTAGAATTTTTATTTCATATTTTGTTGCATTATTTTTGAAATCAAGCAGTTTACTTTTAAAATAATAATACACGTAGTTGTACAATGTTCTAAAGGTATAAAAGAGTATACCCTGAAAAGTAAGTCTCTCTCCCATCTCTGACACCTCCAATACATTCACTTCCTCTCCCTAAAGAGAACAATTGCAACCTGTTTTTCCTGTAACCTTTTAAAGATGATCTATACACATACAAATGAAGGTATCTGTGCATATTTACATATCCGTACAAAAATGATAGTTGACTCCTACTTCAATAATGAGAAAATCAACTTAGAGGGTTTAAATGGCAAGCCCATGATTACTTAGAAAATAAATGGTAGAGCCAGGATTTGAGCACATATCTGTCTACATCTAAGCCCACACCAAAGAAAAAAAAAATCTCAAGTATTTCACACAAGACTTCTGAGAAAATTTGCTTGTCCTTTATAGAAGCACTTTGGTTTCATTTGGCAGCTAGTAAAGAAGTGGACTATTAAGACCCTGTGTTGTTTTCAGAAAATTATTTTGAAACCAAAGCTGAGATAAAGATATGTAAAGACAGACCTAATGGTCAATGGTTAAGTCCTCAACCAGGTCAGAAAGAAAAACAAGTTACCTAAAAGTTGAGTTTTGCTTTTCCCTCTGGCCTATACGTAAAAACCATTTAGTCGGAAAATGTTGACTTAAATATTGATCAGAAATTTTTAATTTTAATTTTAATTTTGTGTAAAACTCCAGATCTCCCTTTGGTAAGTACATTGACCTACTATGCTAGGAACCAAAGGAGAAAGGAGTTTGCACAGACTCTGCTACAAAGAAAGCAATTTGCCTAACTACGAGTCTAATATAAAGGAGTAAACTCAAAAATTAATACTAAAATTTTTGGAGTCTTCAGTATAATAACTCATTTTTAATATGTTTCTGTATAACTCATATATTCAGTCCCATACTTGGGTATCCATTTAATTCATTAAAATTATGTTTCCCTCCCTCATGATCTCTTTTAATAATATTACTTTCTTTGCCTCTGGTATAATCAGGGATTGAAATCTTTTTTTTTTCTTTTTTTTTTTTTTTGGCTGAGCACAGGGGACTTTATTGATGGTACATGACAAGGTGGGGCTCCCTAGGCCCCTCCCTCTTCAAGGGTTCTGCATGGAAATTGTGAGGAGGGGCAATTCAGTGCAGTGGGGGACTCAGTGTGGCAGGAACTCCCCGGCAGTGAGGGCCTCTCTTCTTCTCGTGCTCTTGCTGGGGCTGGTGGTCCAGGAGTCTTACTCCTTGGAGGCCATGTAGGACATGAGGTCCACCACCCTGTTGCTGTAGCCAAATTCATTGTCATACCAGGAAATGAGCTTGACAAAGTGGTCGTTGAGGGCAATGCCAGCCCCAGCATCAAAGGTAGAAGAATGGGTGTCACTGTTGAAGTCAGAGGACACCACCTGGTGCTCAGTGTAGCCCAGGATGCCCTTGAGGGGGCCCTCCAACACTTGCTTCACCACCTTCTTGATGTCATCATATTTGGCAGATTTTTCCAGATGGCAGGTCAGGTCCACCACTGACACATTGGCAGTGGGGACACGGAAGGCCATGCCAGCGAGCTTCCCATTCAGCTCAGGGATGACCTTGCCCACGGCCTTGGCAGCGTCAGTAGAGGCAGGGATGATGTTCTGGAGAGCCACACAGCCATCACGCCACAGTTTCCTGGAGGGGCCATCCACGGTCTTCTGGGTGGCAGTGATGGCGTGGACGGTGGTCATGAGTCCTTCCACGATACCAAAGTTGTCATGGATGACCTTGGCCAGGGGCGCTAAGCAGTTGGTGGTTCAGGAGGCATTGCTGATGATCTTGAGGCTGTTGTCATACTTCTCATGGTTCATGCCCATCACGAACATGGGGGCATCAGCAGAGGGGGCAGATATGATGACCCTTTTGGCTCCCCCTTGCAAGTGAGCCCCAGCCTTCTCCATGGTGGTGAAGATGCCAGTGGACTCCACCACGTACTCAGCGCCAGCATCGCCCCACTTGATTTTGAAGGGATCTCGCTCCTGGAAGATGGTGATGGGATTTCCATTGATGACAAGCTTCCCGTTCTCAGCCTTGACAGTACCATGGAATTTTGCATGGGTGGAATCATACTGGAACATGTAGACAATGTAGTTGAGGTCAATGAAGGGATCATTGATGGCGACAATACCCACTTTACCACAGTTAAAAGCAGCCCTGGTGACCAGGCGCCCAATACGACCAAATCCGTTGACTCCAACCTTTACCTTCCCCATGGTGTCTCAGGGATGTGGCTGGCGACGGGAGACAAGATGCGGCTGTCTGTCGAACAGGAGGAGCAGAGAGTCGGGATTGAAATCTTTATTAACTGTAGCATGAATTCTGTCCTTGGAATGTTGTTGTTGTTGTTGTTGTTTTGTTTGTTTGTTTGTTTTGTCCATGTAGTGAAACTCTCCAGTGCATATCAATTGCCTAATTTGAGATAGGTGCCATGCTAGATACTGTGCAATAAGAATGAATAGGATGTATTCTCCTACATACATCCTATTGGAGAGTTTCATTACATTCTTCATTTTCAAAGAAATTGCCAACTGGTAGAAAAAACAAGAATGTATATAAATAATTATAGTGCAAACCCATAGGAGACATATAAACAAAGCACTATGTGGCACAAAGTTTTGAGTATTCATTTTAACAGAGAGGATCAGAAATAGCTTCATGAAGGAAGGGCGTACACACTGAAAATTTAGAAAGGTTTATACTAGATGAGGGGAGAAGTATAAGAAAAAAAATTGAATGGTAATACAGAGTTATCTTTGAAAGAAGCAGCAAGTATTTTCAGGAGAAAAAAGATTTGTAGTCCTATCCACAATGAAATGACACATTTAAGTCAATTACCACTCCTAGAGATTTGAGAAGACTTGCACTTAAACTCACCCATACTATGATGATGTAAAACCAGCCAGCATTTTTGTCATTTACTTGGGATCTATTACTTAGCTGTAATCACAAATCTTTAAGAAAAATAATGTGTCTGTTAAACCAAAGGCTTGTTTCATGTTAACATACTTCAAGAAGCCAGTATGAGCAAAGCAAAGTAAACAAAAAGTAGAAAGACATCAGTTCTCCATTTTGTGTATGTTGCTAGGAATCTTCAGGAACTTAGGCAGATTGTTAGACCCTTTCAATAAGAGGAAAAAATCATACTTAAGAGAAAAGTAGTAGACAGAAAAGGTGAATGGGGCCAATGAACATGTATAGAACAATTCAGTATTCTGTGATCTCTGATTTTAGGGGTATCCATTACTTATAGGAATCAGCCGAGATTACCTAACACAGGGCCATAAATTCCCTAGAATATATTTCCTTCCATGTTATCTCATGGTTCAGGGAATTTCTCCTGGTTCTTCTCAAATGTTCCAGCCATTTTTCAGCACATCTTACTAAGCTATATCGATTACATCTATTCAATTGATTCTTTGGATTCTACACTATTCCATCCACTTCATTTCATTCCATTTTTTAAATCCATAAAGTAGTTCTCAGTTCATATTAGTTCTATGTTTAGCTATACTCCCAGTTGTATCCTGGATCTCAAAATCTTACCTTTTGCCAGAGCTTTGGGCTACTAGATGTCTGAGAGGGTAATTTAACCCATTCTAAATTTTTAGTTCAAATTGTTCTGTACTTTCCACTACTAAAACAGACTAAACTAAATGGTTTTGTCTGTGGATAGAGGAAAGAATGGAAGACAGAAAGGGCTGTGTAAAGGAGGTGGGACAGTTTGAATTTCTGTAAAAAGTGTTATTATAACACCAAAATAAACTAATCTGTTCTGATAAATGTTATATTAATAGGCATCTCCAATAAGGATCTAGGTAGAATAAAATGTCATTGCTATAGTGATTTCAGTCTCAAGAGAATTGCAAATAACTCAAGAGTACATACAGACCAGACCGTTGACTGCTAAGTTTATTTAGTTAGAAAGCTCTTTGCTGTGGATGCCAGGAGTATTTCAATATACTGAAGATTACAAAATGGAGGTCACTGAGAAAAAGGGAAGCCTCTGTGGGTTTACCATTTAACTTTTTAAAATATCATAAATAAACAGGATAAACATAGAATCTCTCTGAAAAGACACACTTTCCATTTCCCTTTGCCAAAATCAAACACTGGCCTCCAACCGAGACAGCATAGGTCAGCAAAGTAATATGGCTGTTGTGTTCTTGGGATCTTAACTACAACAACAAATTGAATGGAAAAGCTTTTCAGTGACGGGCATTTATGTTTAGATTTTCTGTCATGTTTTATGTTTTTCTTGGTCAGAGACCCAATTGGTGGAATTTTTAGTAGTGTTTATGATACTGAAAGGCACATGAAATTTCTGTAAAACATCAATCTTCTGATTAGGAAGATTAAGATTTGTCAAACTGCATTTCTTTCCAAAGCCACAGTCTTCTAGACATGGTACTTGATCTAAAAATTAAAGCACAAACATCAGAGGCTGAGGCAGGAGACTTGCTTGAACCTGGGAAGCAGAGGTTGCAGTGAGCCAAGATTGCGCCACTGCACTCCAGCCTGGGCAACAGAGTGAGACTCCTTCTCAAAACAAAACAAAACAAAAAACACATGCAAACACAGATTTAAAAGAAAAGATAGCCTAAGCCTCTGGAGGGTAGCAGTGGGTGAATAGAAGAATGCAAGATTTTCTACTGTATTTTTTTTACTTTTTATTGACATATAACAAACATACAGAAAATGCACAAATCTTAAGTTACAACCTGATGAGCTTTTCCAAATTTACATCAGCTTCCAGATTAAGAAAGAAAATATTATCAGGACTCTAAAAGTTCCATTTATGTCCTCTTTCAGTACTTATCCTGCCCCCACCAAGTGTAACCATTGCTGTGACTTCCAACATCACAGTAGCTAACACCATAGATTAGCTCTGCCTATTTTTTAAATATATACACATGAAATTATACTGTGTATACTCTTCTGTATTTGGTTTCTCTGATTCAGCATTATCTTTGGGAGATTAATGTATATTGTTGCTTGTGGATGTAATCTGTTCCCAGAATTTATTGGGCATTTGGATGATTCTCAGTATTGGGCAAGAGAGATGGAACTTCTGTGAACATTCTTGTATATGGCTTTAGATGAATATATGTATGCATTGCTATTAGATATTTCTCTTGGAGTGGAATTGCTGGGTTATAGAGAATGCTTATATCCTGGGTGCTAGCTTTTGCATCTTTATTTGAGAATAGGCAGAAGTAGTTTCTCACAAAGAATGGCTACATACAAGGCCAGTTACAGAATGCGCAGGGTACAGTGCAAAATAAAAATGCAGGGCCCCTTTTTAAAAAGCAGGAAAGAAGTGCAGTTTGAGGTATAATGTTTTTTTCTTTCTTCCATGGCATTTTTCTTGACTTGTCATGATGATTTTCAATTGCTATATAATTATATTCTAAGTAAAGATTTTATCAGTTTTTATTTTTTTGTGTTCATGTTGTGCAATGTCAGTTTTAAATGCAAATATACGGTGGCTCATGCTTGTAATCCCAGCACTTTGGGAGGCCGAGGCAGGTGGATCACGAGGTCAAGAGATCGAGACCACCCTGGTCAACAAGGTGAAACCCCGTCTCTACTAAAAATACAAAAATTAGCTGGGCATGGTGGCGCGCGCCTGTAGTCCCAGCTACTTGGGAGGCTGAGACAGGAGAATTGCTTGAACCCAGGAGGCGGAGGTTACGGTGAGCCGAGATCGCGCCATTGCACTCTAGCCTCGGTAACAAGAGCGAAACTCCGTCTCAAAAAAAAAAAAAAAGCAAATATAAAAGCATTGAACTTGTATGCAAAATCACCAAAATTGCATAAATCTTATTTCAGAGGGTTCCTTGAGCTGGTCAGAACAAAGCCAACCCAGAACTGGCAGGAATGGAAAAAGGAAGAATTCCTCCATCACAAAGTTGGCTGTGGAAATATTCCCTGAGGCCTTGGATTCTAACAGTTAAGTGCAGACTCTCACCGGCAACCTGGGCCCACTGCATGGCTAGGTCAGGTTCCCACGTAGGTCTGCTGGCTGCTGGGTTCCCCTTCCATCAGCAGGAGTGACACACCAGGACACAGCTGGGGTAGGCTCTGGGGAAATCACAGCAGGCATCTGACCTTTCCATGCACCCTCTGTCCCATCCTACAGAAAACAAGGGACCACCATGGATCCTTAAAAACAGGTTACATTGCTGCCAGTCCATGGTCAGGACAATCACCACCTCATCCTACCCTAACACTCCCCATAACAGACCCCAATCTTCCTCATCCCTCTGCCTCTGTTGAAGACAATAAGTGAATTCAGGACTCCCTTTCCTCCTACCCTCCCTCACTCCTCGCTACACACAATAAATTGTCATCTCTGCCTCCCAGAGGATGGCAGTGGTCACCTAGCACTGCAGGGAGAGGTGAGAAGGGCTGTTATCCCCAGAAGAGGAAAAAGTAGTCACGAAAAGGCTGGTGCTAGACACCCCAGGAATGAGCCTAGGCTCCCAGCCCCTGACACATGTTTCATTATCCCATTGAGCTTCAATTACAAAATAGAATTCAAGGATAAATTTTGTAAGATTGTTAAGATGGCAACAGCATGGGGTATTGTTCGTTCAGTTTTATTCACTTTTATTTTTCATTTAAGATGGAGTCTTCCTATGTTGCCCAGGCTGGTCCTGAACTCCTGACCTCAAGCAGTCCTTTCACCTCAGAGTAGCTAGCATTACAGCCATGCAGCAACAGCATGGCTTTAAATCAAGTGTGAGTTCCTTCCGAGTCAGAACTCTGTGTGACTACACAGGTTACACACCCAAGAAGCCAGCCTAAGGTACACTGTACATTGACAACAAGGATACTCCTATAAGAGAAAATGCTACAGTAGGTCTCTCTACATCTTCTTACACCTTTCATCAACATTTATGATTTTATTTACAATGAACAAAAGCATCCTAGAGGTAAAAAAGAAGAAGAAAATGCATTATAAAAGACAATAATCAAAGAAAATTGAATGATAGTAAAAGGGGAAAGAAAGTTATATGGCTTGACCAGAAAGAGAACAGAATAGGAGCCTCACTGATAACAAGAGAGCTGAAAAATAGCAAAAGCAAGCAAGTGGAGGATCAAGTTCATGGAAGTCAGCTAAGGAAAGAAGGTACAGGAAAGTTCCAGAGCTCTTGGAAGTCAAGCACGTTCTTAAGAGATAATACACAATACATGTGTATGAACTGAAGTTCTATAAGTCAGAGATTCAACAAGATAATTGGCTGAAAGTGAGACAAGTGAGTTCTCAAGTGACGAAAAAGGCTGTTTGCAATCTGACTTTTTCATACTTGACAGTAGGTAGATGAAAAACATACAGGTAACTAGAGCTACAGAGTTCTAAGACATTTAAGAGATATCTGCCTCTCCCTAACAAAGAAGTTCTGAGATCCCATGAGTCTCAATTGAAGCAAAGTAGATGTGGAAGGAAACCTCTCACGGCAGGGGAAGTAAATGGTAGTTATCACCATTAGTCTAGTCCACCCATGGAAGACAGACCTGAAGAAAAGCTCATGCGGGCCTAGAGGCAGACTCTAATGCATGTGGACGTGGAATTCCAAGGCTCCAGGTTTCATTCTCAGTCAAGAAGAGTGGGGTGTGCAGACTCTACGAGGACATTTCCAGTTATGTCCATGGACGTCTCATCTGTGGAGTGGGGCATGGCCAGAGTAGTGCCAGAGGAGGGACCAAGATAGAGGCCCCCAGGACCCAGCTGTAGGGACAGTATTGCTCCCACCCTAGGTACTACCAATATCACCCTCACAGGCTGACTCACCTACCTATCATTACTCCCTGCCCTATAATATTCTGATCCCTGATTTTCTTTATCCCAAAGAAAGGGTCCAGTTGTTACCTCTCTGTAACTTTTATAGCCTCTCTTTGATTTTATGAACTATGATAAATACAAGGTTGGCTTATGGTAAAAGGTGTTTTTGCTTGTTGTTGTTTCAGGAATATTAACACTAACAGAACATGTTCTTCTTGGGATAATGAGAAGAAAAATGCATTTGACATAAGCAGACCCTGTCTTCTAGGGACTCTAGAAATAATTTCATTAAACTCCCACTTTGCCTAGCAGCACTTGAGGACTACAGACAACTTTCCCTCTTAGTCCACTTCTCCTACAGCTTAACCTGTTTTTCCCAAAGTAATCATCTAAATTTCCATTTTTTTAATAGATGTAAATGTGGATAAATGCTTAAACCTTCTGGTACATTAAAATGACCACAAGTAAGGGATAGTTTCTAGTCATTTGTTTTTATCCAAAAGTCTCAAACTGATGAAATCCAATTTCTTAGAAGATAACTTTGAAAAGTGTCGGCTGATTGAACACATTTTGCAGCTATCTTTTAGGACCTGATTATCAAGCTGGAAGTTGGGAGAAATCAGTGCCAATTTAGCATATAAACACTGAAGAAAACATTGAATAAGAGATGAAAATATTCTGACACCGTAATATCAGAGAATGTCATTTTTCATCACAAATTTGGAATGATTTTCCATGCATGTCACAAACCAAGCATTTCATCTGAGGTGTTTCAAGTGTCAGCTTTGGTACCTTACCGTGACATTTGTGATCAATCATAGCAATCTGTACTCACTTCTGAAAGTAAAATCACAGCCAAGACTCTATCGTCCCTGTTCTGTTGTGCAGACAAACTTTATTAAGCCATAAAATGTTACTTTTTAAGGCAATGAATCTGAACCATAATTAGTTGATGTTAATAATTCAACTAATGATGCTGAAGTTCCAAGTCATTATCTGGGTTAAGAAAATGAACAGGTAGATGCATATTAATAGTTTACCATATATACATTCAGTTAGTCATATTTCCAAAATATATAAGAAATATGCACACATACCTACCGAAAGTAAGAGTCATGCATGTCAAAACATTTGTAATTTTCATACATAAAGATGTTATAGATAGAGACCTTCATGGATCTCTGTACTCCTACATGTCCTGCTGTGCATGCCAAGACTGTGGAACCACAGCCACTTTTTACCCAGGCTATTTCTCACATTGTGTTTGCTTCCAGCCACCTTGAGGGATGAGGTAATGTCTCCCATTAGGACAAAAAGCAGGCTTGCCTACTGTTCACCGTATTAAAATGGGTTCCGAAGCTCAGTGTTCCTCAACTGTGATGCAAAGCCACTGCACGAGCAGTGCCCACCTGAGTCTATGTCATGTTGCCCCTGTGGGACTTGAGGACAAGTAGAATCAATGTGCATGTTAACACTCATACTGCTTGCAGTGCTATGCACAAGAAGAGAAGAGTTTTGCTTCTGAACCCAGGAGTCTTGTGCCTTCTGCGAGCATCCATGAAGTCTTAAAACTTCTTGGCTTCTAAGTAGGGTTAAATCTATTCTACAAAAAGGGGCTCAAATATATAATACTGAAACAAAATAAAAATGAAATTTTAAAAAATGGAACTAAGAAAGGAAAGAAGAGGAAATAAACCAATAAAGAAAGAAAAGAAATAAACTATGGACATCAACACAAGGACATCCAATTTACTGTAAAGTCATGCTCACTCTGTTGTGTCTTCTTTTCCAAGTTAATTTTCCTCTTAATTGTGTGAGCATTCTGCCCATTTGCTGCCTGGACTAAAAGAGTTGCCTACAGTAGCTGACTTGATATGTGGCAGAAAGCATTTATTTTAGATAAGATTTTGTAAACAAAACACAACTGCTGCATTCGATTAAGCAGTGACTGCATTTCATCTTGAGTCAAAGAAACTATCAGCCAGTTGTGCTTCTAAACTGAGAACTTTAAAATCATTTAAAAAAAATCAACAATTTGACCTAGTATATCTCAAATATGTGTGACATAAATAAAAATTCAATACTTTAACAGCACATTTCATTTGAGCTAGGCCTAAGAGTTCAATAAGATAACTATAAAGCAGAGCTAGTTAAACATCTGGAGAAGCAAAGATGTATCTTGACAATTACTATCACAGTTACTTATGGAAAAGTCACGTGGATTTTACAGCTGCAAGCTAAAAAACAGACACTTGCTAATGGAAAAGTAGACAGGCCCAGTAAATTAAATTATGTTCTGTTTTGCCTGTTTTCTAAAAATTAATCAGCTAATTGATTATTTAGACCATCAGCACTTATCAATAGTAGCAGCTTTATTGTGTTTGCTAAATCCACAATTATTTGGAGTGAAATGCATATTATAAAAAGCGACTATACTTATGGAATGAAAATGTAACCTCACTTACTGATTGCTGTAAATCTGAATATTATATATGTTCTAACTCTTGCATTTCTATTCTGAAGTATAAACAAAAAAACAATTCACTAACTTGCTAGGAATTTTTGTTTGCTTGAAACTTTAACACATTTTGATGTTTTGTTATAGCATTAGCTATGGAAGACAGATGGAAAAATAAGGTAATTTCATAAGTTCCCTTCTAGTTCTAAGGCACATAATTTTATAGACCTAAATTCATGTCTACAGTATGCACAAAAACACATAATGAAAGGAAATAATGAAAATTTTAAATTTAATTAGAATGGGAATTAAAACAGAAGTTTATATTTATAATACAAAAATCTATCTGTTTCACTTATGTGAGACTGAGCACAGGGTAAACAGAATAAAATACTCACTACATTAAGTTGTCAGTTAATCCATATGATTGAAAACTGGAATTTCTGAGTACCTAAAGTCTCTGGTTAAATAATGGCTATAATTTTAACTTATTAAACTTAATCTAATTTTAATGAATCTAATTATATGGTGATTCTAAGAAGTAATATACAGAAACCTGCATTTTAGGAGCTCTTCTTAGGTGGCTGTAATTATATCAGTAAATCTATGTACTGTATACTTTTGAAAATATATCACTTTGTCTGATAAGACTTTAGTCTGATAACCAAATTGTCAACCATACTTTCATGAATGAGATCTCATGAATACATAAAGGTAAAGATGATACATAAAGATGATGTGGAATTCAGGTAAAGATGATACATAAAGATGACGTGGAGCAGGATCTCCTGCCAATCTTCAACTGATAATTGACACCCAGTGTAAGCAAGAAATAAATTATATTTTTTAGTCCACCCAACTTTGAAGGCTGTTTATCACTGCAGCATAATCAAACCTATCCTGAATACCATAATTCTCATCAGAAACAAATGCCCAGCTATTATACACCACATGCAGTGTCACACTGGTGACTGTTAGTAGACCTTCCACGACTATAGAATCTACCCATCCAAAATATTTTAAAGCAAGAACAGGGGCATATCCTATCAAACATGTAGTGTTCCCTTAAATTAGAAAGATAACAAACCAGTTTTATATACAGGAAAATCACATTTTCTACCTTGAGGTTGTATTCCAAATCAGGCTTTACTGAAAACCATCTGGATGCAAGTCAGTCATCAAAAGTTGATTATAGCTATTCATGATGTCTTATAGTAAGTGTCAGAACGACTTGGCAGATAAGGGCACTGTCTCCACTTTAAGAGAAAAAAATCCATAGTAAAAAACATCTATGGTAACTGGTGCTTGAAAAAAGACCATATATGCATGAAAAAATAATGTGCTCAGATTTTGGATGGATAAAGGGGGAACAATTAATGTAGCTTTTAAACACAGAAAAATATTTAAATGTGGAAACTTAATAAATAGGTTATATGTCATATAACATTCAAATATTAGTACCTACTATTACCTTAAAGATCATTTTTAAAAGAACAGTAGAACTTTAGACCAGAGGTTTCTAATTATAGGTTTGTTGATTAGCTGTATCAGTATGACAGCTAATCAAGTGTGATACAGCTAATCAACTGTGATACAGCTAATCAACTGTGATACAAAAGGGTAAGGGTACTTTTTAATAATAGGTTCCTGGACCCTATCCAATGTACTAAAGTGAACCAAAGCATTTTTAATAAGATCCTTAGAGAACTTTTGATCCATAATTAGTGATGACTATTATAGCCAGCACATATTTGAAGTATTAAAGCACTTCACTTGATGTAGTATTTATTTTACAGTTCCCTGGATAAGAGATAAAATGAGACCTTGTATTTTAACTGACATTAGTATTTAATATTAGCCAATCTTTCTCATATGTACAAGAAAATATTATTAAATTAAAAAAGAAATGTATATGTGTAAATATTCTATTGCCAGTTATAGCAATTGCTGAATTATACTAAAATAAATATGGCTACTCCTACCTTTAGGACTTAGCGACATATCCCTATCAACAGATAAAACCAAATCGATTTCTGAATTTGTCTTGATACTCACAGTATAAAAAAGTGTAAGTATACAAATATATTTTCAAATGGCTCATATTTGTAAAACCTTAGGCCAAACAATTAAAATTTAAACATTTTAAATTTTAAAATGTTTAAATTTTATTCTACTATGTTGCTTTTATAAAATAAACCTAACTTTGAAAATAAAAATGTAACAATAAGGAAAATTCAAAATAATACTTCAATCTTATTTATAAATGACTGGATTTTATCTCTATATGTTTCATGTAGCTATTCTTACAGCCAGAGTGTGCCATATCTCATCACACATCTGAATTTTACATGTATCCATTCATATAAAAATTATTGCTATCGAATGCAAATTTTCTAAGGTATTTTTTTCCTCAAAATAATTTCATGGTAAATTTTTTTTAAAGACTTTTAATTAAGGTACAGTTTTGGCAGCAATGCTGTTTCTATGACAACCTATAATTTCAGTTTACTTCCTTCAACGTAATATTCAAAGTTAACAATTCTAATTAAGAACACATTTAATAAAATTTCAGGCTATTGGTTTCAAATGACTCTTCCCCATAAAATAGTTTGTTTGAAATATTTTCATTTGCATTGAGTTATAGAGACTTGAAGAGAAATTAAGTTTACCTATATAATTTTATGAGTTGTTCATATTCTAGAAACGGAAAGTCCAAGTTGGATAATAATATCTAGCATGCAAGATTTGCACAATTTTCAGGCAGCTAAAAGTCAGTTTGATTGTAACAAGAGCTTTTGAACTACTCTGCTGAATGTTGATATTAAAAATATTAAACTATATAAAAATGAAAAGATGTTTTGCAGTGTTACTAAAATTCCAAAGAAAGAGGACTTTAAATGGTGCACAGTGGCTCATGTGCATAATCCCACTACTTTGGGAGGCTGAGGCAGGAGGATCACTTGAAAGCAGGAATTCAGGAAAGAAGACATTAGTAGTGACTAGGGAATACTTTAGTAGCACAAGTCTATACAGTGAAAAATAATCAAAAGATTACATGACCTTGTATGTTTATATTATGTTGAATACTTTTTTGCATCTAAGTTTCGAAAAGTAAAATCATATATTAAGAATTTTTTATTAATATCAATAATTATTAATTTATTAAAATAGATATTTCTCATTGATGTCTTATGATCTAATAATTTTTATAAAAACTGGTTCTCAGCACTTTGGGAGGCCAAGGCAGGCAGATCACTTGAACTCAAGAGTTCGAAACCAGCTGGGGCAACATGGCGAAAACCCATCTCTAAAAAAATACAAAAATTAGTGGGGTTTGGTCCCAGCTACTCAGGAGGCTGAAGTGGGAGAATCTCTTGAGCCTGGAAGGTGGAGGTTGCAGTGAGCCGTGATGGCACCACTGCACTCCAGCCTGAACAAGAGAGCGAGACTGCCTCAAACAAAAGAAAAGTGATTCTTAAAAAACAATGATTCAATGAACTACTGAGAGAGCAAGAGTGAGAGAGAAAGTGCGAGAGACAGAGAGTGAGAAAGAGAGAGAGAGGAGGAAGAAATAAAAAACAGAGAAACGAGTGAAGGAAAACCAGAAAGGAAAGAGAAGAGAACTAGTAGTCTGAACACGTAGATGACATCAATATTTTCAATCATCTCTGAAATCAGTTCTTCACTTTAAGTCTTTTTAATGTATATGACAAAGCTTATAAAACAGTATTACATGGATAATCACAAATTCATTGACCTTTCTTTAGAAGAGGAAGTCAACCTACAATATTGCAAGACTGAGCTGTACTGGGTTATCATACTGCCAACAGATTTTGAGCATTGCAGAAAGTGTGTCTATTTCTTTGGCTATTAGGATCATTATGATTTAAATAAGAATATCATTATTTCACATATATCAAATCCTAGCAGGAGTAATTAACATTCATAATGTCCTGGTAAAAATGCTATGAGAAATTTTAACTAAGAATGATTAATTTTAAAAACTGGTGACTTTGTCACCAATTCTATTGTATTCTAAGTAATCTTGAGCTCCAGACTTGATTTTAATTTAAATTGTTTCATAATGCCTTTCAAACGCAGCTCCACTGAGTTAAGATGCATGCCTCAAAGATATAAATGGATATTATAAGTAGATCATGAAATATATGTTAGATCTACAAGCAGTTAGTCCAGAGGTACCATATGGTTCCACAGATGCCTGCAGATCCAGGTAGGGAAGTGGGCACCCATTTCCTTGTGATAAGCCGTGTTGCAGTTCTTGCCTCTAAGTGGATGGCTATCTCTTGGTTGGCTCTCAACCATTTCTCAGTCACCTTACATTTTCCTCTTCATTGTTTGAATTTCCTAGGCTTGTGTTTTGTGTGTACACGATTGCACTCTTTTTCACTTAAAGTTATCTTTTTAGGGACAAATCCAATAATACCACCTTTTCATGTAAATACGTTAATGGCTTCCTAGTGTTCATATGTTAGAGTTCTGGAAACCCATGGGTAGCCTGATTCTAATCTTCCTTTTCAGATTTATCTCCCTCAGCTCAGCCACTCTCCCTCCATTCTCACTTAACCATCACTACTTCTTAAATGTGCCTTTATTTTCATGCCCCCACACCTTTGCTGATGCTGTTACATTTGCATACTTTCTAAATCTTAATATGCATCAGGAAGTTTCTTTTCTGAAGTTTTGCCTAACCCAACTAATCAGAATTAATCTTGCCTCCTTTGTGCTGTTCTGCATTTATGTTTTTCATTCATTATCTAAATCTTTTCCTAGTCACCACTGTGTTTTTTCCATTGGTATGATCTCCATGCCTCCTCTGGCACTTTGTTCAGATTTATTTCACAGTATTTCTCATGCTATATGATAGCTGCATCTGTATCTTGCTGTTTTCCTGCTACACTATGAGTTTCTTGGCAGCAACAACATTCAGCTAATAACCAAAGTTTTTTTTTAAGGCTTACTAAGTGACAGGAAGGATCCTAAGCAATTTACACGCCTAAGTCCATTTGATTGTCATAGCAGCCCTAGAAGGTTCACCTGTTGTCATCCCAGTGTTACAGATGAAGAAATTGAAGGAGAGGCAAGTTAAGTAATTTCCTCAAGATTTTTTTTTCTTGTTATTAGAAGAGATGGCATTCAAACTGAGGCCATCTGACTCCGTAACCCTAGTTATTTAACTGCTTGTCCTTTCATTTTCTTTCCTTCCATTTCCTTCCTTCCTTTTCTTCTTTCTTTCCTTTCTGACTTTCCAATACTTATTATAATTCCTAACACGTAGCTGCACATGTTTCTTGAACAAGTTAACATTGTTTGAACATGTGTAAGTCTTTGGGAAAGGTAGGCGCAGCTTCTTCCCACACAAACTCTTTAAAAGTTTAATAAATCTAAGTTAACTTTACATAAACAGTTCTGATTCCTTAGTTTGAAACTGATAATAACCAGGATCCACTTGAAGCAAAATTTAAATACATTCTTTCAGAGCACACTAACTCACTTAGTGGATATTCTTTTAAAAAGCAAACTCAAAATGACCATGTTAAAACTTGTAATAAATAACAGCAATAAACCCCTCCATCCTATTCTTAAAAGGTTTTCTTGAGCGACTTTATAACGTAAAACTGCTTTTAGAGAGGACAAATTTACAAGCTCTTAGCTGACAAATCAATGATTTATGTAAATTACTTTTTCAGTTTGAAATTAGTTTCTGGGTCTAAGAATTTGGATGCTTAAGTATATAACTGTACTAATAAGTCCCTCACTTTGAAACATTATTTTCATGCATCAGAAAGATTATTGATGTCATTCTAACGAAGTATTTTTTTTGTTTGACATCCACATCAGTATAGTAATCAAGTAGTTAAGATCTGTATGGGATTGTATGTCATAGACACACTTTATGTCACTAAGGCTAAAGCTCCCAGCAGTCAAGAAAAGTAACAGGAAAAAGGTTACAGAAGTCATTTTCCCATGAGCTTCTATTCCCTGCATTCACAAACTTTCTGGTCTGAGGAAACTCAGATGGTCACACAACACCAAACATCACCCAGCAAAGAAGGGCAGGCTTATCTTGAGATTGCCAAGGAATTACATGTTTATTTAGCTCTGTTTCTTAAAGATGGTCCAATGATTTTATACAGTTCAAACCTGGAATTGCTAAATACTATAGAGCCTCAAAATGGAACCAGAATACCATGAGGAAAATGCTACAAAAGTTTTAATGTAGCATTCCTCTTTCTCCCAAAGATTATTCTATGAAAACTACACATTTAAAATACATGACTCTGGGCTCCTTGTCTTTCCTGATTGCAAAAACTCCAGACACAGACTTTGACACTGTTTTGGAACACTTAACATAGACATGACTTCTGGAGAAGACATGATGAATTACTACATTTCCTAGTACACATTTGTTTGTGATTAATCTTAGATTTCATTATCTGACATGGAAGAATTGTTGTGCTTTAAAATATTAACTTCTTTATCCAGACTTTTAAATTTGTATAATCTCACCCATCACTCACAGAGAGTGAGGCAATTGGATTTGGCAGGTGTCCCAGTTTTATCTAACTCAGTTTAGGAGCTAACTATAGTATACCTAGGAAGGCGCTGTGGGGGTAGCAGGGAGACCGCACTGGAACAGTCTGAATTGCAAGACCAAACATAGGGATAGAAAGATCCTTTATTCATGTTAGGTTTATCTCCATATGAGGCAGTTTTTTTTTTCTAATTTAGGATTGGTTTAACCATTAGGCACAGTGAGCATGGTGCCCAGGGCCTATGATGCATGTAGAGACCTATGAAAATGTTCTAATTTTAATTTCCTCTAAAATATAATTTCCTCTAAAATAGTAATGTATATTACTATTACATTCAATCCCACCTGCCTTTTTTTAAAGTTTTCTTTCCCCCTATGGTAGAAGGAGCCCATGAAGGCAAAAAAGCTCATAGCCCAAAAAGTCATAATTCAGCTCTGTACTCAGCTGATCTGCTGCATGGATTCTTGACAAGCTTTAAAATATTACTATGGTCCTCAGAGAAAGCACCCAGGGTTTGTAAACAAGTCCCGGGTACTTGAGTTACAAGTTACGTCAATCGGACAAATCATTTAGCCTCCCTGACCCTCAATTTATTTATTTGTAAATAGGAATAGTAATAATAAAGGCTTATTTGTCTGGCACTTTCCTAGATACATTATTAGCATTACCTCATTTAGTTCTACAAAGACTTGGAAAAGGGTTGCGTAAATGAGACGGACACTGCAATCACCATTACACACCGGCCAAAACTAAGGATCAGAGGTCCGATCTGATTCCCCCAAGCACTTACAATTAGTGAGTGGTAGTGTAAAAATCTGAATCCAATCTGATTTGAACACTTGCTTTTTTTCCAACATCATTATGAGGATTCTGTTATTAATATTTATTATTATTTGTACATATGTACAGGGTACATGTGAAATATTGTTAGATATACATAATGCAGAGTGATCAAATCAAGGTATTTGAGGTTTCCATACTGTGAGGATTAATAGACAAAAAATGTGATCTCTAAGCACCTAAGCATCATTTAAATATAAAGTATTTAATTGCAAACGATTACACTTGCTTTTGCTAACATTTTTCCCCCCAAGGATTTTTAAATCTAAATATGAGATTTGTATTTAGATAAAATACTTGTTTGTCCACAGGTTTTATTCAAATTTATGAAAGAATAGCACACAGCTAAATATTTAGGGGATAAGGAAAAAATATGAACAGTTAGGTTTTCTTTCATTTCTACACACACAATTCAACCTTATATCTGTGTGTATATTATTTTAGTCATAGCCACGTTACATTTTATGAGGAAATTGATAGTAAATCATTAAATTTAAATTAAGTTTTAAACTGCTCACAAAACAGTTGGATCTCTTAAAAATTAACTTAGCAGGGAACACAGCCACTTCAGTAGGAAAAGGTTTAAGAGCTACATCACACTTTTTCATACTTTTTATCATGATGAAATCTGAGTTGGCAAAATGTAGGTCAGGCACTGACACTGATAACATAAGGGGACCAAAATGCCTTTGAACTTTCTAGATCCGGGGAGGCTCCTGCTTTTCCCCAACTGCCAACTTCTTTGGTTGAGGACATAGCAGCTGCCAAGCCATCTGTGAGCAGAAGGAACAGTTTCAACCACAGGTCAGAAGAAACCACACAGAATGTTAGTATCCTAGAACGCTGGATGTGTAAAGAGTTTGGTTTAGCATCAGTTTTTCATTTTATGAAAGAAAAAAACAAAGGCCAGGTTGGTGAGGTGATTTGAGATTTGTGGCACAATGTGCACTAGAATTCAGATGTTTGCTAGTCTGGTTCTTTCTTCATAAAAACATGAAAAGTATTAGCAAGAAGAACATGTATTCATTCTGCAAATCAAGCCGGAAGATCAATGAAATTATACCAGTTAGAGACTTATCAGTTAAAGAAGGATGCCCCTGAGGCCTTTTTGTGGGATAAACATTTGTGATCTTATTAAAATTTGCTGGAAACCATAGTATTGTCAGCAGTAGCGTAAGAAAAAAGTAGAAATAGAACAGAAATAAAATAAAATAATGTAGAGTAAGCCATGTCACACCAAGACAGAAACAGGTGATTATGTTATGAAAACTTAAACAATAATAGACAGTTATCAGAATAAAAAGTGACCAACTGTTCTGGTCTGCACAGGATTGAGAGGGTTCCCAGGACAAAGGACTTTCATGTTAAAACCAAGAAACTCTCATGCAAACTGGCACAAAATGCCTAACATGTTGTTTTTCTTTAAATTGTCAGTTTACCTTTTTATCTTATTTTCAAGCTTATCTATAGAATATGTGGTTTTCATTGTGGAAGACAGTGTAGTGATTCCTCAAAGACCTAGAAATAGAAATACAATTCAACCCAGCAATCCCATTACTGGGTATGTACCCAAAGGCATATAAACCATTCCATCATAAAGACACATACACGCTCATGTTCATTGCAGCACTATTCACAATAGCAAAGACATAGAATCAACCTAAATGCCCATCAATGATAGACTGGATAAAGAAAATGTGGTACATATACGCCATAGAATACTATGCAGCTATAAAAAGAAATGAGATAATGTTCTTTGCAGGAACATGGGTGAAGCTGAAGACTATTATCCTTAGCAAACTAACACAGAAACAGAAAACCAAATACCACATGTTCTCATTTAGAAGTGGGTGCTAAATGATGATAACACATGGACACATAGACAGTAACAACACACCCTTGGGCCTAATGAAGGATGGGGGCAGGAGGAGGGAGAGGATCAGGAAAAATAACTAATGGGTACTAGGCTTAATACCTATGTGATGAAATAATCCATACAACAAATCTCCATGACACAAGTTTACCTATACAACAAACCTGCTTATGTACCCCTGAACCTAAACTTAACATTTAGTAACTAATAATAACATGCATATATATTCCTATACAAAGTAGAGAAAAGAAAACAAGATAAAAATTCCTACTTCACATATGTTACATACTACTGGAGGAGAAAAGAGAGAAAATAAATACAATAAAGTATATAATATGTAAGAAGATTCCAAATGTTATTGAAAAAAAATTGAAGAGAGGTAGAGTTGATCCAGGGTAGCAAATCTAGTAAGACCATCAGAGAAGACCGTTCTAAGAAGGTGAAATTTGAACCGAGACTTGAGGGGAGTAAAAGAACGAGCCATGTGGATGTCTGGGGGATATGTGTTTCAGGCAGAGGGAATAACATGCCAATACTCAAAGTTGTGACCAAGCTCTATTTGTTTGAAAATAAGAGAGGACACAAACAGATGGAGAAACATTCCATGTTCATGGTTAGGAAGAATCAATATCGTGAAAATGGCCATACTTTCTAACTTATTTCGAGTGGCCATACTGCCCAAAGTAATTTACAGATTCAATGCTATCCCCATCAAGCTACCAATGACCTTCTTCACAGAACTGGAAAAAAACACCTTAAACTTCATATGGAACCAAAAGAGAGCCCACATAGCCAAGTCAATTCTAAGCAAAAAGAACAAAGCGGGAGGCATCACACTACTGGACTTCAAACTATACTACAAGGCTACAGTAATCAAAACAGCATGGTACTGGTACCAAAACAAAGATACAGACCAATGGAACAGAACAGAGGTCTTGGAGGCAACACAACATATCTACAACCATCTGATCTTTGACAAACCAGACAAAAACAAGCAATGGGGAAAGGATTCCCTGTTCAATAAATGGTGTTGGGAAAGCTGGCTAGCCATGTGCAGAAAGCAGGAACTGGACCCCTTCCTGACACCTTACACTAAAATTAACTCCAGATGGATTAAAGACCTAAACATAAGACCTAACACCATAAAAACCCTAGAAGAAAATCTAGGCAAAACCATTCAGGACATAGGTGTAGGCAAGGACTTCATGACCAAAACACCAAAAGCATTGACAACAAAAGCCAAAATAGACAAATGGGACCTAATCAAACTCCACAGCTTCTGCACAGCAAAAGAAACAGTCATTAGAGTGAATCGGCAACCAACAGAATGGGAAAAAATTTTTTGCAGTTTACCCATCTGACAAAGGGCTGATATCCAGAATTTACAAAGAACTAAAACAGATTTACAAGAAAAAAACTAACAAGCCCATTCAAAAGTGGGCAAAGGATATGAACAGACGCTTTACAAAAGAAGACATACAGGAGGCCAACAAACATATGAAAAAATGCTCATCATCACTGGTCATCAGAGAAATGCAAATCAAAACAACATTGAGATACCATCTCACACCAGTTAGAATGGCAATCATTAAAAAATCTGGAGACAACTGATGCTGGAAAGGATGTGGAGAAATAGGAACACTTTTGCACTGTTGGTGGGAGTGTAAATTAGTTCAACCATTGTGGAAGACAGTGTGGCGATTCCTCAAGGACCTAGAAAGAGAAATTCCATTTGACCCAGCAATCCCATTAATGGGTATATATCCAAAGGATTACAAATCGTTCTACTATAAGGACACGTGCACACGAATGTTCATTGCAGGACTGTTTATAATAGCAAAGACCTGGAACCAACCCAAATGCCCATTGACGATAGACTGGATAGGGAAAATGTGGCATATATACACCATGGAATATTATGCAGCCATCAAAAACGATGAGTTTGGGTCCTTTGTAGGGACATGGATGAACCTGGAAACCATCATTCTCAGCAAACTGACAGAAGAGCAGAAGATCAAACACGGCATGTTCTCACTCATAGGCGGGTGTTGAACAATGAGAACACATGGACACAGGGAGGGAAGCACTACACACTGGGGTCAGTTGGGGGGAAATAGGGGAGGGACAGTGGGGGGTGGGGAGCTGGGGAGAGATAGCAAGGGGAGAAATGCCAGATGTAGTTGATGGGGAGGAAGGCAGCAAATCACACTGCCACGTGTGTTCCTATGCAACAATTTTGCATGTTCTTCACATGTACCCCAAAACCTAAAATGCAATAAAATAAATAAATGGGGGAAAAAAAAAGAAAATAACAGAAAATGTGTTATAGTGAAAATTCATTGTGATCAGGGACAGAGTAAGAAGAAAGAGGCTAGAAAGGCCACTTGAATTCTCCAAGACCATCTGCATCATGCAGTACTGAGTAGGTAAAGGGTTAGGCTGCTAAAGACATTGAACGAAAACAGCATTGACTATGGAGTGGTTTCATGAGGAGAGATGAGAAACTAATGCTTCTACTTTCTAGAGTTAAGTTTCTAGAATTAGAAATTAACAAGGCACTAGTCTCAATAAAAGATGTATACCACAAACTGCATACATCATTGTAGAGAATCAGACCTCGGATGAGTATATGTAGTAACTTTATGATATACATATATCATGAATTTTATAGATATAAGGCATGGAACAAGTATCTACTATGTCTAAAAATGAGCATAAACTAGTTTGGAAAATAGCTGTTCCATATTAAAATGAATAACATTATTTTATATTGGCTAACAATCTGCCTTGTATCTTAATGAGAGGAAACAGTGATATTAATGAAACACACTAGTTGCACTTCCTGAATATGTGTGAATGTCATCAGTCTTAAATTTTATAATGGGGAGATAAGGTTGGGGAAAATCTTTCTGGTGTAACAAATGAAATGACTAAAAAGTTAACACAGAGTTTACAGATTTAAAATCTAAGCCAAATATATTTTATAGGTATGTATGGTATTAGCCAGTATTTTAAATGTGACATGGTAGTGTAAAGAGCTAGAAATGGGCTATTCAGAAATTGGGAGATGTAATCTTCAACTGCTCCCTAAATAACCTAAGAATCTCACTCTCTACTCCTTGCACCAACCCCTTCCTATTTGGACTGTTGTCATCACCTATTAATCAACCTGGTCTTGCTCCTCTCCATTCCTCTCTTACAAACATGGCCATGACATTCTCATACTTAAAACTCTTCAAGCGTACTCCTTCAATCTCAGAATTAATTATCATCTTCATTTCAGAGGACAAAAACCATTCATAATCTGATGTATCTAAGTCTCATTTCCTGATGATTCTTCATGTAGAATCTACATGTAGAATCTACTTTCTCTTTTATCCCCTCAATAATGCCATTTTGTCTAACTGCAATTAATGTTTCTTTTCCTCCCTCATCTCAATTCTTCCTCCACCTCTATGAATTCTTGCTCATTCTTCAGCTCCTCTATGAAGCTTTTCTTTACAGTGCCTGCCTATCCCATTCCTCCTCTGCATCTCCAGAGCAGACCCCTTTAAAAAAATTACACTGGATTTTAACTGACACTTTTCCTCTCTGTCTTCCCCAGCAGGCTGAATTATTTCAGCATGGGTGCTAAGACTGTGCATCTTTGTATCACTAGTTTTTATAACTGTATCTAATATCTAAGTAATACTTGCTAGAAAAATGGATGAGTGGACAGTTTGATGAATCGCTAAAATAATGATTATGATCCTGGGCAACTCAAATTACTTAAACCATAACTTTTCATCTAAAACAATATTTTTATTTTGCCATAATTCACTTAATTTTTAAAATATTGATTGATTGATTGAGACAGAGTCTCACTCTGTCGCCCTGGCTAGAGTACAGTGGCATGATCTCCGCTCACTGCAACCTCTCTGCCTTCTGGGCTCAACCAATTCTCCTGCCTCAGCCTCCTGATAGCTAGGATTACAGGCACCTGCCATCATGCCCAGCTAATTTTTGTATTTTTAGTAGAGATGAGGTTTCACCATGTTGGCCAGGTTGGTCCTAAATTCCTGAACTCAGGTGATCCACCCACCTTGGCCTCCCAAAGTGCTGGGATTACAGGTGTGAGCCACTGCACCAGCCTCTGATCCTCTTATTAACACCACTGGAACACCTTTGTCATACAAGATCTCCAACAGAATATACAAAATAGTAAAAGTAGAAATCACAGATACTCAAGTTAAAGCTAAAATGGAGATACTCAGCCTTTCACTCTTAGTTCCCTCTCCTTCCTCCCTCTTATGGGTGCTGCAGTGTGTATTTGTCATATTACTTAAGAATGTTAAATTTTTCTATGCAAAAAAACAAGAAAAAGAAATGGAATAGAAGAAACTCACCGAGATATTAAGTATAGATAGTAAGCAAGAGATTTCTTGTTAGATATGGTTAAAATTCATAAGACATATTAAGCATAGATAGAAAGTAAATTAGTAACTTGTAAGACATAGATATCTATCCTGTGGATAGAGAGAATAAATGGAACATAATTTTTAAATGAATGGTATAACCAAGAATATCACTTATAGATGGAAATAGATAGGAAAAAAAAAAAGCCATGATACAGATCATGCCACCTCCAGGCAGAAAGGTATATATCATCACCAAGTCAGCCACCCATTTGTAATATGCATCATGGTTCCATTTTGGTTCCATTTATGCTCTGTCTCTACATCTACAGAGAAAAGACATGACTCTTCAGCAGGTCATGTGAAAGCTACAACAATTACCCAGGTCTCAGCCCTAAATATCTCCAATAAAACAAAGATATGTTGGCTCTAAGTACCTTCCCTCCCCGAGTCCTCTTCTTCATAGCAACTCTAGTCTTTACAACCATACCTTCAGTAAGAAATGTTGACGTGGCCAAGAGACAGGCAGGGCATAATAAGCAAGTGTATTAGAGGATTCAGGTAGGGCAGTCCTTCTCCCCATCTTACACCCTGTCCCATGTGTGTTAACTTCATATTTTCTCCTTTGTTTCTTGCTGTGTGCTGTGTTTTGTTTGGTTCAATAAAATGCCTCTCAGTAATCTTAAACTCTATCAATTTTGGTTTAATTTAACGTGGTTTTTATAGCATTCTCTGACTATATTAGAAGACGTTGTTAAAAAAAAAAAAAAAAAACATACTCTGAATTCTTTGCTAGGAATCTTACCCCTCACAGGAAAAGCTAGCGCATAGCTCTGACATTTCAGGACAGCATGGCATTAAAATACACCCAAATTTTCTCTCAACTTTCAATGCTATCCCTTCTATTTTAATATCTTACCACATTTGTAACAGATAAAGATATAGTTTAATTTTTATACCTCCTAATGGAGAATTTTTAAGATTTTGTAGTTAAAAAACGTTACTTTTCAAACATGGGATGTGTTTTTACAGCATAATAAATATAAAATAGACTCTCAGGTGTTGGTGGACATTGTATTCAATTAATTCAATGACATTTTCATATGTCTAAGACAGACATTGTATTCAGTTAATAAACTGACATTTTTATATGTCTAAAACAGACAAATATTGGCACTTTCATATAATTCAAATGAATACATCTGCTGCTCTACCATTATCTGGTTTAGGCCTCTTAAAAACTCGTTGCTAATAGTTTTTGAGCATCCGATTGAGGACTGCCAGTGTTTCTATTGGTTCTTAATGTGATCCCTTTCATTACTGGACAATTTCAATTTGTACAAAGTTCTTCATAATTTTGAGTAGAAATCTATATCACTATAACTTCAATTATGAGTAGAGTGTTCATATTCTTTATCATACAAACCAGAACTCTTTAAGAATGAAATAGGGTGTTGTTAGTAATTTTACACAGGAACAGCAGGCATAAACCGAGATGATGCCAGGCAAATGTGCAGGTCCAATCATCCTGCAAATAGGTCACAGTGAATGTATGTGATTCCTCTTTTGCAAGCTAACCATTAAAATAACCAATTATTTCTACTTTTGCTATTTTCTTCTGTTTTTATGAAATTAAATACAGGTCCATTTTTTGGATCATTCCTCTGTTGGCGTAATTTTGAACCCTATACATTTAACTTAGCATAGTATAAATATATTAAATATGTATTACAAAGCAAGGAGAATCAGATTAAACTAAGCCAGCTTCTCAGTCACAAAATGGAAAAATTACAAAACTAACAGCAATGCACATCCCTGTTAATTCTTGGTTGCAAATTGCTGGCTCATCATGTGCCCCTTCTTTCCTATTTCTATTCATCCTAAGTTCTTCTCCTTATTCCTTTCTTTCTCTTACCAGTGTCTCTTTCTCTTACAAGTGTCTTGGGCCTGCAATGACAGAATTAATATTGTTTAGACTTTATTTTGTTTCTCATCATTAAAAATATGCTGACCCATCCCAGAATTCTTTTGATTGAATGTATGCTAAAAATCTCTACTTGTTAGCCTCCTTGATTAGAAATCTGTCCCTCATGTTGTATTGTCCTCCACGTAACTGAAATCAAACTACAGATGAAAAAAGTGCCTAAAACTTATTAAAGGGTGTTGTATCCCATAGACGCTCAATAAATCAATGGTTCTCACTTCTGCTAATTACCACACCCCTCTGAGGTGTACTGCCAACTGCTAAGAGATGTTAAAAGGAGTGCGACGTGCAGGAATTTGCCTCCTGAGTACTAGAGATGTTCATCTGGCAATAAATAACTAAAGTCAGCGACACACTGTTGAAAAGTGATGACGTGAATTGTGAGAAACTGTGATTACTTTTATAGGAGCAGGCACTGTGAGAAGTTTCTCTTCTAGAGTCATTTTAAAATTTTAATTATTCCTTCTGTGTTTAGTGCTATTTTGACTTTTGTAGTCCTCTCAAGAGTGGTTCCAAAAGTTCCAGTATAAAAGAGTTTGCCTCAAAAAAAAGATAAGATCCACTGTAAAAATATTTGTTTATAAACAGGTGATTGACCAATATCAGTAAAAAGATGAGAAAAAAAGACAGAGAATGAGAAACGTGTTTCCCAAACACCTTTATGAGTGAGGTGACATTTCTGTTAGAGCTGGATCTAAAATCACATTGATCTATCAATTATGATTTGCCTGTTGTATCTCTTAAAGTCCATTACATAACATTAAGCACCCTAAATTAACCACTGCTCTATAAAATAATTGTATCCCCATCCTCATTCATTTAATAACCTATTGTTCTTAAATTTGAAAAATGAATTAAATATTCAAAGAATTTTTAAAGTACAATGATTAAAACGAGGAATATGGACAATATGAAATTGAAAGTTCATTTCATATGAAGAGACATTTTAAGTATGAGAAGCCAGACTGTTTATGTAAAGCTTTATTTTGGGACATTAGCTTTCCCTTTAATAGAATATTATTTCCTCAGACTACATGGGTTACTATGGTATCCTGCTTCTATTTGCTTCTGCTAATGTTCTTCAGTCCATTAATGTTCAATTGTGAAATTGTTTTGACTAGCGGGCTTGGCAGTCATGGCTAATGTGGAACAATGAGAGCAGATCCTTGAGCAATGAGAGTGGTACAGAAATAAACAGAGTAAAGCATCATTGTCACAAGCTTATATTAAATCATTGTGGGCTTTGTTACTATGACAAGATAATCATAAATCTGACAAAAGTTGCAAGCAAAAGGCAACTGAGATTTCATTTACTTGTTGACCATCTTTCTTCAAATTAACATTGATCACTAATGCAGTGATCTCTAATGCAGGCAAAAATATAACCTGCTTCTTTCAGTCAAAAATATGAAATGGTTTTTTTAAATTTTCAAGTTACAAAAAATAAACAAGCTTGTTTTTGTTAATTCCTTGATTTAGAAATCATGTGGAAAAGATTTTTTAAAATATATGCCACGTGAGTTTAACATTAAGGCTCTTTTAGGAAAATTATCTCTTATTGAATTATTGTTAATCATTGCAACTGTTTAGTCTCTTATGACTAGAAACACTAGAATCAGATGTAAAAATAATTCGCTCATTTGTTTATAAGAGTATGATATCCATATTACATGATACAATCAGTAAATTTACTCACATCGTTTTTTTAATCCTTTTCTTATATTTCAAGTTCAAACCAGCATTAAAAACTTAAAATCTGTATTACATTTTAGAATAAATACACTCTAATATATTTTCAAATTTAGTGGTGGGAATTTGTTCTTTCAATAAAATGTCAAGTGGAACAAAAGAACTTCATCTTAGGTACTTAATTTCTTGATAGAAGAGTCCTAACAAATTAATGTGGCAATGTAGCAAAGCCAATTCAAGTGCAAACTGCATTTGGTGGGACAAGTAGCATTTACAGGTTAGTCAGTGAATTTTTAAAATCACATTCATATTTAATTCTTTAAAAAATAATTGAAAGAATAAAATTATATTTTGCCATGCACAGTTGCCTTAATATATAATTTTTTAAAGCCAAATGTAAACACTAACCAGGAAATATCTATCTTATTTTTATGTCTTATCTGTCTTAAAAAGATCCACTTTATTGAGATATAATGGCATACAAAAAGCTTTATATATTTAATGTATACAACTTGATCATTTGGTAGATAAATTTATATCTCTGAAACCATCACCAGTCTCTGTCTTTAATTTTTTCTTCTGAAAAATTTAAAACACATAAAAAAGTAGAGACGTTAGTATCATGAATTATCAAGCATTCACCACTCTGCTTCAACAATTATCAAGTTTGCCAATCTTTTCTCATCTATCTCCACTCTGCTTATATTTCTAAGAGTATTTTAAAGTAAATATGACATTTACTATCACCTCACCAGTTTATGCATCAGTATTACATATGGCACTTTTTCCATAACGTTTTCTAATATCATTATCACATTTTCAATAATTTCTTAGTATCATCAAATACGGAGTTCATATTCAAATTTTATTATTTTCTCATACACATTTTTTTCAGTTTCTTAAGTCATGAACACCACAGCCCCACCTACCCAAAAGCATTGCATTTGGTAGATATGTTTGTTAAGTCTCCTTCAATATAACATTTTCCCCTTCCCATTCTTTTTTATTCATGTCATTTATCTGTTGAAGAAACCATGTCATTTGTCTTATAGAATGTCTACATTTCAAGTTTCACTGATTTTCTCCTTATACTTCTCATCACCTGTTTTTTTTTTTTTTTTTTTTTTTTTTTTTTGTTTTTTTTTCAGAAGACTACACTGGGGCTGAGAGAGATGAAATGATTCATCTGTTGTTGCATAAGTAAATAACAGAAACGTAGGGCTGCAACTCACTCTCTGTTGTTGAATCCAGAGCTTTATGCAATAAAAGGTAGAGCAAGAAGTTTAAAGACTGGCAGCTTGGGATGGGAGCCCATTCTATTTTCCAGCTGAGTGATATTGGCCATGTTATCTAAACTCTCTGAGACTCATTTTCCACATCTGAAAAATAAGGATGATAAATTTCTCCTTACAGAATTGGGAGTTATGATTAAGAGGTAAACATATGAAATCCCTTCCTTGACCATAGTGGACACTTATTAAATGGTAGCTGCTGTCACATTATTATTTCAAGATTTATAAACTATCCTTTTGCAAAGGAAAATGTTAGTTTTTATCTAAAGTAGTAGCATATTTTGGTTACTCAACTGTCCTAGTCGTAGGGAGATAGACTTGGATAAAACATTTTTAAATAGTCACTAAATCTTTTTAAATGTCAAATCAAGGTAGAACCACTATATATACAACCTTAGATTATTTCCCCATCTTTTGATCTCAAATTTGATCTGCCTCAGCAAGCCTGATTCAGTAGGATATTTATCCCTCTCTATTTCTGCATTCTGTCTGTCTCTAATCTCATCCTCAAAAGTCACCTAACAAGCATGCCTAACCCAGTGACTCCATTTTCTCTTTTCACAAGCCCATGCAGTGTACATTCTTATTAAGCTAATCTTGATACATTGTTTTTATATAATAGCTTCTTATCACACAGGTTTATTGTTTCATTCTGTTAACGTCTATTTAGAAGACATAAAATATAATTATATGTAGCCTATTTAAAATAGAATTGATTGCTTAAAAGGCAGTTGCAATAAAAATACAAGTATAGTGGTCTCTTTTCAGTTTGACAAAGCATTTATTTAAAATGAGGGGGAGATGTTGCATAGTAGCTGTATCTTTACCACGATTACCTCTAGTGAATTTCAGGCCTCTGGGGTGTCATAAAAATAAAGTAGTGTATTTGTAGAACACTATGAAGTGGTCAGCAGTGAATAAATCCTGCAGCGTTAAGTCAAGAAAGATGAGAAGAAAAAGAGACTCAGAAAAAAACATTTGGCCATCAGGTAATGCTTTTCAGACCTTGGAGAAGTTCCACTGATATGGAAAGAACTAAAGTCAAATTGCAGTGTCATAACAAATAAACTGGACATGAGGAATTAGAAGCAATGAATCAAAATTACATGTAGTGCAAATGGAAGGTTAGAGATAAACTCATTACGTGAAATGAAGGTAAGAGTAAAAGGAGCCTTAGAAAGGAGGTTCATCTTTTTCCTGCAAGATAATAGGAAGAAAGGGTGGCTGATTAATTAGATAAACTTTGACATGGAGATGAATGAAATTAATAGGTTGCATGCCTGATGGACTCTAGTTCCTTGAGAGGATGATAACGAACGGTTTGCTGAGGTTGAGTGTTTGAGGAAACTTGTAAAGATTTCAGACAATTGGTGAGAAAACGTGAGAGACTGATGGGAAATCAAGAAGAGCTGACTGTGACTGAAGTTTTATTTAAGGATGACTGACAACAATGTCAGGCAATTTTTCTTAAGCACAACTCAGGCAAGGAGCAGCTTGGAAGGGGTAGATGATTGAGCTGAGATTTGACAAGCCAGAACCCAGAGAATGTGGCAAGACTGCTGTTACTGGTGAGACTGCTGCTAGATTTATGAGTTCCAGTCTGGATAGAAAGAGACAGAAAGCCAAGAGTGAGTGACAAACTGGGAGGAAGAGAGTATGATGAGCTCATATGTGTTATAGAAAGACAGAAACAAGATTGTGATCAGAAAGGGGACTTCTAAAGTTCAAGATCACAAAGACAGGTCCATGAGAGTGTGCCACTGAAACAGAAAAGTTATGGGATTATAGGAGATTTAGGAGTTTGTTGAATGAATTATCATTGAACATGCTGAAGTTACAATCTTTCAGGAGCTTCAGAAACCTTCCAACAAAGAACCAGAAAAAAAGAAAGAAAAACTGCAAAAAGAGGCTCTCAAGGCTTACCACAAGGTAGAGCAAAAGAGAAAGAGAATGACTCAAACGCAATCAATAATCATGTCTGAGAAGCACAAAGAAAAAGTTTTCCCAGAGATATAGACTAGGCAGAAAATCTTTGCCCATCCAAAGCAGCAGCTGGATGGAATCACAACTTAATGTCACTTGATTCTAAAATCTTTGAAAAACATTAGAACAACAGTTCCAAAAAAAGATTATGAAAAAAATAGTTATAAAGTATGTACTATAAACATTTCTTAAACATAGACTCCTTCCATATTAAATTATTCTTTTAATACCTACAGGCATCAGTTTCTATTTAAGATCAAGGCCCTGCCAAATTCTGTTTTGTTAAGAGAAGAAAACCAGAAGAAACTTCCCCAAGTAATATTTTATCTGAAATGTTATTTTTATAAAATGACTATCAGGCCTCCTGAGATGAAAACTTATTCTGATGAAAGTTTATTATTAACAGGACTTCAGGAGCTGAGCAAAGGGAGAAGTCTGCAGAGACAGGTGATGAAGAGCTCCTAGTAAAAGTACAAGCGGATTCCCCAACAGTGTTTCAGCAGACAGGCAGAAGAATTGATGTGTTTACAGTTTTGCCATAATAGACACTTTTAAAGTTTTTCCCTAACAACTTGCATACTTGAGATCTGGGAGGTCATGGATGCTCTTTAGGATAAAAATTGACTCCTCCCAAAGGCGATAGTAATAACCATTTGTTTAGGTGTTCCTAACAAACAGTATTATCTTGCTTCATTAAAAATCATGCATAATTATCTTACTTTTATAATAAATATTAAAATAACATACAACATGAATTAATGTTTAATTAATTAGTTAATTAGTTATTTTGAGATAGGGTCTCACTCTGTCACCAGGCTGGAGTACAGTGGCACCATCTTGGCTCACTGCAACCTCCGTTTCCTGGGTTCAAGGAATCCTCCCACCTCAGTCTCCCGAGAAGCTAGGACCACAGATGTGCACAACCATGCTTGGCTTTTTTTATTTTTATTTTTGTATTTTTAGTATAGACAAAGTCTTGCCATGTTGCCCAAGCTCATCTCAAACTCCTGAGCTCAAGCAGTGAACCCATCTCGACCTCCCAAAGTGCTGGCATGGGCCGCCACTCCTGGCCAACTTTGACATATTTATATTACTGTTAAATGGCATCATCTTTTTCAAATGTGCGTATCTTGACTTGCATATAAGATATAAGTTTTCTGAGGATACAGTAAAGCTGTGGTTTTACTTTTATTTATGTAACTCTTGTATTTACACAACTCATCTGCTGCATAACTGCTATGAGGAGGAAGGTATTGTGTTTGACATTACATAGGGAAGAAGTATTAGTAAAAATGTGGAATGTATCTTCACTAAAACGTTAGGTGTGTAGCAGAAATTCAATAAATATTTGTTTGATAAAATGATAATTGTGATCATTTTATCTATACGTAAGCAGGAATGGGTTTCAGTGTTCTTTTTTAAAAGACATTCTTAAGAAAAACTTTGAACATGTCACAGATCAGGACGTAAAAATAGTAACTACAAAGAATTAAACAGATAACACTTATATGCTGATATTACAGCGGTTCCTTAAGTACAAAGAATGCATAACTTTCTAATTTAGTGAGGAATTTAGGACTAGGCAGGATGGGGACTGGAGAAACAAATTCCACCCCCTTGTCTGACCCTAAACAGTGAGAAGTTACAGTGTCTAAGAGGTTGCTATGCCACAATATCAGGTCCAAATTCCAAAGTTATTCACACTACAGAGCCAATCTGAGGGAAAATACAGAACCCAGAGAAATCTAGGAACTGACTGAATGCTTAGAAGTGAGGCAGAACAATGGTTAGCACCCAGGCAGTGTTCCTGTAGGAGAAAAGGCTCAAATACCAAGATGAGCCATAAGACAAAATTCCATTTCCTGTACAGAGGGATAGGTTGGAACAAGGCAGCACAGAAAACAGAAATGTCATAAGCACAGTGATTAAGGAAGGGAACAGTGTGCAGTCCAGGGATCTACTCATGACTTAGGAAAAGGGACTAAGACAAAAGCCCAAGCCCTGTGCACTGGACAATATGTAGTGACAAGGAGAAATTGTTGAGGCTGAGCAGTTCCATGACCTCACAAAATGCCAGTTCTTGCCTGTGGTTGTCTGTGAAGAAGACTAGAAGGAAAAAGACAACACAGGGGCTTCACTGATATACTTGAGTCAGGCATCCTTAAATTTGGAGTTTAGTATCAAATGCTGCATTGTAACAATAATGGAAGGGGAACCAATTACTATCCAATCTGCCTCTTTTGGAATGGCCTGAGGGGTGGTCTGGGCTGCTAGTGGTACAGTCAGGAGAACAACTTCCAACTTTAATAAAATGGTGGAAGGCAAAGCCAAATGACAAGGGACTGCTAAGGAAAGAAGGAGGAAAGAGGGCAGAGAAACCAAGAGTGTAAATTACTTCTTCAACAATCTATTAGTGTCAGTAATCCACACATCTTATGTTCAAGAACTTGAAAAGATTTAATCATTAAGTGATTTGGTCATGACTGACTCAAAAACAGAAATTCAAAAGCAGTTCTAAAACTATAAGTCATCGTTTTAAAGTTCTCCCACAGCTGAAACAGAATAAGGCGATTTCATAAAATTTCCTTAAAGTGAAATTTCTCATAGGAAAATTTCTCATAGGAAAAGTCACAGATTCCTAGAAATGTATCATAGCACTTCACTTGAGAAACACAGAACTAAAGAAGTGAAGAAGGAAAAAGGATAAAATTTGGTGACTAGTAAGGTTGAAAAATGAATAATTTATTTCACATGAGTTTGTTTCAAGGCAAAAGAAGGAATTAAGGCAGAGACAGTTTAAAAATACATGTAACCAGAAATGTTTGGGGGAGATATATGACAAGAAAATGAGGCAAAATGTTATAATATCACAGGATAAGAAATCAGATTTTCACACAATGACTTCATTGAGTTGCCAAATTATGTACAAACCTTGTAAAGGAACTAAAAAGATATATGATAAATAGAAAAGGACAAAAACCAATAAATTGTAATGGCATTGCCACAGCAGTCATTCAATTATTCAATCAATAAATATTTACTAAGTATTTGGTGAATATTGGAGGAGAAATATTAAAATACTAATATTCAAAAAATTAAAAATTTAGTCAATCCACATATATGATTAGTCAAAGTTTCTTTAAAACATTATTTTTTCATATGTGACATTTAAAAAATATATGTACATTTATTCATGAGTCAAATTGAAACAGACAACTCTCAAAGACTGATACGTACATTCTATGATATCATCATGAACACTTGAATATTCATATAGAAAGAATAAACTTTACCCCCTCCTCACACCGTAGATAAAAATTATTTCAAGATGAATCAAAGACCTATGCATATGATAAAATTATAAAGCTTATAGAAGAAAATATAGGAAAATCTTTGTAACCCCAGCACAAGCAAACATTTCTTGAGACACCAAAACACTAACCATAAAAGAAAACTGATAAAGTTAACTTGATCACAATTAAACTTCTGCTATTTAAGAGACAGTTTAAAAAATACTATTAAGAAAATGAAAATGCAAGAAACAAGTTAGAAGAAAAAAGTTATCAGACATATATCTGACATAAGTATTATACATAGAACATATTAAAATCCTCTACAAAACAGTAATCAATAGAATAAAAATAGACATAATACTAGAATAAACACTTCACAAAATAAGACGCACAAGTGACGAGTAAGCACATGAAAAGCTGTTCAATGTCACTGTAGCCAAAAAGGAACTACAAATTACATCCAATGATTTACCACTTTGGTATAGTCTGTTTTCATGCTGCCAATAAAGACATACCTGAGACTGAGCAATTTACAAAAGAAAGAGATTTAATTGAACTTACAGTTCCATATGGCTGGGGAAGCCTCAAAATAATGGAGGAAGGCAAGGAGGAGAAAAATCCCATTTTACATGAATAGCAACAGGCAAAGAGAGAATGAGGAGAATGCAAAATTGGAAAACCCTGATAAAACCATCAGATCTTATGAGACTTATTCACTACCATGAGAATGGTATGGGGGAAACCACATCTATGATTCAAATTATCTTCCACCAGGTCCCTCATACAACACATGAGAATTATGGGAGTACAGTTCAAGATAAGATTTGGGTAGGGACACAAAGCCAAACCATATCCTTCTGCCCCTGGCCCCTCCAAATGTTATGTCTTCACATTTCAAAACCAATCATGCCTTCCCAGTAGTCCCCCAAAGTCTTAACTCATTTCAGCATTAACTCAAAAGTCCATAGTCTAAAGTCTCATCTGAGACAAGGCAAGTCCCTTCTGACTTTGAGCCTATAAAATCAAAAGCAAGATAGTTACTTCCTAGATACAGTGGGGGTATCGGTATTGGGTAAGTAGAGCTGGTCCAAATGGGAGAAACCCAAAACAAAGGGGTTACAAAGCCCATGCAAGTCCAAAATCCAGCAAGACAGACAAATTTTAAATCTCCAGATTGATCTCCTTTGACTCTGGGATTTACATCCAGGTCACGCTGCTGCAAGAGGTGGGCTTTTATGGCTTTGAGCAGCTCCATCCCTGTGGCTTTGCAGGGTACTGCCTCCCTCCCAGCTGCTTTTATGGGCTGGCATTGAGTGTCTGTGGCTTTTCCAGGCACACAGTGCAAGCTGTAGGTTAATCTACCATTCTGGGGTCTGGAGGATGGTGGCCCTCTTCTCATAGCTCCACTAGGTGGTGCCACAGTAGGGATTCTGTGTGGGGACTCCAACTCCACATTGCCCTAGCAGAGGTTCTCCAATGAGAGCCCCATCCCTGCAGCAAACTTCTGCCTAGGAATCCAGGCATTTCCATACATCTGAAATCTAGGCAGATGTTCCTAAACCCCAATTCTTGACTTCTGTGAACCTGCAGGCTCAACACCACGTGGAAATTGCCAAGGCCTGGGGCTTGCACCCAATGAAGCCATGGCCAAGCTCTATATTCACCCCTTTCAACCACAGCTGGAGCAACTGGGACACAAGGCCCCAAGTCCCTAGGCTGCATAAAGTATGGGGACCCTGGCCTGCCATGAAACCATTTTTTCCTCCTAGACCTCCAGGTCTGTGATGGGAGAGGCTACCACGAAGGTCTCTGAAGTGCCCTGAAGACATTTTGCCCATTGTTTTGAGGATTAACATTCAGCTTCTAATTTCTTATGCAAATATCTGCAGCTGTCTTGAATTTCTCCTCAGAAAATTGGATTTTCTTTTCTATTGCACTGTCAGGCTGCAAATTTTCTGAACTTTTAAGCTCCTTCTCCCTTTTAAAATTGAATTCCTTTAACAGCACCCACATCATCTCTTGAATACTCTGCTGCTTAATAATTTCTTCCACCAGATGCCCTACATCCTCTCTCTCTCCCTCTCTCTCTGTCTCTCTGTCTCTCAAGTAGAAAGTTTCACAGATTTCTCGGGCAGGTGCAAAATGCTTCCAGTCTCTTTGCTAAAACATAATAAGAGTCACCTTATCTCCAGTTCCCAAGAAGTTCCTCATCTCAGCATTTGAGAACACCTCAGCCTGGATTTTATTGTCCATAACATCAGTATTTTGGTCAAAGCCATTCAACAAGTCTCAGGGGAGTTCCAAACTTTCCCACATTTTCCTGTCCTCTTCTGAGCCTTCCAAACTGTTCCAACCTCTGTCTGTTATCCAGTTCCAAAGTCACTTCCACATTTTTGGGTATCTTTTCAGCAATGCCCCACTCTACTGGTACCAATTTACTGTATTAGTCCATTTTCACACTGCTGATTAAGACCTACCCAAGACTGGGCAATTTACAAAAGAAAGAGGTTTTTTCTTTGTTTTTTTTTTTAATATATATTTTATTGCGTTTTAGGTTTTGGGGTACATATGAAGAACATGCAAGATTGTCACATAGGTATATACATGGCAATATGGTTTGCTGTCTTCCTCTCCATCACCTGGCATTTCTCCCCATGTTATCTCTCCCCAACTCCCCACCCCCCACTGTCCCTCCCCTAGTTCTCCTAACAGATCCCAATGTGTGATGCTTGCCTCCCTGTGTCCATGTGTTCTCACTGTTCAACACTCGCCTATGGGTGAGAACATGTGATGTTTGATTTTCTGTTCTTGTGTCAGTTTGAAAGAAAGAGGTTTAATTGGAATTACAGTTCCATGTGGCTCGGGAAGGCTCACAATCATGACAGAAGGCAAGGAGGAGCAAGTCACATCTCATGTGGATGGCAGCAGGCAAAGGGAGAATGAGGAAGATGCAAAAGCAGAAACCCCTGTTAAAACCATCAGACCTCATGAGACTTACTCACTGCGATGAGAACAGTATGGGGGAAACTGCCCCAATGATTCAAATTATCTTCCACTGGGTCCCCCTCATAAAACATGGGAATTATGGGAGCACAATTCAAGATGAGATTTGGGTGGGGACACAGAGCTAAACCATATCAACTTTCACTTGATTGGGTAAAAAAATTATGAAAATAATATTGAAATACTTTGGATATTTGTCCCTGCCCAAATCTCATGTTGAATTGTAATGCCCAATGCTGGAAGTGGGGTCTAGTGAGAAGTATTTGGTTCATGAGGGTGGATCCCTCATGAGATGGTGCTGTCTTGGTGATAGTGAGTTTCCATGAGGTCTGGTGGCTTAAAAGGGTGCAGCACCTCTACCCCCTGATCCTTTCTCTTTCTCTTGTTCCCGCTCTCACCATATGATATGCTTACTTCTGCTTTACCTTCTGCAATGAGTCAAAGCTTCCAAAGGCCTCCTCAGAAGCAGATATCAGAGCTATGCTTCCTGTACAGCCTGCAGAATGATGAACCATTTAACTCTTTTTTCTTATAAATTACCTGGTCTCAGGTATTTCTTGATAGTGATGCAAGAACAGATTAATACAGACATTGTCAAGTGTTGACAAGAAAATGAAGCAAGTAGAACTCTCCTCAATTGCTAGTGGAAGTGAAAAATGGTATTACCATTTTGGAAGTTAGTTTGGCAGTTTTTCATAAAGCTAATTACACAATCTCTTTATGACCAAGCAGTTCCATTCCTTGGTATTTACTCAAGAGAAATAAAAACATGTGTCCACAAAAAGAGTTGTACAAATATGTTAATAGTAGCTTTATTCATAACAGTCCCAACATGAAAATAAACCACATGTCCACAAATGGAAATCTGATGAACAAATTGTGTTGTATTCACACAACAAAATGCAATTCAGACTTTTTTTAAAAAGAATCAAATACTCATACACAAAACAATGTGAATAATCTCAATAATATTATATTGAGCTAAAGAAGCCAAGTATGCATAATAAATCATTTCATTTTTATGAAGTTCTCAATCAAGTAAAACTAAGATAAGGTAATAGAAATTCAAACAAGATTGCTTCTGGGTGAAGGAGAGCTGTCAATATTGACTTGCCATGAGGATATTTTTGGGGGAGATAAAAGTGTTCAGTGTTTTCATTGGTCATGTGTTTGCATATTGTGTCAATAACTGTCAATTTTTATTGGACTAAGTACTTAAGATCTGTGTTTTATTGCATATAAATTATACCTCAATTAATTAAAAATTGGGGACCGAGTGATTTCTAAGAGTCCCTTTCTACTCTAATATTCTTGTCAGGACCATGGTAATTTTCCAAGAATTACCTGTAATAAAAATAATTATTGAAGGAACTCTGTAAGTTATGCTTAGACCCATTTCCACATTACTGTTTTAAAGCTTAACACTATGTTACTGTTTAATAAACTTCAATATGCAACTAATGAGCTATCCAAATAAAATGCTACCATATGTGACTCATGTTATGCACTGTATTGTTCAACAGCTGTCAATCTCAAATCTTTTGACTTTACTTCCAGTCAGAACTACATTGCTATGAAAATCCTGCTCTTTTGTTATTACACTTTTTTACTACAAAATCTTCGTATTATCTAGTATTTTTTGATTTTTAAAGGTCATTCTTATTTTAACATAGCTTTATCTATAACAAAACTAGATAGTCCTAATCTAAATATAGTATTTGCTCAGGCTTTCAGCATGTCCCCAAGGGCAACATGAAACAAGTTGAATTTTATTTTTTACAAAACTTTTAAAGTTAATTTGCATGAACATTATGTTAAGCAATTGAAAAAATGAGAATAAGGAAGAAATATTTTTGTGTAAATCCCACTGATACCTACTTTCACAATTTAAAATAACTTGTTTTTTTAGTAGTATAAAAAAGACAAATTTTTTGAAATCTACTTAAGCCTTGAGATAAATCTCACATGCTATACCAGCACCAATTTGTCATAATTATCTTCCATTTAGCAATATAAGTTAAACATGGTGAATCTTAACCTCCTCCAAAAAAAATTCCATTCTAGAACTACTTAAATCTATGCTTCATGCCAAATATTTCACAAGATAGAATAACAACATAATTACAATGTTCTAAAATGGATTTAGCAAAGCAATCACAAAAGTCCTGCAATGTTAAAAGCCAGATATTAGATGCAATTCCTTCTCACTCTTTCTTTCATCCTGGCATAAATTACAAATGTTACTTTTTTCAAATGAAACTGTGTGAATATAAAGCTTCTAGGAGAGATCATGAAAGCACATGGCCCTTGGTGACAGGATCTCTGCAGATCTTTTTCTTCAAACTCAGAAACTACAGAATCCCAGCTGTTCAAATGTCTGATAGAAATAAGGGCTTGGACAAGTGCCATCTGGCTGAACTTTAACAGCACAAACAGGAATAAAGCAGTACTCAAAGGCAAGGATTTTGCATGACTAAATATTCCTGTAAATGGAGGAAATGAAAATGCATCGTTCTGTAAAGGTAAACTGGAACAAAATGAATAGTAATACAACATAAAATAATTTAAGCATAAAATGTTAACAACATTGTCCTCACTTCAATATTCCATCTAAAATAAAGATGTAAATTATTTATTTATGAATATTTTTCTTTCCAAAAGTGGGTATTTTTCAGGATCATCTTGCTTAGTCTAAAACAGTAGGAGAGGTTTCAGTAAAGTTGGAGAGCTTTTCTATAATTCTATTCATCCTTGATGGTCCAGGGACTTATATGACTCCCTTATTTTGCAGCAATTCACAGGCAAAGCTGGAAATTCTGGACCACCATCCTTATGACACACTTCTAAGCAAGGCAGACAAGATCTATCAAAATCATATCTTCTTTTAATTTTCTTTTCTCTACCCTTTCCTTAATGCTTACTATGGTCTTTTACTCTATTATGCCTCCCTACATTTACCTATTTTCTCCCCAATTCTCCTCTTCAACACCAACTCATCGCAGAAGACCCAGCTCCTCTAACTTTCCTAGCTTTCTGTCTCTCCTGTCCAGGTAGAATAGATCATGCTCTTCACCCACTCACAGCAATGTAATACATTTTCTTGTTCATTTTGATAAGAATGGTATATGTGCTAATTTTATAGCAAATAAAAACGATTTAAAATTTATCTTATATGAGATCTTCTGAAAGAGTAATTTTGCAAAAATTTGAAATTTATGTTTCAAGTGATCTTAACAATTTTTCTCCTTACCTGTCTTTTCAATAAACATTTATAGGTTTTTTTTAATTGGGAAAATTATTTCTTCATCCTTAGCATAATTATAATTAGATAATCATAAGAAAAATTACCTTTAGGATAATTATTAGGCATGTATATTGCCTAATATAATCCAGTTCACAAAGTATTTGAACTAACAGTTATTAAGTATAGCAATAAATATCACTGAATAAACCTCAACTGGGCCATGACCAGTTACTATGCTGAAGAGCACTAAAAAATGCACCAGTATTCTAGAAATGAGAAGTCAGACGCAGGGCATCTTGCAGTGTGTTTGGGAGAAGAATGCCTGTTGACTTCGTAGTCAAGACTATTAGCCATGGCAGATGTGACGATTTTGTATTTTAGCCAAAGCAGCGATGGGCATTGAGAAGTAGTAATGAGCTCTGAGCACTTAGGGTCTAGAGGAGGTCAGGACAGATATGTAGATAGTCAAATTATATGATCACTCTGATGTGATCATGATAGGTTTTCTCTTTCTTTGTGAATATGTGCTTTTTTTTTTACATTTCTCAGAAGAAATAGAACTACTGGAGTTCTAACAGATTTTTAAGACAAACAATGTTATTTTTCATCTAAAATATTAGGAGGAAGGGGAGCTTTCTATCAGCTCCCACTCCATCATCATGCTCTTTCTAGCCCAGTCATGAAACATCTTAATTCACTGTTAGGATATCTAATTAAGACAAAATATGATTTAGAATAGTTGCCAGGGTAGTCAATGAGGAGTTATTTTATATGGTTCATAGAATGGTGGCAAATTGCCCTTTTAAAGGGCCTCTGTTGAATGTATCAGTGTAAGATCATGTGTTGCACAGAAAGTACAAGTTGCTTAAAATGTTATATTAACTGAGTTCAATTTTGTTCCCAAAGAGTAACCATTTAGCTATGTTTTCCTTTTTATTTTATTCTTGCTGAAACATAGTCATTGTTTCTGGATCACATGTGTTTTTCACTAATCCCTAAGTCATTATCCATTTCTGTGACAATTATTATTTGCAGTATTTACAGTATGTATAATATCAAGAGAAAGTTTTGACAATAAACAAATACACATTTTGGTAGGTAGACTTCTAGGAATGTCCCCCAATAACCCTCACCTTTATATAAGCTCTCCTTTGAGTATAGGTGAAAATATCACTCTGCCATGATTATGTTATGTTATGTAGTAAAGCCAGACTTAAAATAAGTAGATTATCCAAGTAAATTATCCTTTAAAAGCAGAGTTTTCCTTGAACCGTCATTCATTTCCTTGAGAGTCACAGACTGAAGGCTGCACTGTCAGCGTCCCTACTTTTGAGGTTTGGGACTCCGACTGGCTTTCTTACTCCTCAACTTGCAGAGGGCCCATTGTGGGATTTCACCTTGTGATCATGAGTCAATGCTCCTTAATAAACTTCCTTTCATCTATACATCTGTCCTATTATTTCTGTCCCTCTAGAGAACGCTGACTAATACAGACAGTAATTGTTGGCAAGGATACACAGGAAAGGGAACTTTGCATTGTTGGTGAGAATTTAACTTAGTACAGCCATTATGGAAAATAGTATAGACATCTTTAAAACATTTAAAATATAACTACCATATGATCCAGCAATCTTTCTATTAGTTACATATATCCAAAGAAAATAAAACCAATATGCTGAAACATAGCTGCACTCCTATGTTCATTGCAACATTATTCACAATAGCCAAGGTATCAGATCAATCTAAATGTTCATCAATGGATGAATGAAGAAAATGTGGTATATACACACAACAAAATACTATTCAGCCATAAAAAAGAAGAAAATTCTGTCAGTTGCAAAAATATAGTTGAACCTAGAGGACGCAAGGTTAAGTAAGGTAAGTCAAGCACAGAAAGGTAAATACTGCATGAATTCACTTATATATGGAATCTAAAAAAGAAGTAGAGAGAAGATAGTGGTTACCAGGTGCTGGGGTACTGGGAGGAGGAGAAGTTGTTAGAGAGATGTTGGTCAAAGGACACAGAATATCAGTTAGAGAGTAAGAGGACGTTCAAGAGATCTATGTTACAGCATGGTAACTATAGTCAACAATATATTGCAGTCTTTAAAAATTGCCATAATAGTTGAGGTAATTAATGTGTTCTCACCACATAACTATGTGAGCTAATGCATATGCTAATTAGGTAGATTTTTTTCATTCCACAATGTGTATATACTTCAAAACATAATGTTTTACCCAGTAAGTATATGCAACTTTATCTTTCAATTAAAAAAAAAAAAAAAAGAAGAAAAAAAAAGTGCTGGCTGAGTATGCTCCAAAAGTTTGCAGCCATTTGAAGTCTGTTTTTTTACAGCATATATTAAATGAAAAGCTTTCTCTTAAGTTTTTCAAAAGAACAAGCATCTGAATTACTCTATTGCACTGTATCTAAAACATCATCATTGTAAGATATGCTATTAACTTTATACCACTAAGAAAAAGACAAAAATGTAATTTAAGCTGGAACAAACACTTAAAAAATATTTTTAAATTTTACTTTGAGTTCCAGGATACATGTGCAGAATATGCAGTTTTGTTACATAGGTATACATGTGCCACGATGGTTTGCTACATCTATCAACCTGTCATCTAGGTTTTAAGCCCCACATACATTAAGTATTTGTCGTAATGCTCTCCATCCTCTTTCCCCCAGTCCCCAACAGGCCCCAATGTGTGTTGTTCCCCTCCCTGTATCCATGTGTTCTCATTGTTCAACTCCCACTTATGAGTGAGAACATTGATGTTTGGTATTCTGTTCCTGTGCTAGTTTCCTGAGAATGATGGCTTCCAGCTTCATTCATGTCCCTGCAAAGGACATGATCCCACTCTTTTTTATGGTCACATGGTAGTCCATGGTGTAGATGTGCCACATTTTCTGAATGGCAATTATTAAAATATCAGGAAACAATAGATACTGGAGAAGCTGTGGAGAAATAGGAAGGCTTTTACACTGTTGGTGGTAGTGTAAATTAGCTCAACCATTGTGGAAGATGGTGTGGCAATTCGTCAAAGATCTAGAACCAGAAATGCCATTTGACCCAGCAATCCCATTACTGGATATATACCCAAAGGATTATAAATCATTCTACTATAAAAACACATGCACAGGTATGTTTATTGCAGCACTGTTTACAATAGCAAAGACTTGGAACCAACCCAAATGTCCATCAAATATAGAACAAACACTTTTACAACACTTTTTCATGACACTGGTGGTCATGTCAGCTTCTTATCACTTAGACATTTATTCCTTCACTTCCAAGTGATTTGGCAACTGCTTTATCTCTGGTTGTATTGACTAGGAAGTGAAAAGCAGTGTTTGTTCATGATCTAAGGAACAACATAGCACAGCTTTATCTACCTGTGGGAAGGCTTCTTCAAGACCTCATTATTGCGGTGCAAGAAACAGGTAATTGAGGTAATTTATCTCATGGGAAATATTCATTTCAATGTCAAATATAGGTCTCACTTCTCTGTTTCCATGCCTTTCTGCATGCACTACTGCTTTTCATTTCAATTCTATATCTAGTATATTTTTAGGACATTTTGAGAGGCAGCAAATTCAGAATATGTGGTAACAATAATGCACCTAACATAACTGAGGTGGTGGCAAGATGAACAGGAATAACAAAATTTACAAAGGGGCTGACTATTGTTATATAATATTGCTGTTTTTGTAAGTCAAAAACTGTTAAATATTGACAATTTCATATTTTTCTTCCCATATGTCATGATTGCCATATCCCCAAAAGTGATTGTAAAACACTGTTTATATGACACATGATTTCAGAGACATTAAAATGCAGGAAGAAATGTGTAAATCATAATTTAAAAATGGTATTTTTCGATAAACTTTTTCCAGAAAAAAGTTATATATGATTTTAAGAATCACTACTGTTAATGTCAGACAAAAAAAAAATTCTGGGATAAGAAAACAGACAAGGAGAAGAGTTTCACTGAATATTTCAAAGATCCATTAGAAGAAACGTCCTCTACCTCTTACAGCAACACTACAGTGTCTTTTTGGTTGTTTTCTATTACACTATGTCACATAACATTTAGTACAGGAGTCACATGCACAGCTTCTTATCTCTTTTACTGGATGATAAGTTCTTAAAGATCAGGGACAAGTTTTCAGTCATCTGTGTGTCTCCCTCACCAGATAGCATGGGTCTTCAGATAGAAAAATCAATACCTACTTGATTAAATGGGTGGATGCTAGAAAAATGTAAAACAAGCTTGAAACAGTCTCTGCACTTACAATTTATTTGGGGAGATGAAATTAACTTGCATAAAAGTAAGACTACTATATTCTAAGTATAGTAATAGTTCAGAAAATAGAAAGAATTCTTTCTGAAGATGTTTACATGAAATATATGGTATTTCAGCTGTGCTGAGAACAGATGAACATGGTTTAGATAGATGAGGCAAGAAATGAAAGACGTCATTGGACACTGAAAAAAATGACAAAAAGAAAATGTAAGAAATAAAAAAAGCTTGAGTTGGATGAAGTGAGTAAGGAAATTCTTATTCTACTCTTGTAAAACAGTTTTCATTTAAAATGTGCAGTCCTAAAGTATGATCACTTAAAAGGTAGACAGATATTTAATATTCATACTGGAAATAGCCATATCCATGAATTACAATGCAAATTTCAATCTTAAATATGCAACTACTGACCTCCTATGCCACTTGACCCCATTGACATGAAAACCCACAGTTCAACATTGTCATAGATGTGAATATAGGGTTACTAAATGTATTTTAAACTTATACATTTTTTTACTATGATGACTCTACATTAAATCATTTACCATTGACTATCCTCTACTATTTCATTAAAAGCTCTTCTACAAGAGCATAGGTCAAGTTCTTTTGCACAGTTGAATTAAGATTCCTTATAAAAATATACGACCTTAGTTTCAGCATCCTCAATTGAATTATAAACTGAGGTGATTATGATAATCAGAGAACACTATGTCCACTGAGCCTCCAGGGGTGCTTGGATGAATACCAACCATAAGTGACTACGTATATAAAAGGTCTGTTTGATTACTCTTACAGTGTTAGGAGCATACTGCTATCTTAAATCTAATTGGTTTTTTCATTATTGCCTTATTATAATTAATTCATACAAATGGCTTGAATCCTGTAGAAACTTTACTTTTAGAAATCCTAACTTCCTTTTTTTTTTTTTTTTTAATTTACTTTAAGTTCCAGAATACATGTGCAGAACATGCAGTTTGGTTACATGGATTTGAATTTCAACATGAAGCTCTTTTAGGTATGTAGTTATTGGTAAACTACCAAATTCCCCTAGACTTCAGTATGGGTTAATTATAAAGCAGAACTATTGACCTATCCTATTAAATGACATTTTGTTGACTGCCAAGGGTGAAATGAGCTGAAACTGGAAAATACCCTGAAGTTTTCAAAATTATTTTCAGTTTTCTCTTTAAATTTTGTTGTCTCAGTTTAGCCTATAATTAGAAGATTTTGGAGGACTATTTTTATTACTCATTTCTTAGTATTGTTTTTAAACCCATGGTTTTTTCTTCACTACTATACTTTCTTTTAAATTTATATGCTACAAAAGAATGTGCTTTTTTTGGTATAAAATTCTATGAATTTTGACACGTGCACAGATTCATTTGTCATTAATCACCATTAAAATGGAATATAGAACAGTTCCATCAGCCAAAAATATTACCTTATGTGACGCCTTTTAGTTAAATCCTGCCCCTTCTACTTCTAATCCCTGGAAACTCCTGATATGCCCTCAACTTTATGCATTTTTAAATAATGATATCAATACATGCTTATTGGAAGAAGTTTTAAAATGGCATACATTAGTATATAAATTTAGAAGTTACTCTTCTTATTTCTTTTACCAATATCATCCATCTAAGCTTATCAATTGTAATACTATGATGTGTATCCTTTTACAACTTTCTCAATGTTCAATTTACACAAATATTTACAAATGTATCTAAACGTATTGAGTTTCACTCCTATTTTTTAAGTCAAACCATTCTAGCATAGAGTTTACCTCTTACTTTTTCAATACTAACATATTTGGGGAGTATTTCCAGATTAAGGTAGAAATCTACTTCATTCCTTTTAATAGCTACCTATGTTTCATAGTTTGATTATACTATAATCAATTTAATCAATCTCCTGTAATGGCAAGCATTAAGACTATTTTTAATCTTAATTACATATTTAATGTCTATTTGATCATCTTTTCTTCACTAAATTATTTGCTCATATGACTGAACAAATTTCGATTGGGCTATTTTTCCTTTTCCCATGATAAATGAAGGTTATGTGTACTTGACACAGAGCAGATCCTGAGCAAACTAAATTAAATTTTTCCTTTATCTTTTCCCAAGTGTTGTCTCAAGCTAGCAGTCTCTCTGATAAGGTAGCAATATACTTCCACACATTAGAACACACTTCTATAAAATGAGAAACTTTTGCTTCATCTATATTACAATAATTTCAAGACAAACCTTTTATGGCTAATTCTTCAAGATAATTTGCCTTTGTATATGGCCCCAGAAAGAGTTCTTAGAACACGTGTGTTTGTTTTCGCCCTCCTCCTTACATCTGTACCCAAAGGAGCCTCTCAATATCTCCTTAGTTGCTGCAACCCTAATTAGTCCTCTAGAAGACTCTCAGGAGCCACTCTCAGGGGAGTTTTCCAGTTAAATAACTAAGGAATCAAGCATAACTGTGTTTTCATTCAAAGGAGCCACTCTTAAGGCACAAAGAGAAAGTGTAATTATATATTTTGAGCTCCATAGAGTAGGAAGAAGGAGAGATTGGGAAAGTATTAAGAAATTGAGGCCAAAACAGGTTGGGGCAAGAGAAGGACCACTTGCTGGGCCGAATAATGGTAAGTACTGTCTTGATTTCCTGCTCTAAACCTGTCACAGGGATTTCTCTCATAAAGTTTAGTAGAGAATATCACTTTTGCCAAAATGTCAGAGCATCTCTCATCTTCAAGTCGTTACCAAACATTAATGACTCCTACCAGAAAGGAGTTTTTATTATTCCATCGGTGTTCTCTTTTTGTTGTAAGTCCCTACTTCTGATTCATAAAGGTTCTGATTCACTAAAAAACCTGTATAACCTTGGAGGCTTCCTCCACTTAAGAAAATAAAAGGTCAGCTTAATTTGGGGTATAACTTATGTCAACAGGAACAAAATTTTGTAAAAGCTATATCTTACAAGAAGAAAGATATGCTTTGGAAATGCTCTTGGTAAATCATCCAAGCCCTAAACCTGACAACTCTGCCTTTTTTTTCTCTTGGATATCCTTTGCCTATTAGCCAAAGGGCAGAGAAGATCAGAGGTGAAATAACTATAGGAAATGTATGAAATTCTTTATATTCCATAGGCCAACTTCTAAGAGAGAGGTCTTATTCTTTGGCTCTAAAAATGACATCCCAGAAGGTCCCTTCCACATCAAAAAGGAGAAGACCAACTTTTTGTCTCACCTGACAACTGCAATCTAAGTTTTTTCTAACAATTCACTTTATAGCCAGTTTTTCATATCCCTGAATTCAGAAGTAAGAGTGCAAATATAGATTAAGCATATCCTCATGCTATTCTCCTTACCTAAAAAATGTCTAACTCCCATCCTACTTCATGGCAAAAATCATTTTCTGCTTCGTTTACAAAGACTTCCTTGACTCTTCCATTCAGTGTCACTGATCCCTCATCTCAGGAAATCCATAGTATTCCTTTAGCATCACTTATTACCAAAGAGTCACCTACTAATTTGTGATGCCTTTTGTCTTGCCTTCTTGTATTATTGTTTAACGGGTCAAGTATGTTTTAGGCTAACCTTGGGAGACAGCATATTCACTTTTCTTGAGAATGGTTTCTTCATGTTGTGCCTGGATTCTACGTATAGTTATGCATCACATAACAACATTTAGGTCAGTAACCTACCACATATACTACAATGGTCCAATAAGATGATAACACTGTATTTTACTGTGTATTTTCCATGTTGAGAAATGTTTAGAGACACAAATTCTTATCATCGTGTTGTAATTGTCTACAGTATTCAGTACAATAATGCAGTGTGCAGGTTTGTAGCCTAGGAGCAATGTGCTGTTTAATATAGCCTAGGTGTGTTGTAGGCTACCCCATCTAGGTTTGGGTAAGTGGTGTCCATCTACTCTGGTATTTAGTGTCCTCTTAATTTGTCTCAATCTAACCTCCTCTGCAGCTTTAGAAAAATTAAAAATTCAGGTTTATTATCCTTGGTTTTGTAGGAGCCTGGCAACAAGTTCTTTGGTACAGTAAATCAACATGATCTATATAATGAATTGAAGCTGGCAAGCAGTCAGGTGTTAGAATACACTATTAAAAAAAATGCCATCTTAGGTAAGCCTTTTCAATTCTTCTTTTAGATTCTATTTCACTATCCCTATCCCTAGAAAATTATTCAATTAAGACTGAAATAATTAAGGTTTAAATAGTATTTGAACAACTGTTTATATGTCTAATTTGTTTTCAAATCCAAAACATTAAAAATCTGATTATATTCCACAACTGCAAATACTGTTCGGTTACTCAACTACACATTCTTATTTTTAGATATATAATTATAATACTATTTGAACTTCCCATTCCATGCCTGTTTTTACACAGACAAAAATTTGACATATGCAATGCTAATCTAATTAACTTAGGAGATTTAAATTTAGAAGATAAAAGTCAATTACTGTTGTTTAGTTCAAATCCAGAAAAAAAAACAAATCACTACAATTAAAAGAATATGTAAATTACAAATTAAATCTGAAGAGAAAGTGAGAAAATGAAGCGAAAAAAATCTGATGATTTTTCTTTATTATTGTGGCTAATACAGAAGACACTCTTCCTCATACTTATGTGTCCTAGGGAGGTGAATTTCTGAACCGAACATTTCTGTGCTAGTATCTGAGTGGACCACTAGGAAGTTACTCAGTGACTTTCCCATTGACTGAAAAATAAAAATAAAACTTGAATTCCAGTAAATTTTAAGAAGCTACAGATATCTCTCCCGTCTAATGCACAATGATTTTTAAACTGGTTGTTGATAAAAGTCTAAACTTGTTTGGGTTAGAGTAATACCTGTGGGTAGGAATAGCATTCCTCTTTTCATTGATCTATTTTGCTTCTACCAACTTATGTTAGCTTTATCTCATCTCCCAGGGACTCTTCATATTGACTGCCTGCGTCTTACCACTGCCTCCTCTTTCTGACTGATTGCACCACCCCACTCCTGAGGTATTTTATAGTAAGTCATTAAATTAATTATCGATAGCTGGAGGGGGAAGACATGTGAGTATTAGCTTTCACTTTGGTCCCAGCTTCCTTCCCTGTGACTTGAGGGGTCAGGGTATGATGATCTCTGGTAAGCTTTCTGGTGGTGTGCTGGAGCCAGCTCCTGCCAGCTTTTGAGATTTCACTGTGTTCATCTCTTCCCAACTCCAAGTCCAGTGACAGGTGACAACACATCACAGCTTGAAATTGACCATGGTGGAAATATTTACCAGATGGGAATTGGCAACTACTACAAATCAGAACTTTTGCAATATCTTTTCATAGATCCAGTTTACCGGCACACCACTGCATGTAGCTCTATTTGTAAAAATAAGCTAAGTCCATTTTTGAGAAGTGTCTGTTAATATCCTTTACCCACTTTTTGTTGGGCTTGTTTTTTTTCTTGTAAATTTGTTTAAGCTCCTTGTAGATTCTAGATAGTAGATCCTTGTCACATGGGTAGATTGCAAAAATGTTCTCCCATTCTGTAGGTTGCCCATTCACTTTGATGATTGTTTCTTTTACTGTGCAGAAGCTCTTTAGTTTAATTATATCCCGTTTGTCAATTTGGGCTTTTGTGACAATTATTTTTGATGTTTTAGTCATGGAGACTTTGCCATGCCTATGTCCTGAATGGTATTGCCTCGGTTTTCTTCTAGGGTTTTTACGGTTTTGGGTTTTAAATTTAAGTCTTTAATCTATCTTGAGTTAATTTTTTATAAGGGGTAAGGAAGGGGTCAAGTTTCAGTTTTCTGCATATGGCTAACCAGTTTTCCCAGTATCATTTATTAAATAGGGAATCCTTTCCCTATTGTTTGTTTTTGTCAGTTTTGTCGAAGATCAAATGGTTGTAGCTGTATGGTGTTATTTCTGAGGTTTCTGTTCTGTTCCATTGATCTATGTATCTGTTTTGGTACCAGTGCCATGCTGTTTTTGTTACTGTAGCCTTGTAGTATAGTTTGAAGTCAGGTAGTGTGATGACTCCAGCTTTGTTCTTTTTGCTTAGGATTACCTTGGCTATAGGGCTCTTTTCTGGATCCATATAAAATTTAAAGCATTTTTGTCTAATTCTGTGAAGAAAGTCAGTGGTAACTTGATTGGTGTAGCACTGAATCTATAAATTACTCAGGCAGTATGGCTATTTTCATGACATTGATTCTTCCTATCCATGAGCATGGAATTTTTTTACATTTGTTTGTGTCCTCATTTCCTTGAGCAGTTGTTTTAGTTCTTCTTAAAGAGGTCCTTCATGTCCCTTTTAAGTTGTATTCCTAGGTGTTTTATTTTCCTTGCAGCAATTGTGAATGGGAGTTCATTCATGATTTGGCTCTCTGCTTGTCTAGTGTTGGTGTACAGGAATGCTTGTGATTTTTGCATACTGATTTTGTATCCTAAGACTTTGCTGAAGTTGTTTATCAACTAAAGGAGATTTTGGGCTGAGATGACGGGGTTTTCTATATATACAACCATGCATCTGCAAACAGAAAAAATTTGACTTCCTCTCTTCCTATCTGAATACACTTTTTTCTTTCTCTTGCCTGACTGCCCTGGCAAGATCTTCCAATACTATGCTGAAAGGAGAGGTGAGAGAGGGCCTAGGACATTACTGTACACTACTGTATACTTTATAAACCCTGTACACCTAGGCTATATTAAATTTTTTTAAATGTTTCTTTCTTCAATAAAAAATTAACTGCTGCTTATTGTAATTTTTTTATTTATTAAACTTTTAAATTTTTAAACACTTTTTGACTCTTTTGTAGTAATGCTTAGTACAAACACATTGTACTGCTGTACAAAAATATTTTCTTTATCCTTATTCTATAAGATGTTCTCTATTTTTAAAATTTGGTTTGTTTTGTTTTGTTTTAAATTTTTAAGCATAAAAACAAAGATACAAACGCACATATTACCCTAGGGGCACACAAGGTCAGGACAGTATCACTGTCTTCCTCCTTCGTATCTTGTCTCCCTGGAAGTTCTTCAGAGGAAATACCACACATGGAACTGTCATCTCCTTTGTTAACAATGCATTCTTCTGAAATACCTCCTGAAGGATTTTCGGGAGGCTGCTTTACAGTTAACTTACTAAAAATATAAGTAGAAGGAATACTCTCTAAAATAACAATGGAAAGTATAGTATACATAAACCAGTAACATGTATAGTCATTTATTATCAAGTATTATGTACTGTACATAACTACGTGTGCTCTACCTTTATACAATTGGCAGTGCAGTAGATTTGTTTACTTCAGTATCACCACAAACACGCGAGTAATGCATTGTGCTATGACATATGACAGCTATGATGTCACTAGGCAATAGGATTTTTTCAGTTCTATTTTAATCTTATGGGATCACTGTCATTGTATATGCCATCCATTGTTGACTGAAATGTTGTTATATAGCACATGACTATACATATATGATCCAGTGGCAAAGCCCTTCCCTAGGATAACATGAGAAATATGAAGGAAATCAAAGATTTAAACTAATTGTTACTCTTCTACTTTCTCTACTGTCATTTATATAAGGAGAGCAAGAAGACACAGCTGCTATTGAAAGGAGGCTTATTGCTGTCTAACACTGCATGGTGCCCCCAGGGTCAGTGAATTGTGGTTCCCGATACTAAGCTCTGAATAAATTTTATCTAATGGTCCTGACATAAACTTCACAGGCAGGAAACTACAAATATGTATCTCATAGAATATTTTGCTCCTTTTACCCACTGTGGTTTTTATTCCTTCAATTTTTATCATTTTCTGGCTTTCACTTAATTTTGTCAAAAACTGCACTCACCAAATCTTTGTTCCTCAAAAATTTTAAGAATAAAATGTTGGGTGGAGTGTGATGCTGGAAAAAATGTTGGTCAAAGGGTACAAAGTTTCAGTTAGACAGGGAAATACTTTTTTGAGACCTATGCATAGCATAGTACTCTAGTTAATTTGGTATATTTCAAAATTTCTGACAGCAAAGTTCAAATAATCTCACCCCCCAAAAAATAAGTATTTGAGGTGATGGTGATCTTAATTAGATGAATTTAATCATTCCACATTATGTACATATATCATAATATCACCTTGTACCCCATAGTATATGCAATTTTAATTTGTTAATTAAAAATAATTTTTAAAATATTACTAATAAAAAGAATAAAATATTGCTCTATAAGTATTTTCTCCTCAAATTGAAAGCTTTATGGATCCATGTTAGGTCAAAGAAATTTTACCAAAAAAATTTAAATTTCCTATTTGATAATAATAGCTATCATTTATCAAATGCTTAGAATATTTTGAGCATGCTGTTACTATATATTACTTTATTCTCACTTCAACCATATATAGCTCTATTATTACTCTTCCTATTTTACAGATGAAATAAAAGTTCAAACCAGACCTAAAATTACAAAACATATTTACAGATTATGTTTAGGGGACTAAACTTAAGCATTCTGAAATTTATCATATTTATTTAGTCGTTCTCATCTTTAGCATATACCTAATGGAGTAGTTTTGTGGATTTAACTAGCAGTCAATTTATTTTTAGGTTTCTTGGCTCACAGTAAAAAAATGTAGACTTCCAGTAACACTAGCAGACCAAGCATGACACATTTTAGGCATTTGTTTATTATTCGTTTACCATCTGTCTTTTCATTCAACAGGTATATATTATCAACTGCTGTGCTCAGAACTTAGGCGGACACAATGAAATAAGAAGCTGTTTCCCATAATCATCCAAGAACATTTACAGAAATAACCCTTAGTTTTAGCTACTGGCATAGTTAGCATGTTTGTTACTGGAGTAGATCATTTTTTAACATTCCTTTTATATGTATAAAAAATTATTCTCAGAAATAATCATGAAATAATAGTAACAACTAGAAAAAAAAATACAGGCAGTGAACATTTTCTTTAGCTGAACTTGTGCTGGTATACCAGTTTGAAAACACAAATAATTTTTTAAAACGACATGTAATACAAGAAATAAAAAATGTATTGATTTTAAAAACTATATTAACATTTTATTTATACAAAGGCAAAAAGGTATGCCTTCATGTTGCTCTGTCACAGAACTCAATAATATTTCAGTTTTTATCTGTAAATCCTGCATATATTTCAATGATGTTGTCTAAATTTCTCCTTTAAATATTCATGTTCAGTAGGTAGAATAGACAGATTTATCAATCTATTTTCTCTGAGAGCAAAGAGTTTGTTTTAATTAATTTACTTTCAAAATGTTTTCTTCACTTGAAGCAACAAATATAAAAGTGGATAAGAAATGTCTTAAATATAAGTTTGGCAGAGATTTACAAAATCCCATTTTATAATTAAATGTTGTTCATGTCTTTGTTTCTGCAGATTGAGTCTAACAGCTTTCAAATGTCTCCGCCGTAAGAAGAAAAAGCTACTAAAAAGTTTCATCAAAAAAGTCAGCATACATGTGTATTATACTTGGTAAACATTTCCAAAGTTTATAATTCTTCAGGATAATTTTGAGTTTGCTTTAGATACAATTCTTGCTTGCTTTCTTTCAACACAATTTATTATTTATTTATTTATTTATTTATTTATTTATTTTCCAGACAGAGTCTTACTCTGTTGCCCAGGCTGCAGTGCAGTGGCACCATCTCAGCTCACTGTAACCTCTACCTCCTGGGTTCAAGTGATTCTCCTGCCTCAGCCTCTGGAGTAGCTGGGACTACAGGCACCCACCACCACACCAGGCTAATTTTTGTATTTTTAATAGAGTTGGGGTTTCACCAGGCTGGTCTCAAATCCCTGGCTTCAAGTGATCCACCCACCTGGGCCTCCCAAAGGGCTGGGATTACAGATGTGAGCCACCACACCGGGCCAACATATTTTAATTAGTGTATTTGAAACAAATACTACCACAGTGACCAAAAGACAGTTGACCAACCACTTACTCTTGAAGCAACTGTATGTAGGGAGAGTAGCCAATAATTGGAAATGCTCTGGAAGTTTCTCCCATGAAGAATACAATGTTTCTTAAAGAATAAGTAGTATGTACATGTATGAATATGTTATATATGTATACATACACTATATAGTTATACATATTCTATATTAATACAGATAAGCAGGTAATTAAAACTTATCAGCATCCACAGAGATTTTCAGGAGTATGTTATTGCCAATACTGTTTAGAATTGCTGGCACAGGGTGATAATAAGTATACCAGGGAGATCTTCCCCCACTGCCCCACACATGGCTGATTACTGGTATAAGCCACTGGAATTCAGTCAATTAATTTACGCAAAATTATTTTTTAAAGTATCTGCAAAAAAAAAAAAAAATCAGTGGCTATCTAAATCCCTCCCACCTTTTATTTTCCTGCACTATTACTCAAAGCTATTTGGAAATGATATGACATACCTGAACTACCCATGGATTTTGTAGTTTGACAGATGTAGTTTTGAATCTTGGCTCTGCTGCTTTTTAACTATATTACCTTAAACAAATTAGCTAAAAAAAAGTGAACCTCTTGAGCTTCACTTTTAATTTCTCAAATGTGAACAATACAATACTCACTAGAATGACATACATTTCATAAATAACAAATGAAATGCACCTTCATGTATCAAGTGCTTATTAAATGGTAACTATCAGGATAATCCCTTAGCCATGACCCTGACCTATCATCTGCTACAGTCCCTTAAATATTTCAGGGCCCTTGGGCAGCAATTACCTGTAATAAACGGTGGAATAAATGAAGAGGTTTATTTTTTTCCTAAAGACCATGTTAAATTAGTGTGCAGTGTCTTCTGCACTACCAACTTAGCTTCTCATAAACTGCTTAAATAAATGATCTACACCTGATGCTGTCTCTATCACTACGCAATTCAGGGACTGCAAAATCCATTAGAAGGAAAGTGGGTGATCTGCTAGAAGCCAATCCCCTAATCTTGCAGAGAGAAAACTGATGCTCAGTATGGTGAAGCAATTTGCTCCACTAGCTAGTGGCTGAGCTGGGACCCGGTGAGACTGACCAGAGCCACAGGTCTTCTGCCTCCACAGTAGCTTCTTGGGTTCCAGCTTTATTAGTGGTCACTTGCTGCTCTAAAACTCTCCATTCTCTCTTCATTCTTCTATAAATTCTCTCTCTCCTAATAATGCTGGGCATTTCCCTTGATTCATTTTTCAATCCTCTTCCCTTCTCCTTTTACATGCTCTTCCTTAAAATCAAATCCTTTTCCCCCTTCAACTAGAACCTTTCTCAAAGTGTCTCTAACTCTCACTTTGGTTCCACTCCTAGGCTGTGAATAGCCTGCTAGAAGTTTCTACAGAATGGAATAAAGACTTCAATGGTTAATCTCAAATATTGGATACAAACTTAATTAGATAACCAATTAAATAAGGCCCAAGTCTCTAAAGGAAATTTAACAAGGTTATTTGTTTATTCAACAAATATTTATCTAGCGCCAATTAGGCAGGAGATACTGTGCAAAGTATTGGAGATACAATATGTACAAACCCAGCCTCCACTCTGTGAATATAGAACATATATTCTAGTGGAGAGGGCAGACACTAAGCCAATCATAAAAGTAAATGTATAGCTAAAAACCATGAAAAAGGCTTCAAACAAGTTGCAGATGTTATGAAATAATCACATTCTTACTTTCTAATGGGTCTGTGGATGCCTCTTTGCTTACTCTTCCATTCACAGCAATTGAATGCGTGGGAGGATCACTGGGTATGCCACAGACATAAGGGAAGTCAAAATGTGCTTTTGTTGAGGAACCTCCAGTCTTGATCTCATTTAAGTGCAGTGGTCAGAAACGTTAGTATTATGTTTACCATATGGTCTATTAGTTAAAATATTAATATAATTAAATGTGAGCTTTCCCCTTTCATGATAAAGACATTTATATCACCTAGTTTATATATCCAAGCCATAATCAATAGTAAGAATAATAATTTTAATATAAATAAAGAGCTCAACATAACAAATGTGTTTTACTGTTTCTTTTCCATCTTCAGAGTAGTATTTCATAAGTGTCTTCTAAAAATGGTTCCTAAATATGTACTTTATAAAATAAATGTATAAAAATTTTCAAAAAATTATATAATGAACAGTTCAGCTAATTTACTGTTTTAAAATGCACTCACAGGCCAGACATGGTAGCTCATGCTTGTAATTCCAGCACTTTGGGAGGCTGAGGCAAGAGGATAACCTGAGCCCAGGAATTCAAGAACACCTTGGGCAACATAGTGGAACCCTGTTTCTATAAATAATTTTTTAAAAATAGCCAAGCATGGTGGTGCACACCTGTAGTCCCAGCTACTTGGGAGGCTGAGGCATGAGGACTGCTTTAGCCTAGGAGGTCAAGGTCACAATGAGTCATGATCATGCTGCTGCACCCCAGCCTGAGCGATAGAGTAAGACCTTGTCTCAAAATAAACAAATAAATAAATGAAACTGTACCTACAGTTTGAAACTATGAATAAACATTTATTACAGTGTGACTTAAAGTATGTGTATTGTATGAATTCTTCCCATTTAGATTGCTTATAACAATAAGCAATCTAAACATTTAATGTGAGAGTCTCTCTAATAAGCATATAAGAATTATAGTATGATTAATAAATGGCTGTATTATAGAAAAATACAGCTGTGCTCACATGATCAGTTTCATTCTGTGCAAAGAATTTCTGTCTCAAACTCAACCTCATCAAGATAGCATAATCACTTTCATTAGCAACGTAGAATGATAAAACTTAGAAGGTATCCGGGTAAACATGAAGGACTGAAAAGTTAATGTTTTCCCATCAACCTTTAATTGTTCTTCACATTTATTATTTTTTGACAGATTTCCATTGATAGGACACGGGAAAGAACTACCATCCATTCCTTTTGTGCCTAACCCTGCTACACTAAGGCCATTTACAAAGTGTGTCTCTCCTCAATTGCACTTTAACACCATCATCAGTTTTCCCACAAGGTTCTTTTGTAATTGGTTAATTTGGGAAGTTTGTGTCTTCTTCGAAATAGAATCTGCTCCAGTTTCTTCCCTAACTTTTCACTATGGTGTAACATTCACACTGAAAACTACACAACTAATAATTTTCATAAATTAAACATACCCATGTAACTAGAAGCCAGATCAAAGAAACAAAATGTTTGTTGCCAATGCACTAGAAGTCCCTTTCATGCTCACTTCAAGTAGTTCCCAGGATAACCACTGTCCTACATTAGTGTTGCATACTCTGGTTTTTCTTCAGATCATATAAATCTTTCACCTTCTACTATATTAGTGTTGCCTGTTGCTGAACCCTAAATAAAGGGAATCACATAGCATATTTTTCATCTGCCTCCTTCCATTCAATATTGTGTCTGTGATGTTTGCACACACTTGTTTTTTTGATTCCTCCTTTCTCACTGCTGTATAGCATTCCACACAATTTACTTATCTATTGTACTATTGATGAACATTTGAGTGGTATTTCTGTTTGAGGTTAATATAAATAGTGCTTCTAAGAACATGCTTGTGCAGGTCTTTAATAGCAATGGGTATGTATTCACTTCTGTTTGGTTTGAAATTTCTGGATATACGTATGTTAACCTTTAGTAGATACTACAAACTGTTTTTCAAGTTGTACCTACTTTCAGTCTCACTGGCCACGTATGAGAATTCCAATTAGTCTAAATCAATGGTTCTCAATTGGTCATAATTTTGCAAATGTCCAGGAACATTTGGCAATGCCTGGAGACATTTTGGTCTTTACAACTAAAAGGATGCTACTGGAATCTTATGGGTAGAGACCAGGGTTGTTGCTCAACATCTTACAATGCACAAAACAGCCACAACAACATGTTTGTAATCCCAGTACTTTAGGACACCAAGGTGGGCAGATCATGAGGTCAGGAGTTCAAGACCAGCCTGGCCAACATAGTGAAACCCTGTCTCTACTAAAAATACAAAATTAGCCAGGTGTGGTGGCACGTGCCTGTAATCCCAGTTACTCATATGGCTGAGGCAGGAGAATTGCTTGAACCTGGGAGGCAGAGGTTGCAGTGAGCCAAGACTGTGCCATGGCACTCTAGCCTGGGCAACAGAGTGAGACTCCATCTCGGAAAAAAAAAAAAAAAAAGGATTATATGTTCCCAAATAACAATGGAGTTGAGAAATTCTGCTTTAAACTCTCTCCAATCCTGGATAAATTCTTGATTTCTGTATTTAGCCATTTCAGAAGGCATAAAAATGTGTTGCATTGTGGTTTTCATTTGCACTTCCCTGACAACTAAATATAACTATTTTGAAGGCTGAGACCTGTTTCTTAGATACCTATCCAAATTTTTGATTTCCCAAAATGACTACTCCAAGATCCCACCCTATACTGTAGATAGTTCTCTTTATTCATTCACTGTCTCTAGAGCATAGTTACTGAAATCAAGTGGACATGGCTTTGACTGCAAATTCTTCTACCCAGTAAAGTTATTTAACCTCACTGAACTTCAGTTTCTTTATCCCTAATATGGGGATACTAATGCTCACACTTCAGCATTACTCTTATAATTAGATATAGTATAGTTAAGATCCCTGGCATGTAGTGAATGCTCAATGGTTACTACTGCCATGAGCTGTAAGAACAAGAGACCCAAAGAAATTAGACTAGAAAGAGCACAAGATTGAGAGAGGATATGTGTTCTAGTCCTGACTCTATCACTAACTAGCTGTGAGAACTTGGCCAAAATATTTAATGTCTTAGGGTTTTTCATTTATCTAGGAAATAAGACAGTTACACTAGATACAAAATCTTTCTAACTTGATTATTCTATAATTCTATGGATATTACAAGGGCTTAGCCATCAAATTTACACTAAGAAGGGGAAATAGGACATGCATTAAATAATGACACAAATTTCTGAGAAATACGCTCAGAGATTCAGAGCTACAAATAAAGTACTACTGCCATGACAAGTTCAAAGGAATAAAAACTTATTCCGGTTGGAAGAATCAGGGAGTTCTTCATATAGACAGTGACATTTGAACTAGGACCTGAAGCATGAACAAGGACAGAGAGCAGTTCGGACAACAGAGAGAGAAACATAAAAGCAGATAAAGCAGAGTAGGCGAAGGCTCAGAAAGGGAAGCATAAGACAAGTCCTAGGAGAAATAAGTTACCCAGAATGACTGTAGCATAAGAGTTATGAAAGGAGGAAAGAGATGAAATAGATGAAGGGTAGGTATAAAGTGCTTGCAATCTCAGAAGAATCCATGTTTCACTTGGTAGAAAATAAAGGGCCACTGCAAATTACAAATGAAAGGAGTGACATAACCATGACAAAGTTTGAAGACTAATCTGCTAACCTGAGAACCAAGCAACTGTGGAAGAGGGGCTGAAGATTACAAGATTAATTTTTAAAATATCATAAAATTTTAAATGGGAGGGTAGGGGGCTTTGAAGTAAAGATGCACAAACTAAAGAACAGAGAAAGAAATTTTCTGAGGACATAATTGAAAGGACTTGACAATTGTTTTCTTATGAATGATAAGTAGAGATGAATAAAAAATAACAGAGATTTCAAATTTAAATGACAAGAAGTTTAAATTTTTTTTTTTGAACAAAGAGGTTCAAAGCAGCGAGGCTAAGCTGTTCCTTTAAGCAATATTTCTCAAACAATTTACTGAAGACTTTGATATGTTTACAGATATCAGGCACAAAGAAAGTTTCACTGTCAATTTAGGAACCACTAAATATCATATCTTTGGCTTAAATATTTACATTTAACATAAACATTATAAAGTTCTGGGAAATCCTCTTGTAATTTTGTGTCTGTGTGTGTCTATGTGTTTATGTTTGTGTGCACGTATGTGTGTGTTAAATCTATTAAATCTCATGGCACACCAGTGTTGAAAGGGACAAAGTTTGGAGAGATATTCACTCATGTGCTTCTGAACTTATTATTATAATTTATGCATTATAAATATTTTTTGGATAGATTAGTATTGGGTATCAGGAGGTTATCAGGTGGACATGTTTAAGAAATGTAAAGAAATGTGAATTGTCACTTAGAATAGAGTTGAGATCTGAGCATGTAAATTTGAGGATTACCTAATAGAAGAGAGTTGAGATTAAGAGAAGAGGTGTATTCACAAAGAACTGAAGAAGTTAATGAGAAAACATGGAAGCAGCAGAGAATTCCTGGTCTACATTTTGAGGATAAATGAATGGAAGATAGAGATTGAATTGTAACTAGATGGAGTAGATAAAAGGAAATTATTTTAGAATGGATAGAATGGGCATCTGCAAGTAACTCAATGAGTTATGAAAATATCATCTAAGCATTCTAGTCTGAGTCTCAAATGTGAAATATCAGACCCCCCAGGGGTCTCATTCTTTAGGGGAAAACCAGAAACAACATCTATCTAGAAGTCCTAAGGCCACTATTTGCTCAGATATAAATTCACAGATCTCAGGTGGCCTTAAATGTCCTAATGTTTGTTTACAGAGGTAGGTAGAACTCCTCAGGATAACATAGTAACTGGCATAACCACTTGTTTTCTGGATATGTAGCAAGTTGTTCTCACATAGAAAATGGTAGGCATTCTGGTTTCTGTCAAGAGAGAAAGGATGAAAGAAAAGAGAAGGCAGTGGGAAGGGGCAGCATCATATTGTTATCTAGACATCTAAATGAGGAAAAAAATTAGATTCATTAGCTCAGTGTTGACATCGCTTTCAGTAAATAGATTAGTGAGCTAAATTCCAACTGAGCTAGTAGGAAGAGGAGGAAATTACGTGTTGGTAGGCAGGAAGAAGGATAAAGCAGAACAAATTATCCAGATTAAACACACAGATCAAAATTTTTCAACTTTAAGAGCTCAACTTCTACATCAATTTGTCTAAAAGTTGGTACAGAATAATTGAGAATAAATTGTATATTATGTTTAGCTCAGTGGTTACTTGGTATAGCTACTCAGATCCTTAGACTGTAGTCAGAAAGTATTTTCCATTTTTTAAGTTAGCAACAATTTGGGATAGATTGTTATTGAAGTAAACATGATGAAATAATGGTTCTACCCTAGAGATGGAAGTATTTATTTAAAATTCTGTCTTTACCACTCTGTACCACAAAAAATATGTTGCCGGCCGGGCGCGGTGGCTCAAGCCTGTAATCCCAGCACTTTGGGAGGCCGAGGCGGGTGGATCACGAGGTCAAGAGATCGAGACCATCCTGGTCAACATGGTGAAACCCCGTCTCTACTAAAAATACAAAAAATTAGCTGGGCATGGTGGCGCGTGCCTGTAGTCCCAGCTACTCAGGAGGCTGAGGCAGGAGAATTGCTTGAACCCAGGAGGCGGAGGTTGTGGTGAGCCGAGATCGCACCATTGCACTCCAGCCTGGGTAACAAGAGCGAAACCCCGTCTCCCAAAAAAAAAAAAAAAAAATATGTTGCCTTCAGTAAAGACTTTTAAAGTATTTTATTCTTAAAAGAGAGAAAATAGCCTTCTGAGGGCTTTGTATTGTTTGCCTAGCCAACTGTGGAATTTGTTTTCTCCTCAGAAAATAAATTCTTAGTATATTTCAGAAAATGACAAGAAGTGAAATATTTTAAAATAACAAAACATGCAAGCTTCATAGCACCCAAGAATGGTTTCAAATACATTAAAATAAAACACCATTAAAACAATGAATTCTCAGCATTTTGGATACTAGGAAATTGACCAAAAACAATGTCTGAAAATATAGAATAACAGGATGGCTGTCAAATTATATTTTAATCATTTCTATTAATAAAATCACAATGAAATCCAGTTCTAGTCTTATATAACCTAGAGGACATACCCTTCAAGATCTACAAAGGTCTTTCTGCTGCCTAGGAAAATGTTATTTATGTTATGATAGCAACAAATCTCTTCTGTTTAGAAACACTTTCGAAGCAACTGCCTGAACTTTATTTTTTTCCCCTCCTGTCTTTACTTCTTCTAGAGACAGTTCTTAGGTCCTAAATTTTCTAGGACCTAAGTGCATCGTCTGTGACATGTCAAATCTATATTTGTGTAATCATCACAGTAAATCATATGACACAGAAAACATATAATTTACTTATCTCAGCTTTTTTTTTTCTCTTTCTCCATGTCTAGAAAAGAAAACTTGCATGGAAATCATGGGTATTAAATAACCCTGAGTAGCTAAAAACAATCTTTAAGGAAATTTAAATCACTTCCTTGGCTAATGAGAATGGGTTATACCTCAAAGAAGAACCATATTGCTTGCCTGGCATACACATTAAGGTTTCCTAACATATTTATTACAAAAACAAAATCCGTAATGCTGAGCCACACTTAATCTGCTTGTTCTTAATGTCAATGTTCTATGTCTTTTTCTCTAACTTCCTGTGACCGTTTGAATTTCAATTGCTTCATCTATGAAATGGGTAACTATATGGATTCATTTTACAGGGCAAATGTGTGAGCAAATAGTATAACAGATGTATAAAATTTAAAATATAAACTAAATATAGAGTTCTACACATCTACAAATACTCATTCTTCAAAAATGTCATTATTTGTAGATTTTGAACTGTCTACTTTTCACTAAGTGTAAATTTCAGGGTGATGATTTTTAAAAATCTCTTCAGGATGAAGCAAGGGAAAAGGCACAAGGACAAGGTAAAATGCTGCCAACTGGGTGTATAGTGACACCTGGGTGTGATAATCCACACATAACTTCCATCTGTTATTTCTTAATTTATGCTCAGCTGTTTCAATAATGTGACATTGTTCATCCTCTCTCAATCTTTTCAAAATATTTCTTCTTCCTTTTTTAAACTCACATAATCACAGTTATGTAACATTAACTATTCCCTCAACTATGCAACTTTTTTTGCCTGACTTCTCTAAGAGGAGATGAAAAATGTTAACTACAGAGAAATTTCTTGAGGACAGGCTATCTTTCAGAAAACATAAATAAGAAATGAAATAATTAAAGGAAGAGAGAAGACGAGCTGAAGCACAGTGAATTTCAGAAAAATAAAGAAGGCATGTTTTGAGGAAATTTAGGGAAACAAAAATATGTTTCTTTGGAACACTATTTACTGGGGATATTAATAAGCATTACACATAAACAGAGTGTTTAGGAAAATATTAGAGTGAATGAGTTTTACTACAAAACTTCTAATACGCTTTGTAAATCTCTAAGAGGGAAATGAGTATGACTGGAAGTAATTTCCAAACTTATTTTATGCTTTTGTTCAAAGTATCTCAGGGGAATGGTGTCCTATGACAAAATGGCATTTTGGAAATTCTGAGCTCAAGAGTTCAGTTCATTGCATTTGTCAGTTTCAACATCATGCCACATGGGTGACAATACACAGTCACAAAATAGACACAATATGGCCCTGGCCTCTCTAGCCCAAACCAAGCTGAGCCACACATCCCTCCACATGCAGATGCTCAGCACTTTGCTGGCCATTGAAGAATTCTCCCTATTCCTGAAACTTTCCCAAGCACTTTATGCCCTTTTACATTCCCAGGCCTTAGCTGATTCTATACCATTTTGCTGATGTTCTTTCCTTCTTCCAATTGCCTGTCAAAATCCTATCCACCCTTCAGTGTTCACCCTCAAGTGTTTTCCTTTCTGTTACTGTACTTTATCTGTGCTTCTCTTTAGGTCTGTGGTTTTCAAGCATGGCTTTGGGAATTTAAGAAAAACACTGATTCCTGGGTCTCACCCAGTGATTTTCATATAGTAGGTCTGAAATACCACCTGAGTATTAGGATTTTTCTTTTAATTTCCCAGTGTTTGCAAGACACGGCCAATATTGAGAATCATTGCTTTGAAGTTCACAGTACTTTATCTCTGTTCTATATCCTAAAAAAGCATTGAAGATTTTTTTAAAAGAGAAATTTAACCCTCCTCCTACTCAGAAGTCCACTATACCCAACAAAGATTTTTCTTGAAAAAGGAAATTTTTTAAATGGCTTATATTTCCAATGATCATGTTGATCTTACCAAAACATTTTGCAAATTATTTTGCCTTTCCATTCCTAGTGTATACAAATTGTATCATTAAGAAAATGGGTCCCAAATCTAGCAATGAATCAGCATACACTGGAGCGCTTGTAGAAATACATTAAACCTTTCTACCCTCCAGACCTACTGAATCAAAATCTTTGGTTAGAAATGCAGAAGTTAGTAGTGTTTTGGTTTGTTTTTGTAAACTGCAAGTTTAATGTCAATTTAAAAAAAAAAAATTCATTTTGTGAATAATTGTTTCAAAAGAAAGGTTAAATAATTTGCAGTTTTTATGAAAATATTTACCTATGATAGTAGTGTTTAGGAGCATTCAATAATAGAAAGCACAATCATAAATCTATCCCATAAAAAATGAGAAATTTTTTAAAGATAATACATTTAAGGCCCAAGAGAATATACATTATAGCTAGAACTCAAATTAGATTCAAATGCATAAGGAAGCTTTGTTTTGTTATTACTATTTTCAAAGCCTCCTTTCCATGTCACAGTTTTAGTGGAATTGTAATGGAATTGCCCAGAATTATGTAATTAATTATGTTCAGCTTCTTTAAAAATAACCAATTTCATCAGGTCGGCTAGCATGAGACTTGGTACAAATCAATTCCTGAAAAAGAACTGGGAAAATGTGGACAGTCATTATGGATGTTATAGCTCATGTTTTAGGCAATTAGGTGAAACGTTTTTACCTTTTAACTTTTTAAAACTTCTTAAAACCAAGAATCTCAGGCATGCTATAATCCTGGAGTCAGGTGAGCCATGTTTGACCATTGGGTCATATGAGAGTCATCTGAACTATACTGATTTTTTCATATATATTTTTTTTCCTGTCCTAACTGGTCACTCAGACTACTTAACAACATGAAATAAAGATCAAATTATGTGCTTTCTCTTCCATGGTTGAATGAGCTGCAGATGGACTAAGGGAAAGGAGAATCAGAAAAAGCGTAAGCGTTTTAAGAGCAGGCGAATCGCATTAACTGACCCAAATGTAAGTGCTTCCTTCTATCTATACCTTTTGGTTATGCCCTCCCACACCAAAGCTGGGCTTGGCCATGTGGCCTTTTAAATTTTTTTCCAGTGGGACAGTAACAACTTAATTCAATCAAACTTAATCAGAACCTTGACAAAGTTTGTGAGTTTCCTCTTCTTCTTAAGCCAGCTCACAGAAAATCCACCATCTGGCCACAGATGCATGGAAAAGCCCCACTGACATCAACCAAGCCTGTCACAAATCAGCAGAAACATTCAGCTGACCCACAGGCACAGATCTTTTAAGCCACTATGTTTTGGGAACATTTAAAAACGGTAATCACTGATAAAATCATTTTCAATGTTTAAGGAGCTAGCCTATGGAAGAGAGAGTTTAAATCCTTCTTGTTCCAATTCCAGTAAAAGAGATTTTAAAAAAACGTCGTACTGATAGGAAGACAGATTTCAATTTAAGAAAGCATTTTCTAACAAGTTAAGTTCAAACTTGAAATGCCTATAGGCAATGAATTTCCTAATACTGAAATGATTCAAGTTGGTGCTAATACAAATGCATTTTATTAATTCAATAGTTATATACTTCATCTGTTCCTTTAATGCTACAAAATTATATAAAAGTTAGCAGGATAGTTATGCTATTGAGTATATTGATTTTCTCATTCTTTAATAAGGATTAAAAACAAGAACCAAGTACTCATCCTTCTATCATATCTCTTGGATGTAGTTGCCAGAATTTTCAGCTAAGCTCTACTGGCCATTTGTTCACCCTAAAAATGAAGAGTAGACCACTGCGTGAACCTAACAAAACAAATTCTTCATTCATTTCAGGGGGCACCAGCTAGCAGTCTGCAGCTAGATCCTGCTTAGTGTTTCAGTGTTTTTAAAAATGTCAAACTAAATGCCTTTTGTTTCCCACCTACTATCTTCCCACCATATCCTACTTCACACATTTACAATACCCATGTGGTCTCTGTAGGTATTTAAGTTGAAGACTTGGGTGAGTGCTTACTTATAAAACACATTCTACTAAAAGTTATGAGAAATGCAAAGATGAATTCAGTGTTGATTCTAGCCTCAGGGACCTTACGGTTTTGTAGGGGAGCCGATCCCCTTATTTTAAGTAATTATAATAGAATGAGAGAGATGCACAGCACAAGAGGTGCAGATAAAATGCCACTGCACTGTTAGATATAATTGGATGCAGCTGGATTGAGCAATAAATGCCTAATGGGTCCAAAAGTTAACAAGAGTCTCTTTTTTTCTGTTTTCTGTTGTTGCTGTTTTTTCCACAGACACATCACTGCTGGAATAGATATAAGTCTTCGGCATCTTTGTTAGAGATCTCTAACAAACAAGTGGGCCCAGATCATCACATATCCCTACTTTCATCCAAATTTAATTCAATGATATAATTTAAAAGTGACTTGACCTGGTGGGGATTTTCTTTTCCTACCTCAGTTAAAACTGACGAAATTGCCACTCTCATATGATAAAGATACAGCCCTACTGTTTTTCATTACCATAGGTTTCTAATCAATTTGTTCCAAGTTCTTTGGCCCTTAAAAAAGTCAAATTAAATATTAATATTTTTAAAGCTGAAGTGATGGTTTTCATAAAAAAGCACATATTTTTTCAAGCCTATATGCAGCTGGTTAATACATATATGATTATTATTTAAATGTCTGTTTTGGTTTAATGTAAAAACTCTTCTATCAATAATATCCTAAAATCCTAAAGGCTGGAGACACCAAAACACTAAACATAGATACCAATTTGACTAAAAACTAATGCTTCTACATAACAAAAAGTAAGACTTCAGTGCAGCAGGCTTGGATATTACAAAGATAAAAATCTGGAAGTATATTCTATATTCCTTCAAATGCCATGGAACTTGCTCCATACACTTCCAGCAGCTCCAACTCAGGAAATGTTGAATTTTCCTCAATTAGAGCTCGTGTCCAAGTGGCTGTAATCAAATACATAAATAAACTGAAGATTTCCCATGAGAACTAACAGTCAAAACTACATTATGTCCAGTCACAGAACTGAAGAGACTATGTTGAAAAATACTGCAGACTTCTTTAACTTTATTCCACCCCTCATACTTACAGGTCATCTTTTAAACAAGTATCCACCAGCATAATTGGGTTGTTTTTTTTTTCATTGCTTTTTACCTAAACACTATGTAAAATAGGCTGATTACTTTAAATGTAAAATTTTCCAGATGGTATAAAATCATTAATAATCCCAGTAGATTGTTTTACCTGCATAATCTTGATTTTCCTCATTTTCACCATTCCAAATTTTTGAAAAGCCACTTCTAAATCTTAACAATGTCTAAGATAAATGTACATGTCATCAAGCTGCTCTAGCTGATAAAACAACATTTATGTAGCTCCTGAGTGAGAGACACCTCCCCACATTTTAATCAGTACCCTGTTTCTGATTCTATACCCAAAATTACTAATTGTAGATTTAATACTGGCTCATAGAGTTATCCAAAAGATTACATGCATTTACCTTGCCTAAAAATACATCGTTTTCTGTGAATTTCCCTCTTGGTGTTAATATCGATACTTGCTACTGCATAGTTTATTTATTAGGTATGGCCACTTAAAAATTAGAGCTACTTTTATTACAACTGGAAAAATAACAAGGCACTGTAATGTCTGACAACTTTTTTCATGGTAAACATTATCCATCTTACATTCAAATGTGTGTCTGTGTGTGTGTGTGTGTGTGTGTGTGTGTGTGTTTGCTTTGCTCTTTGTAATACATTTCAAAAATCAGTAAGTTACTAATAGCAATAGGTGTTAACCATATCCATTAGGTCCACAAACAAAATTAGGACATGCTTTTCTTTTCCTAAGCTTTCTTATTTCACCCCACTGCTATATCCATCATTATGTGAAGAAAATATGTCTGCCAAGTACACATTCAGAATCCCTCTGCTAACAGATACTTGTGAAAATAAAGCTTCTGAGAAGACATAAAGAGAAGAAACATGTGATCTAAATGCCATAAAGATCCCAATATGATCTTCACTAGTCTTGAAACCTGGCTGCCTTTTGTGTCTTTGATCCTGGATGTATAGACTTGTTCTGAATTACAGGCCTAATAGGGAACTATTTGCATGATTTTCTTTGTGGCTTTTTAGTGTTATTTCTAATAGAAAATCACCAGAAAACTGACTTAACCACTTTTGAACCATGAAAGAGGTTCAAAAGGTTGTTGGTTCCAAGAACACTAAAGTTTAACATGTAAGAATCATTTCAATTTACTTTTAAAATTCATTTGTTTTACTAAATACTTCTAAAAAGAATTTGGAGAAACAAATGGTGAAAATGCACATATAATAGAATTTAATAAAACAAAATATCAAGGAAGAGAAAATAATTGTCACAAAAGCCCAGGCTTAAATGCTTTGAGGCAGTGAAATTCAGACAAATACTTTTACTGATGCAATTTTATTAGAAGAAACAGATTTTTCTTGTTATTATAGTCTAAGGTTGATTTATCACATAATATAGAAAGTTTACTAAGCGAGATGAGTATACAATAAGGTAAAAATGTATTCAATTATTTTACTAAAGTTACATAAAGATTTTCCATTTGAATGTGTTATCTCATTTAACATTAAAACACAAATTAAAGAATATAGTCATATAAAGAGATAAATTATTATAATTACCAGAGATAAAGATCTCTGGGAATATAGAAATAGTGGTTTTCAAAAGTCTAAATAATTTATCTATGTAAAGTCCCATATCTCAAGTGCCGATTCACATCTTGGATTTTAAAGATATATATACGGTAATTTTATTTTATTACATGCTGAGGGATTTAATATTATTGATTGAAAACATATTAATACACTTTGTGATTGTGTTTTCTTCCCAGAAAATTATAAAACTCAAAATGTTTCTCTTGAGGAAAAGGAGCATTGTGTTTTCTCCACACCTGTCTGAAAGAGCCTATGCAGGCAGAACCACAGTGTGTCCAAAAGGCACTCACCATGCACATTTGCTTAGGGCTGAATAGTCTCATTGATACCACACTTCCACATGTTAGTCATAAAGGAGATAATATAAACTCCTGCCTTGGTCATAAAAGAAACTTAGCCTTTGTTCCTTGCCTCATTGACCTGATGTGAAAATGTATCTAAAATTTCCAAGGAAAATTTTTTAAAGATGAATTTGATAACCTGACTACAGGAAATAATTTAGAATCTTTATTTTGGAACCCCAGGCATTCTTAGAGGCAGGATCTAAATGATATGGAAGATTCCTCTCAAGCCTCCTAATATCTTAGCCAGCTACAAAATTTCAATGTTCACCATCTACTATAAAACTTCTCAGCTAAGTTTTTCCACTTGATGGATGACTTTTACTTTCTGAAATTTAGGATGATTGTGCTGATGAACAACTGGTTTTAATTAAATTTTGAAAATTAAATTAAAAAAAAACTCTTGCTCTCATATCTTTCAGGTCACTTATATGTTTAGAATGAGTCATTCCTGAGATCTGTGTCTTTCATTTCAATTTCCCAGGCTGTTACTACCTCCTTTACAGTATCCATCGCCTGCCTGTACCACATTTATCTAGATATATCCTCAATGATATGTCATGTGAAAGCAGATAAGTTTTTCTCCCATATCTGAGCTTTCAAGCACCATGGACTCAGAAGTAGACACTTGTAGTCAATCAGTGGAGGTCAGGGAATTAGCATCAAAGCTGAACCTTCAACTACAGGAGAAATTATCCTGTATATAGAAATTTGAAACTATGTCAATGAGCCACATATTTTTTTAAATGCTGGATTAATCTGTCTTTTTTTTTTTTTTTTTTTTTTTGAGACGGAGTCTCACTCTATAGCCCAAGCTGGAGTGCAGTGGCGCAATCTCAGCTCACTGCAACCTCTGCCTCCAGGGCTCAAGTGATTCTCATGTCTCAGCCTTCCAAGTGGCTGGGACTACAGGTGCGTGCCACCATGCCTGGCTAATTTTTTGTATTTTAGTAGAGACAGGGTTTCACCATGTTGCCCAGGATGGTCTCAAACACCTGAACTCAGGCAATCTGCTGGGATTATAGGAGTGACCCATGGTGCCCAGCCAAATATGTCTTAATGACTGAAATTTTAAATGAATTACTTTTAAACAGCCAAGATACTATTTTCATAAAATCTTTGTTAAGCTTATAACTGGCCCCACCAGCACACATAAAACACACTTGCATAGATTAGCCTGTCAAGTAGATTGTTCCAGTGTGCAAGGCCCCTAGGAAGTGGGTGTAGTTACAAGTATATATTAAGAAGGAAAGGTCTGGTACATGGGTCTCTGAAAAGTCAGGCTTGAGAAAGATGTCTCAATGTAATATGCCAGACAACTCAGGGAAACCCTAAGAGAACAAGGTGCCTAAGAAAGGCTGACAAGAAAACGAAGTGAGGCTTGGGATAAGAACCAATGAGTCAAAAGCAAGCTTAACCCACTCCCACCTCCCCTAACAGTACAACTAGCTGTGTCATGGAAATCAGCTCCAAAGTCTGATCAGAAAGTCTGTGTCATAGAAATCAGCCCCAGACTTTCTCTGTGCAATAAAGCCTAGTTATTCTAATCTTTTAAGATATTCTCCATCTCCCTTTTCCGTCATCACAATCATACCCTGGTAAAAGCAATGCCAACTGTCGATGTGCCAGATGACCTATAAATCCTGCTCCCACATATAGATAGCTTCAATCTGTTTTCATCAAAGACCCATTTCTATATTTAATTGCCTAGGTGAAAGTATGAGAGTACCAGCATCATGAAGTAATCATTTGAATTTAACAAATTTTATTCTAATTATCTGGGCAAAGAATCTCAGCTTCCACAAAGTTTTATTCTTTATTTAACTAAGCACAGAAGTGCAGTTCAGTTGTAATCCACCTGCCCATAGCACCTAAGCATATAATTAATAAATTAGGAAGAAATTAGGATTTGGCATAACTCATTGGTGAAAACCACCTGACTCAATACCAACAGCTCTCCAAAGGGCTAATACAATAACGTTGATGGCTAGTTGGATCTGATTTTATCCAACACAACCTTGCCTTTCCAAACTGCTGTGGGTGCCCTCCGTGAGTTGTGCCTCACTGGTGTTGAATTTAGAATCATCTGTGCAGCTATCATGCCTTTTTGAAGTCACACATGCACTTGGGAAAATATAGATATTACATACAATTGGAAGAACTTTTTAGGAAATATGGTTGGTGAATATATTTTTGGAGTCATTTTAGATTTTTGGTTATTTACCAACATCATTGCATAAGACTTATGAAAATATATTTAAGTAGATGAGGATTATGACATTAAATCCATATATACAAATTTAAATATAATTTATGTTCAAAGGGAGGCTTTAAAACAATTCAAGCTAACATCTTGTTTTAAGCATTACAAAAGTATAATGTTGCTGTTAATAATGCAGTAGTAATGTTTAATCAGTACATAAAAATAGCCACATTTTGTATCATTATATTCCTTGAGGTCTACTCATTCATTATATAAAAACCACTGAGAAATTTTACCCATAGCTTCTATCATCCTATATTTACTTCCAGACCAAAAACAGTGGTTGCAACTTAACTTTAACATAGCTAACATATAGTATCTCTGCTTTGTTTAGAATATTATTTTGTGGAAAGAACAAAACTGATGGATAATTGACTTTCTAAAAAATCCGATTTAAGGGGCAAAAATAGTGTTTAATTTCTAGATACTCTTAAATTATTAATTTTTGATTCTAAATTCTAAAGTACATACTAAGTAACTAAAGAATCCAGAATTAAAGAGTCAGTGAAGATAAGGCTGCTTTCTTAGAGAAAGGGTGTCCTTCCCTCCAAAATTAAGCTTTAGCTCAATCCATTATACTGTATCTACATTTAGCCTGGTCATAGATTCCACCACAGTGTAAAATTTTTCCTACTGCCCTATTGTTTCTTTAACAACTAGTCTGATATTCCCGAACGAGCTGCAAAATGTGCACTCTGGTAAAGTAGCTAACAAGTTATCTCCCGGCACTTAACTCCAGAAAGGTGTGGTATTCACAGCACTGAAAAACTGCCCTTGCCTGTAATCAGTTGAAAGAACTAAGCACAACGTTTCCCATTTAGAAGGCTGTGCAACAGCCCACAGAAACAGCAAGAGATTGCATAATGTTTCCAAAGTTTTTCCATTGCTATGTCATTTATGTGCTTGAATAGTTAAGATGTTTTTAAAATGTATTTTCAAGAGTTGATAAGAGTTTGTGCATGAAATTTCAGAAAATAGAAAATTAAAAAGACTCCTTCGGTATGCGTAAAGTTAAACTTTAAGCATTCTTGATTGCTCTGCTGTAGAATAGTGGCAGAATCCCCAAATTAAGGATGAAGGAGAGAAACTACGGTTCCTGACAGCTCTAGAGCCACCTGGGATGTAGCATTACTTACCTAAAGATGGGTCTTTGGAGATGTTTCTTCCTGATTGTGACATGGTCATCCATTTAAAGGTGAAGGTTTAACTTCTTCCTGGAAACCACTCCAGAAACTCCAGAGGGGAAATGTGGAAGCTTATCCTGTTCTATTGTGCTGCAAGGAGGCCAGAAAGAAAAGGTAGTTTCCTCTTTCTCTTTTGGGGTGCTGGGAGAAAACTTCCCTGCTCTCTGCCAGCTGGGCAGTGTGTCCATAGAGGCCACATAAGACAGGCACGTTGGGGCACTCCCCCACAGCGCAGGGTGTGCAAAAACCACCAAGAGTCACGTTGATCCAGGCAAGAGAAGTGCACGGGACCCCCTGAAACAGAACAAAACAAACAGAAAACTTCCTGCCCCAAGTGCCACCCAGGTAGGAATTCCCTAAGTTATCGCAGCCATGAGAGCTCTCCTTCCACATGCTGGTCAAGCTCAGAACGGCTAAGTCCCTCCCTGTCTTTAAAACAGACCGTTCTGAGGCTCAACTTTTTTTCTTCAAAATAAAAGTTGTACAGCTGGTTCAGCAGTCCCATGTGAGTACCCTCTGAAAGTTTCTTCTCTTAAAATAAGAACTGTATACAAATTAATGAAGAAAGATAGGCTCGGGTTGCATGGCTGGCTCTGTTTCAGATTATAATTATTTTACAATTTTGCTTTTATTCATGCTGGACAAAGTGTGGAGACGACTCATCATTTTTAGCACTTATAACCTAATAACCTCCCCTTGGCTGAATTTGAAGATGCCATTTCAACTGATAGAAGCCCATGTGAAACTGACCAGAGCTACAAAAGTTAGAAAAACAAAAATTGCTAATTTCTGCTTGTGACATTATACCCAGATGTCTGTACCCAAATGTGGCTTTCCAACTAAAAGGAAACATCTCTTGGAAAAAAAAATAGATGGAAATACACACACATCCACATATTTTTTAATAAAAGCCCCTCCAAAGTGCCCAGGAGCCTATGGTTTATATATTATATGATGAAATTTGAATTTATAAAAGTAAAAAGAAAGAAAAGCAAGTATAAAAGAATTTGTGAACAGCTGAAAATAAATGACATTAAAAATTGTTTTCTTTTAGAAGACAGGCTTACACTGCAGTAACTCTTATTCAAGTTACAGCTAAAGAGAATACTTATGTTTTAGTGTAACTTGTTTTGGAGACCTTCCTGTATCTGAATCATTAACAAGTTCCTATTAAATCAATAATGTCATAAGATTCCAGGTCAGAGATTTGTAATACTCTAAATCATTTCAAAGCCTGATTAGAATGTTTTTAATATGTACATGTAATAAAAGGAGAGAAATGAGTAATATGCATGCCTTCAGTTGAATGATCCATAATAATAAACATCAAATGTCACGAAGCGAGGATAAAATCTGTAGTACTGACACTCTCCAAATACTTCCAGGGAGCAAAATCACCTTTTTCTTTTCCTCCCTGAGCAGTGATAAGGAAGGAGAAGAGAGTTACAAGGAAATCACTGATTTTATTGAGCTGCTCTAATCCATACTAGGAAATGTAATCAGTCTGAGAGCATTGAAGTAAAAATAAAATAAAAGGGTTCTAGTCCTAGTTCTATATTGTGGGCAAATTTCTTGACCTATGTGAGCCCATTTTCTTGTTTCTAAAATGAAGTTGTAATATTAATTGAATTCTATATTTCTTTCCAGCCTTAATGGTACTATCACATTATTTCTAAATATGATTAGTCTGCTTCTTGCAAAGAAAGTATAATAGAAGTTACGATGCCTGATATCCAAAAACTACACACTTACCATATACAGTTATAAATAAATAAGGAAGCTATAAATAAAAAGATGATTTTATATTACATATAACATATTTATGTAGATACTACATAATTATATAGTTATATACAGTAACATCTATGTCATTGTTCTCTTTATGATCAATAAGTATCCAAAGATAAATTCACGTGTGCTATATAGCAGTTAAATATACAGACCATCTATAAACAAACATGGATGCAGACCTTTGAAGCAGATGCTTTATTATTACCATATGCTTTGGCTTTCTTTGTACATAGGAAAGCCCCTAAGTAATAACACATTGTACAGGTCTTCTGGAAGGGTTTTTGCATTTGTAGGTAGCATTCAATTTCTGTAGTCATAGTTTACCTATCTTATTAATACAGCATAAATATTCCTCCTGAGGGACAATTCAAGAAAATAATAAGCCCATCAACCTTTAAAAATTAACTTTCATTTTGTCTTCTTTTGAATTAGAAATGTGAGACAATTTCTACATGAACACAATGGAAGGAACTCAACCAAATACTAATAAACATGTAGCCACAGTGCTGTTCAAACAGCAAGCAAGTATAAAATCTAACCTGAAGCACAAAGCCTTGATTACCAACTGAAGAAACTGAAAGTTGTTAATCATGGGAAATCCATAACATCCCTTGTTACCTTAGGTTTATATTCTCTTTTTTCCCCTGTGACCCCTGTGATTAAGGTAGAAAGTTTAGATTCACTTTATGGTAAGCACTATATTTAAAACCAATCTTAAATCCTATAGAGCATTCAGATGATGTCAGTAAATTAAATATTAACTGGGCACAAAGAAAAATATGTTATTTCTTAAATGTTTTTATTAGCTTTTTCTTAAGAAGCATTTAAATTTAACACTGGAAAAAAGTTGGCTTTATCAATTTATTCAACTTTAATGTAGTATTCAATAAGAAAAAAGATTTCATGATTATTAATTAAATTACAAAAATATATTCCTTACATTAACACAATTATAGTGTGCAAAATACTAAAATACATGGCATAAATTAAAAGGCCAAGTCTCTTATACAATAGATTATAATTTATTATGAATAGTTTTCTTCCTGGGGTGGGGGGTCAGAAATGGTGTTTTTATTTTTCCTTTTGTAGAAAAACAAAGTCAGGCTGACTTTGTCTAAACATTCACACACACACTACCCAACACAGTACTGCTGGAAACTGTCATAACTGGTGCTCAATAAATATGTTAATTTGCTAAAACACTCAGCTGAAACACACCAAGAATTCCATCTAACTAACTCATTTTGTATGACAAAATACATAGATCAACTCATATGACTTTTCCAACCAAAAGGACACTAAGAGTGTCATGGTATTTTTTGTAAGCATCATGGAAAAAAGGTAAGGTTTTCTTTTCCTTATTTTCTTCATTGTTATGGTCTGGTCATGTTTGTAATACACAAGTGCCAAAGCATGCAATGGCAAAAAGGTCATTTGATATTATGCCAGCCCAAGCACTGGAAAACGCATGTGTCTGCAGGTTCTCAGTTTAACCATTTAAGTCTAGTCAAATAGCACGTGAGACCCCATGTGTGTTCTTTCTGTTACACAACATTTAATTAAACACAATGTTACTGGTTATATATTTTAATGAGCTTTAAATTAAATGTAGGAGGGAAGACAAAATGCAATAAAGAAAGGATTAGATGGCATTTTAAGTTTTATCATGATATACATACGATATTATCTTAATTAAAAAAGACAACACTGCTTCTTTTCCTCTTGCTTCTCTACCATCCACCAACATTAAAGCTAGCCTTGTGTATGCTCATAGTACCTCATACACCTAAACTCTTTTAGTTGTTTCCAATCTTTTCTCTCTTTTTTTGGCATACCATACATGAAACATGAAGAGTGCATGTGATTCTCCCCCAAGAAAAGTTCCAAGGTCTTGCTAAAACCATGAAAAGTAAAACATGTGCATTAAATACAAGCACTACTAAAATTTTCATTTGTCATGACTAGAAATATCATGCCAGTAAAGTGGAACACAACTTGGTCAACTATACCGTAAGATAAATGGCAGGGTGTAAATTATTCCTTATAAACTAGCCATAACTCTACCCCATTACTGCTAGAGGAAAAACTACTTCATATAAGTGAGTGAGAGTAGAAGCATTTTCAAGATAATTTAAATCTGATTTATCCTTCCAAGGTAAGTCATTCACAACTTTCAGCATTTTGTTCATTTTTTATAACACATTTCTTGCTACAAGTTTCACAACTAAGAAGCTAGCAGACACAGGAAAGAGCTGGGATTTGAACTCAGATGTCTCATTCCTGAGCCCAAGCTTTTACTTCTTACTAAGTTAGGCTGTCATTCTGGCAAGCACTCTGCCTCTAAGGTCACTCAGGCTCTTTCTGGGCTGTATTTAACATTCTATTGGGGAAAAGGAGAAACAACCAACCACTAGAAAGAGTGTCTATTCTTCTTTATAACATTGTCAATTATGTTCCAATACCTATAAACATCACCCCTAGAAACTTCTCCAAAGGGCCCTGATTCGCTTGATATCAAGGTGAATTGAATAGGCTTACAGATTATCTCCTACTAAGATATGAATGAAAGTTCTGTTCTATTGTAAAGATCCCTAGACTAATGTCAAAGAACACATATTTAAACCCCAGCTTTAGCAGCAAGTTTCACTTCAACTCCCTTTATGTCAGTTTCCTCATTAGTCAAACTAAGAGGTTGAACCAGATGACCTCTAAGATCCTTTCCAGCTCTAAAATTCTGCCTCTCTGACTAACTCGATGATAAAATGTCAAGCTATTTAAATTTAGTGTCCAACCAAGAATAAACTCTGTAGTCATTTTTAACTTTCCTTAACCACAAGGTCACGCATACCATGAAATACTTTTCATCCCCATTGATGTAGGATTAAAAACACAGCACACTACTCATGTGAAAATAAATTATAGCATATTTTTTTTTAATTGAGCTGTTGTTTGTTGTTGTTTTCCTTATAGCTTCAACTTAGAACTACCCTCACTAAGCTCTGGAAAGGCAGGGATTCGTGTGTGATGTCTTCCCTGTGCATAGTTATATAAAAGACATTCAGTGGTTATTTATTAAGTGAATGAATACATGAACAAAGTGATCATTAATACTATCTCATTATCTTCTTATATAAATAAATATTCTTTTTCTAAAAACTCGGTCATATCTGGTAAATGTATAATCTTTCATATTTCTTCCAACCCATTGTTTTTCTTCAAGGTGGCACCTGAGTTTATAAGGAAGTGGGTTTCTATGACCTTGAGGTGGCAGGAAAGAGGTGGTCTCAGCCCCAAACCTGCAGGTCCCCAATCTCCTTTGTGTCCTCTGGTCTCTGCAACTACGCACCTTATTTGTCTTATAACTTGGTTCCCTGCACACACCTACAGCTAAAATCCATGTCTTCTCGATTAATTGCCTCAGTTTGGGAATCTTGGTCATTTGTCATGGATTGAGCCAATTTCAGCCTTCCTTGTTGCTTCAATGTCCTCTAAGTATCACCTACATCTTCCATCTGGATCTTTATTGAGGCTATAAAACATTTGGCATCTTTCTGGGACCCCCTAGCCTCTTGCTGTGGTCATGGCAGGCTCATGACAGATACACTGCCCCATTTCAGCTAGCTTTTGACATCCTCACAGGGCTGACAGAATTTCCTGAGCCTCCATCCCCTCCAGGCATTGAGGAAGACTTGGGATTGGCCACACCATGCCACCATTTTTACTGTTATAGCTAACTCACTAAATCACAGCAAAATCCACTCAGCTTTAGCTTTTCACTTTCAACCAAACCTGGTCCTCCTCTGGAATTTCAGCTTTTAGGAAAGAAGTCAAAATACTTTGGCCATTTGCACAAAACACCTTCCATTGGGGGCTCCCCTTTCTACACTTCTTCAGGGCATAAGAGATGCTTTCCCCATTTTACATGGCAGAAAATATCTTAGTTTATCTCCTGAGCAAATTTTGTCCATGGTGTATAACAGACCCAATTTCAAGTCCACAGGCCTTAATCTGGGAAATAATTTTTGGTGTGAACAAAGTCTGGCTTTCAGAAGCATTGTCTTAAAGGGGCTCAAAATTTCCATTTAGGTTTTCAAAAGTGCTTCACACCCATGCTTTTGGTCATACCCATCAACATGGAAGGGACAAACACATCATTCCCACAAATGACGAAGCTTTCTTACTCATTTCATTAGGTGCATAATGAGTACGCCATACCACAATATTCACATTCTGTCTGATCCATCCCTTATGTACTGTGCCTCTCATCTCAAGACCCTAACCTTTGGCTCATTCCCCACTAGCTGTGCTGGAATTTTGTGCCTTGAACACTTCACACTCTTATCCTGCCTCCTCTGTACATACTGTTCCTCTGTTTGACATGCTTTTCCTCCTGCACATTACTCAGATATCATTGTAGTGTCCCTCTTCTGAGATTTGACTATTTTGACAACCCTATTTGAATTTCATGTACCCGTACCTGCACTGTTTTTGCCTCCCACAGCAAGTATCATAATCTGTGTGCATCATAATCTGTTTAATTTTTTATTCACAAATGTATCTGTTCAATGTATAAATGAATCCATTCTGCAGGATGCAATAACTGAGGAAAAGGTCAGAACATGTAACTCATCCTGAGTACTACAAAAATAAAGCTAGTCAAGTTATACCAAAAATATATTTTTTCCTATACATGACTGCAAGACCCTAAAAACAGATTCACTGATCTCTTGCAATGCTTCAAAACATTTTCTAAAACTTACATTTTGTTTCATATTTGCCATTATACTTCTGCAAATCTGGAGCTTTATAGAAATGACAGCAAATACAATGATATCTTAGTCCATGCCATGCTGGCTATAACAGAATACTTGAGACTAGGTAATTTAAAAAGAACAGAAATTCATTGCCTCACAGTGATAGAAGCTGGGAAATCCAAGATCAAGGTGTCATCCTCTGGTTTGGTGAGGGCCTTTTTGCTACATCCTCAAATGGCAGAAGGCAGGAAGGAATTCTAATTGAAAATGAGCCCTTTTTTTCTGAAAGGGCCTTAATCCCATTAATATTCACATTAATGGGAATATTAATGATTAGGCCAGGAGGGAGCAGTCCTCCTGGCCTAATCACCTCTTAAAAGTCACCACCTCTTAATACTACCACACTGAAATCATCTGAATTACTAGATTCCCTTGACTTGTGTATCAGACTCAAAGTTCATTGGCCACAAATTCAATAACAAAATATACCAGAATTATTATTTTCCTAGATTAATGAATAATAAAGTTTAGATTTATAGTTTCTAATGACAAAGTAAAGTTGTTTCCCACATTGGCTAACTTCCTGTTCATTTAAATCCACCAGAAACAAGGCTTTCTACATCACAAAATAGAAGAAATTCCTCCTTGTCACTGAAGTGTAGAAGCAGGTCAGTTAAAGTTTGATTGGCTCCACTTAGCACTCTCACAAGTTCTGACAGCCTTAAGTGCTGCCAGTCAAATGACTTCCTATGAGTATTGTAACAAATAAAAATAAAATAAACTCTTACATAGTATTAAAAAAAAAAAAGAAAGAAAATATCAACAACAACCACAAAGGAAATAATTTAAAACAGAGTCTCATAGCCAAACATCCATTGCTCAGTGTGTAATCAAGCAAACCTATAAATCTACTATAAAAGAAAATGGCTTTTATATAGTAGGTAGTTAAAAGAACATTGCAAAAATAAGTCTTCTTAATATAAAATTATCTTGGGTCAGAGGTCTAAAAAGGAGATGACTGAACAGGGGCTCAAAGGATGAATAGATATTCAACAAGCAGGATAAGAAAAGCAAGCAGACTTTCATAAGCCCTGAGTACCATGCAATAATACATGATTTAGAGTGCACATTGTGGATGAAATAGTGTGGTGTCACTTACGTGGCATTCACCTGCAGAGTCACAGAGGTTCACACCATCACACACAAAGAGAGGTTATAATTACAGAAGTGATCCATGTGATATCAACGTTTTAAAAGCATGTGATTCAGAGGTTTCCATTACTCCCCAAATATGCCAAAGATGTTCTTATCTGCAATTCTTCAGTCAGTGGAAAGCTGTTCAAAGATAGCTACATACTGAGACTTGGTTAGTTTCTCTTCAGCTCTGAAGTCTATCACAAAATCATCAACTTAACTTTAATATTGAGTCCTCCTTACCAGCCTTTCTCCATATTTTAAGTTTGGTTTCAACATGACACTAAATTGGATTAGTAATTTTTTAAGTCTGCTTAAGCTTCCAGTAATGCTTACGAATAAATGTGCAGAGCTACAACCAAGAAACGAATTGAATCAACGTCAGTAATGGAAAATTCCTAAATGCTAACCTACTGACTTCTCTAAGCTTTTAGAATTAGACTGCAGTAGAGATAATTATGACTCACACTGAGTAGAAGCAAGTCACTGACTTTGCCAGACTTCCAGTAGTGTATTTGGTAAGGTTCTGTGTAAGTAACCCAAATGTATAGAAATAGGTTACAACCCTTATTACCTTTCTAAGATAAAAATGAGTTATTAACAGAGAAAATAAATACCACATATATTTGTACTCTCACTCCTTAAAAAACTCATTCTAATTTCAGCTTTTCTTTTTGATTCTACTGAATACTCCCTCCACTCCAAGTGCACTGTAATGATCTATCCTTGGCAATCTCATCTTTGGAATTACTATCTTCTTTTGAATATCAATACATTATTACTATTAATTGTTCTATGACATGCCATAGTTACCATAATTTATTTGTACCTTTATTTTATTAAATTCAAAATTCAAATTCCACACAGGTTTTAAACTGGTCAATAGTGCTTTCCCAAGTTCCATACTGGACACATTATTTACTGCATCATCTACTGCATGGCTTAATACCAGAATAGAATATTAGAAATAAGTCTATCCTAGAAATGCTGCATCTTTTTCAACATTATGAGCCCTCATCTTGCACTACGGTACTAGAAAATAATAATTTCCCCTAATCTGCTCTTTTCTCTACATGACCCAATGGAAAATGTGGAGGCAGGAAAGGTGGCATGTGTTTGGCAGTCATTTACTATCAGGTACTATATTTTATATGCCCTGTTTCAGTTAATTCTACATAACACACCCAAAAGATAGAATCTCATACATTCATTTTACACTCAGAGCAACTAGACTTTAGAAAAGTTGTATAATCTGCCAAAGACTGTATAGTTGGTATATTACAGTAATAGGATCTGAATTCGGTCTTTCTTATGCTGACATCTTTGTTCTTACTAACATATTTCACTGCCTTTTCATGATCATATTCTTAGTTTTAATAGCAGCCTTAAAGAAAAAAGCACCTTGGCCAACCATATTTTTTAAATTATAATTCTCTGATAATTTAAATTAAGTTGAACCCTAGCAAGAATTCAGACTTGATTTCAGAGACATATTACTCTGGTTTGGGTCATTCTCACAATACAAGGCTTACATATGGATGGATGAATGAACCATAAAAAACAGAAGACTAAATATCTGGAGGCTTTAAACTTTAAATTTTGCCATTTGTTTTCTGTAAAGTCTTCATTGAACAAAAATGGATAAACAAAACTTTTGGTCAAAACATTACTGAGAAACTCTCCGGAAAAAAATCAAGTTAGTAAATGTGCAAATACAGTTATGATTTATATCCCCAACATACAGAATGGCTCTCCAATACAAAGATGTGTCTTTAAGGTAATTTTCTCTTTGAAATCATGTTTGCAGCAACCCAAATCATAAAAAGAATTAATTAATTAAAATTCTCTAGCTTTTTCTAAATCACTTCATAAGATGTTTCACCTTCACTGAAGAGGCTGAATAGGTTCCATTCACAGACTTCTAAGCTTAGAGTTACCTATGAGATTACTGGCTCCTATATCCAATAAAAAAAGGTGCCGTTACTGAGCACATATATACCAAGCACTGCTGAGGATTCTAAAGATCCTATTACACTGAATTCCCCAGGTGACAATATGGGATAATATTTGTGTCCTAATTTTAGATATAACTAACATTGTACAGCTAAGACTGACAAAGCAAAGATTTGAACCTAGGACTCTTTTTCGCCGAAGTCCACAAAATTAATTACTAGTGCCTTCTAGGGTTGGGGCCATCTAATAAGATTCACTTTGATTCTTTCTCTCTGTTTCTTACAATCGTTTTATATTTTTATCTTCACTCTTTTCTTTTCCTGTTTCATAAATAATTTTCTTTTCCAGTGAAAAGCATCAAGTATATTATTAATTAATTCTAACCTTACATTTATGGAGATTCTGAACTCACTTCTCTTGGTTGTTCTGCAAATACAGAACATTGCTGCTGTTTTGCATGTACACATTGTTTCAGTATAGTTCATAAACATCAATTTCTTGACCTTGAGGTAATGAGATATTTGTTATAAATAGAATCACAGACTTCTGGAATCTGAAGGGTTTTTCAAGGTCAAATCATTCACCCTCCTAATCGTTACAAAATTCCTCTTTCTTTTCCTCTCAGAGAGGGCTTACCTCTCAAATATCCCTGAGCTGGTAAAAATAAATCTACTGTTCCCCTGATCTCCAACTTTAAGACCTCTCATAATATGAGCATTTCATCTTGTTGAATGCTACTTGTATTTAAAGATGGAGACCTTTCTTAATATCAAGTTCTTCACCCAATACACAATCAAAATACAACAATCTGCTCCAAGACGGAGAAAAAACTGGCTGTGTTCAGCTTACTAAGAAGTCCTATTTGGTCTCCAATGGGGCTACTTCCAAGGCATATTGAAAGGTAAATTTTGATTTTAATTTTTGAAATATAATTAATCTTTAAAAGTAATTTTAATATAATTAAATAAGTGCATTCATAAAATAAAAGGAACAAAAGAGGCAAAGAAGGGAGAGAAAGGAAGACTCACAGAGGAAATTATGCTGTTTTAGCAAGGTTTAGCCAGTGCTTGGAAGTTCATCAGGGGAAAATTATTTACCAGAAAAACAATGTAGGAAAAAAAGTTCAGTCAAAGGAAGGTAGAAAATAATGCAGAAGCATGAAATATCATAGTATTCAGGAAGGTATTCTGGCATGACTTGAAGGTAAAAATATGAAGAGAAATTACAGGAGATAAATCTGAAAAATTACAGAGAACAAAATTATATATGGCAGACTGAAGCACTGAGACTATATGCAATAGGCAATGGGGAGACACTAGTGGGCTACCATCAGAGAAATGACACCTTCTACTTTGCAGTTTTGGAAGATCTCACTAAACAGAGTAGAAAATATTTTTGAGGATTACAAGTATGGGTATAGGGATATCAGTAAAAATCATGTTAGAGTAGTCTAGGTGAAAGAAGACTGTGGCTTGAAGTAAGACAAAGGTATTAATTGAAAAAGAGTGTATTCAAGTGACATTAATAGAGATAGTGCATAGGTCTTAGTGCATAATCAAGTGTACCAAATGAAAAAGGAAAAGGATTCTAAGCTAATAATTAGGTTTCTGGTTTGTTATCTGGGAGGATGTTTAAGAAGACCCAGATTGGGCTGGGAGGCAGGCCGGGTGGGCCAAGAAGGCCGAAAGAAGCCAGCACCGGAATGCAGCTCACAGCCAATGAGATGCAGAGGGCTGGAGGACTTACGGTTCCAAACGAGGTGCAGGGTTTTTTACTGTGGGACCGATAGGGCACTGGAATTGGGCCCAGGGAAGGAGCCGTAGTGCAGGGTGAGAGCCGCCAGGGGGGCAAATCAAGACGGGGTGAAACGTGCAGCCGGCTCAGAGGGGAGGGTCGGGGGACTTAACCCCCTAGGAGCTCCGTTTCAGATCCTGTGCTTGCCTCATCCCTCCTGCAACCCACGGTCCACAGGGGCCCTGCCAGACGGTGGGGTGCCATGGGTAGTCGATGCAAACTGAGCAGCAGCTACCTCCCGGCTCGGAAAGTTGTCACAGGGACTTGGGCGATAATTTGGACTAACATCAGCGGGACAAACTGTCTCGCTCTGGGAGAGACGCCATTGGGAAGGCGGGGCCAGTCTCACCTGCAAACAAACTCCAGGGAAGGACCACCCACCCAACAACCTGAGTGAACCAGAGAGAGCCCAGCAACGCCCTCTACAGGCCAGAAAAGATACCGCTCCAACCTCAATAGAAAAAAAAGTCCACTCAGAGACTCTTCCTGAAATCACCAAATTCAAAGATCAAAGGGAGATAAATCCACGAAGATGGGGGAAAAAACAGCGCAAAAAGGATGAACCCACCAAAGAACACCTCTTCTCCTCCCAGGGATCACAACTCTTCACCATTAAGGGAACAAAAAAAGAGAATTAATCTGATGAATTGACAGAAGCAGGCTTCAGAAGGTGGGTAATAACAAACTTCTCTGAGTTAAAAGGCCATGCTCTAACCCAAGGCAAAGAATCTAAGAACCTTGAAAAAAGGTTAGACGAAATGCTAACTAGAATAACCAGCTTAGAGAAGAACATAAACAACTTGATGGAGCTGAAAAACACAGCACGAGAACTTCACGAGGCATATACAAGTTTCAACAGCCAAATTAATAAAGCAGAAGAAAGGATATCAGAGATAGAAGATCAAATCAATGAAATAAAACTAGAAGGCAAGATTAGAGAAAAAAGAGTGAAAAGAAATGAACAAAGCCTCCAAGAACTATGGGATAATATGAAAAAACCGAATCTACACTTGATAGGCGTACCTGAATGTGACAGGGAGAACGAATCCAAGTTGGAAAACACTCTTCAAGATATTATCCAGGAGAACTTCACAACCTAACAAGGCAGGCCAACATACAAATCCAGGAAATACAGAGAACACCACAAAGATATTCCTCAAGAAGAGCAGCCCCAAGGCACATAGTTGTCAGATTCACCAGGGTTGAAATTAAGGAAAAAATCTTAAGGACAGCCAGAGAGAAAGGTCAAGTCACCCACAAAGGAAAGACCGTCAGACTCACAGCAGATCTTTCAGCAGAAACCCTGCAAGCTAGAAGGGAGTGGGGGGCCAATATTCAACATGCTTAAAGAAAAGAACTTTGAATCCAGAATTTCATATCTGGCCAAACTAATCTTCATGAAGGAGAAATAAAATTCTTTACGGACAAGCAATTGCTGCTTTTGTCGCTACAAGACCTGCCTCACAGGAGCTACTGAAGGAAGTACTAAACAGGGAAAAGAACAACCAGTACCAGCCACTGCAAAAAGGTACCAAATGGTAAAGAATAATGATGCAATGAAGGACCACATCAATTAATGGAAAAAACAACCAGCCAGTAACAAAATGGCAGGATCAAATTCAAACATGACAATATTAACGTTGAATGTAAATGGCCTAAACACCCCAATCAAAAGACACAGACTGGCAAACTGGATAAAAAGTCAAGACCCATTGGTGTGCTATATTCAGGAGACCCATCTCACATGCAAAGACTCACACAGAGTTAAAAGAAAGTGATGGAAAAAGATTTACCAAACAAATGGAGAGGGGAAAAAAAGGCAGGAGTAGCAATCCTAGTCTCTGATAAAATGGACTTTAAACCAACAAAGATCAAAAGAGATGAAGAAGGGCATTATACAATGGTAAAAGGATCAATGCAACAACAAGAGCTAAGTATCCTATTTATGCACCCGATGCAGGAGCACCCAGATACATAAAGCAAGTTCTTAAGGACCTACAAAGAGACTTAGACTCCTGCACAATAATAGTGGGAGACTTTAACACTCCACTGACAATATCGGACAGATCAACGAGACAGAGAGTCAACAAGGCTATCCAGGGCTTGAACACAGATTTGGACCAAGTGGACCTAATAGACATTAACAGGACACTCCACCGCACATCCACAGAATACACATTCTTCTCAGCACCACATTGCACCTACTCCAAAAAAGACCACATAATTGGAAGTAAATCACTCCTCAGCAAATGCAAAACAACGGGAATCATAACAAACAGTCTCTTAGACCACAATGCAATCAAATTAGAACTCAGGATTAAGAAAAGCACTCAAAACCACACAATCACATGGAAACGGAACAACTTACTCCTGAACAATGAATGGATAAACAATGAAATAAAGGCAGAAATAAAAATGTTCTTTGAAACCAAAGAGAATGAAGGTACAACATACCAGATCCTATGGGACACATTTAAAGCAGTGTCTAGAGGGAAATTTATAGCAATAAATGCTCACGTGAGAAAAAAGGAAAGACCTAAAATCGACACCCGATGGTCAAAATTGAAAGAGCTAGAGGAGCAAGATCAAAAAAACTGAAAAGCAAGCAGAAGACAAGAAATAACTAACATCAGAGCAGAACTGAAGGAGATAGAGACACAAAAAAATCAATAAATCCAGGAGCTGGTTTTTTGAAAAGATCAACAAAATAGACAGACTGCTAGCTTGCCTAATAAAAAAGAAAAGAGAGAAGAATCAAATAGATGCAATAAAAAACTATAAAGGGGAGATCACCACCAAGTCCTCAAAAATACAAACTACCATCAGAGATTACTACAAACAACTCTATGCCCATAAACCAGTAAATCTGGAAGAAATGGATAAATTCCTGCACACTTGCACACTCCCAAGACTAAGCCAAGAAGAAGATGAAACCCCAAATAGACCAATAACAAGGTCTGAAGTTGAGACAGCAATTAATAGCCTACCGACCACAAAGAGTCCAGGTACAGACAGGCTCACAGCTGAATTCTACCAGACATACAAAGAGGAGCTGGTACCATTCCTGTTGAAACTATTCCAAACAATACAAAAAGAAGGAATCCTGCCTAACTCTTTCTATGAGACCAACATCATCCTGATACCAAGCTCTGGCAGAGACACAACTAAAAAAGAAAACTACAGGCCAATATCAATGATGAACATTGATGCAAAAATCTTCAATCAAATACTGGCAAACCGAATCAAATAGCACATCAAAAAGCTTATCCACCACGATCAAGTAGGCTTCATACTGGGAATTCAAGGCTGGTTCAACATATGCAAATCTATAAACATAATTCACCACATAAACAGAACCAAAGACAAAAACCACATGATTACCTCAATAGATGGCCTTCAACAAAATTCAACAGTCCTTTATGCTTAACTCTCAATAAACTAGGTATCGATGGAACGTATCTCAAAACAATAAAAACTATTTATGACAAACCCACAGCCAATATCATACTGAATGGGCAAAAATTAGAAGCATTCCCTTTAAAAACTGGCACTAGACAAGGATGCCTGTCTCACCACTGCTATTCAATATAGTATTGGAAGTTCTAGCCAGAGCAATTAGGCAAGAAAAAGAAATAAAGGGCATTCAGTTAGGAAAAGAAGAAGTCAACTTGTCCCTATTTGCAGACAACATGATCGTATATTTAGAAGACCCTATCATCTCAGGCCAAAACCTCCTTAAGCTGATGTGCAAATTCAGCAAAGTCTCAGGATACAAAATCAATGTGCAGAAATCACAAGCATTCCTATACACCAATAACAGACAAACAGAAAGCCAAATAATGAGCGAATTCCCATTTATAATTGCTACAAAGAGAATAAAATACTTAGGAATACAACTAACAAAGGAGGTAAAAGATCTCTTTAAAGAGAACTACAAACCACTGATCAAGAAAATAAGAGAGGAAACAAACACATGGAAAAACATTCCATGCTCATGGTTAGGAAAAATCAATATTGTGAAAATGGCCATACTGCCCAAAGTAATTTATAGATTCAATGCTATCACCATCAAGCTACCACTGGCCTTCTTCACAGAACTAGAATAAACCACTTTAAACTTCATATAGAACCAAAAGAGAGCCCACATAGCCAAGACAATCCTAAGCAAAAAGAACAAAGCTGAAGGCATCACACTACCTGACTTCAAACTATACTACAAGGCTACAGTAATCAAAACAGCATGCGGGTGGTACCAAAGCAGAGATATAGATCCATAGAACAGAACAGAGGCCCTGGAGGCAATGCCACAAATCTACAACCTTCTGATCTTTGACAAACTGGACAAAAAGAAGCAATGGGAAAAGGATTCCTCGTTTAATAAATTGTGTTGGGAAAACTGGGTAGCCATGTGCATAAAGCAGAAACTGGACCCCTTCCTGACACCTTATACAAAAATTAACTTCAGATGGATTAAAGATTTAAACATAAGAACTACCACCATAAAAACCCTAGAAGAAAACCTAGGCAAAACCATTCAGGACATAGGCATAGGCAAGGACTTCATGACTAAAACACCAAAAGCAATGGCAACAAAAGCCAAAATAGACAAATGGGACCTAATTAAACTTAAGAGCTTCTGCACAGCAAAAGAAACAATCATTAGAGTAAATAAGCAACCAATAGAATGGGAAAAAATTTTTGCAATCTACCCATCAGACAAAGGGTTAATATCCAGAATCTACAAAGAACTAAAGCAGATTTACAAGAAAAAAGAAAAAAAAAACCCATTCAAAAGGGGGCAAAGGATATGAACAGACACTTCTCAAAAGAAGACAAATATGCGGCCAACAAACATATGAAAAAATGCTCATCATCATTGGTCATTAGAGCAATGCAGATCAAATTTGCAAAAATGCAAATCAAAACAACATTGAGATAGCATCTCACACCAGTTAGAATGGCGATCATTAAAAAATCAGGAGACAACTGATGCTGGAGAGGATGTGGAGAAAAAGGAACACTTTTACACTGTTGGTGGGAGTGTAAATTAGTTCAACCATTGCGGAAGACAGTGGGCCAATTCCTCAAGGATCTAGAAATAGAAATACCATTTGACCCAGCAATCTCATTGCTGGATATATACCCAAGGATTATAAATTGTTCAATCATAAAGACACATGCACACTTATGTTCATTGTGGCACTGTTTATGATAGGAAAGACCTGGAACCAACCCAAATGCCCATCGATGATAGACTGGACAAAAAAATATGTGGCACATATACACCATGGAATACTATGCAGCCATAAAAAAACTATGAGTTTGTGTCCTTCGTAGAGACATGGATGAACCTAGAAACCATCATTCTCAGCAAACTGAGACAAGAACAGAAACCCAAACACTGCATGTTTTCACTCATAGGTGGGTGATAAACAATGAGAACACTTGGGCACAGGAAAGGGACTAACACTCACAGGGGAAAGTGGGAAGGCGAAGGGACATGGGGGGGCGGGGAGGATGGGGAGGGATAACAGCAGGAGAAATGCCTGATGTAGGCAATGGGGTGGGGGGATGGAGACAGCAAACCACTATGGCATGTATGTACCTATGCAACAATCCTGCAGGGTGCAGGATGTGCACATGTACCCCAGAGCCCAAATACAATAAAAAAGAAGAAGAAGAAGACCCAGATTGGTAATAAAAAGAAAGAATTATAATGGTAAGTTTACTGGTAACACATAGTGAGTTTCCAATACCAAAAGATAGTTCAAGTGAAGATACTTAATGGGTAATTAGATATTTAAATGGTGCAGAGGGATAGTGTGATGAAAGAGGATAGAAGACAATTGTTGATATAAAAAATGGGGGAGGGGAGTTGCATAAATATAAAACTATGAATGTGGTTTGTCTTGCTCAGAGAGAACATTTAAATTACAGAAGTAAAATCCCAACGGAAAAAAAAATCTGACAATTGAGGGAATGGGCTGGGAAGAGTATTTAGTTAAGATGTCAGAGAGAACTGGGAGTCAGGAGGAGAAGTTTGTCCTACAATAGAAGTGGAGAGGGCATCAAGTAAAAGATGTCACTGACACCAAAGCTGCAGAGCAGTCAGAGAAATTAGAGGAACATTTCCACTAAACATTTCCAGTAAAGTTGGTAGCATGGAAGCCACTGATGGCCTTAATTAAAGCAGTTTCTGTGCTGGAACAATCCCATATTCAGTAAGACAAAAAGTTCTGAAACCAAGAAAACTTTCAAGGTTGGGGGAATTTTTCTGATTAGGCACACAAAACAAGCACGTCAGTTCATTTTTCCCATGGTAATGAGTATGAAAGGAAGATATGGGCTAACTGTCCAAATATTTGAAGTCACAGAAAAAGTACTATGATTATCTGTTTACATGACAACATTTTACTTCAAAGAATTTGTTGTTGTTTTCTACCTTAATGCCTTGATTTAAAGTTTCTGAGGAATATTTTCTTTTGGGAGGACATGTGTAGGAACATAACAGAAATATAACCCAAAGAAAAGTTACCCTAATTGTGTCTTCTTCAGTTGGAATTTTTGAATAATCTTTTTGGGTTATGGTATATGTAGAAAGAGTGAAACTGTTGGCTCAGAGCATATAATTTAAGCAAACACAGATTATCTCATATGTTCTCCTCTTCCTTTCAGGATTCACTTCCAGAATCCTAGTTTTCTCATTTTGATTTCTGGAAGTTCAAGTCTCAAACTGAAGCAATCATCTAGGGTTAATATTCTACATATTTTCTTCCCATTCTGATTTCTATAGAAACTCGCATATTCTGTGTTTCATTGGCTCAATATGGTACCCTGAGCCAGCTGACCAGGTGAAGAAATGAAATCTGCTAATATATTAGGAGATGACAAATTCCTCTTATTACATTCTAGGACATGATTATCAAGAACTCTAACAGAAAGTAACTATGGCAGATTGATGGGAGGTTATTTAGTTATAAACATGCCTTTAAATCCTCTCACATAGCTATCTATTCTTCTTGACTATATGCAAGCATCATCATGTACTCCCATTCAACTGCAGTAAATGCCTGTTGTGTTTTTATTTATGAAAAAGAAATAATAAACGGGTGACATATTTCTTCATTATTAAAACAAGATATATTCTAAAATAAAATACTGTTCTATTGAGAAACAAATTAACAGTACACAAAACTTAAGGCATGTTCTCAATACTATAATTTGATTTTTCCAAATTATCTAAAATGCTTATTATCCCAATATTATGTGTTTAAAATATTCTTTATTTTCTCTTCTACTTTAAAATGTTACTTTTATTAGACATTTAATTTATTTTGCTTTATTTTCTCTTTTCTGTTGATTTTTCTGCTCAAGTACCAAACTAGTTTAATTACTGTCGCCTTCAGTATGCCTAAATATTGAGTAATAGCAGTCTTCCTTCAGTTTATTTTTCCCCTTCCCACAAAAATTTTTTAGATACTAATGCATACATACTAGTCCATTCTAATGCTGCTAATAAAGACATACCTTAGACTGGGTAATTTATAAAGGAAAGAGGTTTAACGGACTCACAGTTCCACATGGCTGGGAGGCCTCATAATCATGGCAGAAGACAAAGGAAAAGCAAAGGGATGTCTTACACGGCAGCAGGCAAAAGGGCTTGTGCAGGGGAACTCCCATTTATAAAACCATCAGATTTCATGAGACTTAATTTCTACCACAAGAACTATGGGGGAAACTGCCCAATGATTCAATTATCTTCACTTAGCCTCATCTTTGACATGTGGGGACTATCACAATTCAAGGTGAGATTTGGGTGGGAACAAAGTCAAACCATATCAGCATGTTTATTCTTCTCCATAAATTTATTTTTATATATAATCATTTTGTATGTATAAATCTCTCCTACTAATTTGAGCAAAAGAATATTGAGAATAATGGGAGCCAGGTTGCTCATGATTGGATAGGGAATTTTGAATATGAAAAGGGGAAGAACTAAAATAGGCATTATGGCATTGGCTAGAAGTTAGATGTGCTGGTATAAGCTACAGGTTTTATAAATATAATATATATAAAACCCTAGCTCTGTCCAGTGAGAAGAGCAAGAAACAATGATACAACAGTAGCAATTAGCACACCTAGCACCCAAATTTTGGGTTCTATATATGATTAGCTACTAAAAGTGATCAGGATTCCTTATAAAATAGGTTGAATCCAGGGCTACGGAGAGAAAAAGTGCAAGATAAATCCGGAATATATAACACTAGAAAGTAAGGATGCATTCAAAGAATGATAGGAGCATATCAAAAGAACATGAGGATGAGCTTGAAGAGACTTCATTGATCAAATCTGGGACAATTTCAGCATCAGAATAAATAATGTATTATGTATTACTGCCCACTGAATAAAATCAGAATCCTTGAGTCATTACTGATAAAAATAAATGAATGAATATACTAGGAATAAAACTCTTTCTACTGGAAAACACCAACTAATAAACACCAAAGGAATGACAGAGTTAGAAAATCAGTGAATAGTAAAACCACTGAGTGAATATTTGTGAGAAAGAAGCAGGATATTTGTATAATCTCAAAGTATCATTTATAAATTTCTAATTAATTCAAACAATTTAAAATGGAAATAGTAAAGCTATTGCATCACTATTAGGACAAACTAGCATTAATTATGTGCCTCCTGACCCAATATCACAAAAACAAATCTACTCATTTTAGTAAAAATAACAATTTCTAATTTTTTTGGTGGAAATACCAAATGTAACCAAAGTGAGGGACGTCTACAAATAATTGGCCTGTACTCTAAAAATGTCAAGGTCAAAAAACACAAGGAAAAGTTGAAGAACCACTCCAAATTAAAAGACCCAAGAGACCTGACAACTAAATGCAATATATCTTCTTAGATTTGTTTCTACATTAGGAATGATGTAGATATAAAAGATTATTGGGACAAAAACAAAACTTGAATAAGAACTGCAGACTAAATAGTATTTTATCTGTGTTAAATTCTTTGATTTCAATTGTGCTATATTTGTGCAAATGTGTGATAAAAAAATATATGCATTATATAATACATATTTAATTTTATTCTATTCATATAACAAACTTTATATTTATATGCATGTTTAATTATACATGTATAGAGAGAGTAAAAGACAATGATATATGGGGCAAAATTTAAGCAATTGTTCCTGGAGTTCCTTGTACTATTCTTGCAACTTTAAAATTATATTAAATTTGAAAGTTTTTTAAAAGCTTGTTGCAACTTTAATTTTTAAATTATACTGAAGTTATAGACTTTAAAAGGTCTAAGGAAATGTATATTTTAGCATTATCTTGAAATGTTATTTCTTGCAACAAAGTTTGCTACATCAAAAGTTTGTGATGCCATATTTCATAAGCAAGGTTAACAACTTTGGGAGCATGACGTCTGTGTATTGTCTGTGTTCAGAGTGATTTACAAACAAAACAATCGGTAATCAATAAAATGGGTAATCTGTGAATATGCTGAGTGTTAAGCCCAACCAAAATATTTCTCCTTCACCCTGAAGGTGGTTCAGGTAACTCTGCCTTTTAATGTTTACCTGAATTCTTCAAGTAGAACTAATCATTCAACTCTTAACTCACATACCATGTTTTTCTCATTTTCCTAGGACATATACAACTTTCTACCTTGGATAATAATTATGTACACACACATTATCTTTGAGAATTAACTAAAAAAATCCCTTAAGGATAGAACTCCCATTTGCTTAAAAATCTTTCAATGGTTCCCAGATGCCCTTAAATGGTCAAACTGTTTAATATCATATTATATTACCTAAAATATATTCTATTGCAGCTTCATAAATCACATATATATATTATATATCTATATAGTCTAGCTATTACATGATTTGGTTCTGTGTCCCCACCCAAATCTCAGCTTCAACTGTAATTCTCAATGTTAGAGGAGGTACCTGGTGGGAGATGACTGTATCATGGGAGCATATATGCCCCTTGCTGGTCTTGAGATAGTGAGTGAGTTCTAATATCTGATGGTTTAAAAGTATGTGACACTTTCCCCTTTGCTATCTGTCTCTCCTGTCAACATGTGAAAATGTGCTTGCTTCCCCTTCACCTTACGCCATGATTGTAAGTTTCCTGTGGCTCCCTAGCCATGCCTCCTCTACAGCCTGAGCAACTGTGAGTCAATTAAACTTCTTTTCTTCATAAACTATCAAGTCTCAGGCAGTTAAGTATAGCAATGTGAGAATGGCCTATTACAGGCTATGTCTCTCAAAGTCTCCTAACCCACTCATCCACTACATAGACACACATTCCAGGCTTTGGCAATATTGGACGACTTTCAGTTCACCTAAATCACTATGTTCTCCCTCCAAGTTTTAACCTCTTTGCCTAGAACATGTTTCCTTTGAATTCTTCCCCCAGCCATTTCTGGCTTCATATTTAACCCTCAGGATAGGTATCTCTTGCTTCTAGACATATTCCTTGAGAATCAAATCTGAGACAGATGTCCCTTTGTTGTGACTGTGTATATTTACTCCCAGTTTCAAATAATCTGTAGCATGATTACAATAGCAGTTATATTTCTTTTCATCAATCATTAACTGTTACTTTCCTGTCTCATTTGGTACTGTATTGAAGGAATAACTCACTTTGTATTCCATACATTTCTTTAACACTGTCTTGTATAAAGTACATTGGCATTTAATATCTATATTGTGCTTGAGCAAAATGCTACTTGTGCATATCTATATTGTACTTGAGCAAAATGCTGCTTATGAATTGTGAGTTTGAAGAGAAATCTGTCTATCAATCTCTCTCTCTCTCTTTCTCTCTTGCTTTCTTGCTCAGACCACTGAGAAGGCTTAGAAATAATGACAGCTGAGTATCAATGGGCATACCTAGTACCAAGACCTTAGCTTCTATATATCATTGTCTACTAAAAATAAATTTCCATCTATCCACACTTACATGTATGTTTATGTAGCTGAATAACTTATACTTCCCAAAAGAATGTACTTCAGTACTTAATTTAGTACTCTTATTCTTCTTTTTGAATACAACAAGGAAAAAGAGTGGAAAAGATAGCTAATCCTCTGGGATTTTGTATGCTAAAACAGTCCTGAGATACACAAGTTAAACTTGGCATACATTGGATCTGGGCCAAAAAAATTGTTTTTATTGGCTGTAGAAAATGGAATTTTAGACCATGTTGAGCCATACTATAATTATGATTGAAAATGCATAATGTGATGGTTGAGCATTCAGTGCGACTAAATGAGTTTATATTTTCTGGAAGTGATTGATCGTATTTTTCTCAGCACTTAAGCCTTTTGCAGGCAAAAAGCAAAGAAGTTTTACTTCTTAACACCACTTACTGAAAGTATAGAAATACAAATATTTCTGAAAGACAATGAGGAATTGTAAAGGAACTTGCTTCTAAATATAGATATTGAGATTTTAATAGGGTTATTATAATAGCCTAAAGTCAGCTTTTTATTGATAGAAAAACAACAGTAAAACAAATCATTTAGAGTAAATAGTTTATGCCTTGAGCTATCTCCTCAAAATAGACATTACATTTTCCCATTTGACATAGAATCAAATGACATTGTTTTGCTTCTAAACAGGATTATTTTTTCTAGGTTCTACGGATGTCAGTGATTTCCTTCAAGAGAGTTGAAACTGATAAATATTGTTTTAGAGAGCTGATCTGGGAGTTGAAAGAAAAATATTTTATACCAATAAGAATTAAATTAGCTTCAATGTGAAAGCTATACAAAACAGGAAAATCCATAACACAAGAATATAATTCAATGATTTAGGCAATGTTAAGAGCTGAAATATCGTGTAGCTTTTAATATTATTATTTGGAAAAGTTTCTGCCTAGAGCAATACCAATTTAAACATTTCCTGTTTCATTCCTGCCAAATATTGTTGTTTTTTCCATTATTGAAGCTTAAAAATACTTGAGCAGTTTTAAAGATTGGTGTGTTGGCATAAAACTGCACAGCTTCCTAAAAGTATTTTTTTTAACCCTCAATCATGACATTTTAAAATATTTTTCATGATATTTAAATATTTTCAAGGTACTTCAGCATCAAAAGAGTATTTCACCAAATCTCATTAGGCAATTAGTTATGAAAGAAATGAGGTAACATGCTGAGCCATGAATATTCAGTATTTATCACTACTTAAAATGTTAATATGCAAGATAAAAATACAAATACACTTTTTTGGATTCATTTAGACTTAAATCATAGGGATGGCATTGTGTTTTCATCATCTCAGCTTTTATCATTATATTCAGATTTTAAATATAATAGCCAGAATATATTAATTAAAAAGCAAAGTGGCCAGTAATGGTTTCCAGTGTTATTTTGTGGTATCTTAAAATGCTGACTAGATGAAAAGCATGCACAATTACCACACTCCTGCATAGAAGAGATTGTGGACCACTTAGCTCTGTTAGAACAGCATGAGTCAAATTTTTCACAAGGTTCAATTAACATAGGACAAAGATAAACTTATCTTATCCACTGATCTCATAAAGCCATGCTGTTTACCACAAATAAAATCTGGTGAGAGGATAGAGACAAATTTTACTGCCATTAAACATTTGTTAAATTGAGTGCAATCTCCTGTTTTGGTCAGGAGTGGCTATTACAACATACCTTGACTGAGACTAAGTATTCTCTGTCTAAAATGTCAGATTTAAGAACTGAGGACAGATTATCTATATGCTTTGAAGCAAAGAGCATGTATAGATTGAAAATTTGCTTTGTAAATAGAAATGTAAGGAGAAAACAATTAACAAATTTGCTGCTAGTGTTGTTTGGTTAATTAGCTTACCTGCATTACACATGTGGACTTTCTAGTTCAAATGATTAATTATTAAGTTCATGTGTCCTTCAATGATTAAGCAGCCTTCTCTGGTACAGAATAAAGAGCATGAACTCTGGAACGGCCTGCTTTGATTACAATCCCAGATCCTCATCTAACGAGGTGTGTGATCCCCAGAAAATTATTTAAAATAGTTAAGGTTAAATTTCTTCAGCGTTTCATCCATAGTGTGTCATATGGATGTTTCTGATGAGCATAAACACTGGTCAACTCTCTGACATTATGGGGCTAGAACACAAACTTCTTGGAGCTCTGGCTTCGTCTCCTTAACTATGTGATTTTGCTTCACAACCCTGAGGTTACTGCTGTTTTCCCAGATCCCAGTAACGAGATAGGAAGACAAGCTGCATTTTTAACATTTTAGTGCCACAGTATAAACTCAGTGAACCTTCTTTTAATTTGCAAATCTTCAACTTTCCTAACATTTCAAGATTCTAACACTCTTGCTTGGCACATTGGGTGTGCTCAGTAACTTTTGATTTCCTTCCTTCCTTCCTTCCTTCCTTCCTTCCTTCCTTCCTTCCTTCCTTCCTTCCTTCCTTCTTTCCTTCTTTCCTTACTTCTCATTCCTTTCTTCTTTATTTTAAACCATTTTGGAGCAGATGTTTCTAATCAATAAGCAAATAAAATCACACCATTTGCTTAGTCTTATCATTAAGATTATTTGTTCTCATGTTGAAAGATTTCAAAGACTAGTAGTTTAGAGTTAATTTTGAATTATTCTTTTAACTTATGTTTCCTTTGTTGCAGTCTGATTTACAGCTACCTCGAAACTCCACAATTGTAAAGTATAAGCGACATTTTAGAACCCAAAAGAAATGTTGGGTTATGGACCATTCTGCTGTGAAAATTGTAAAGAATCTCAGATATTTAGAACTGAAAGAAAAGCTTCAAAGGCATTCCAAAACAGCTCCCTATTCTTTCCACATTACATCCAAAAAAACTATCACCTCACTGCTAATGACCATGCAAGCCAGCCAGTTTTCATCTACCAACAAAGGTATTTACTTTCAGCAGAGTTCTAAATTGGTTTAATTTAGTGCAGTTTGATGGATAAAATCTAAACGATCTTATTGATTTAAAAACTAGCACTACAGAGTAGTCTTAATCTACTGTAATTCCATTTTTAGCAGATACAAACATAAGTTATGGTGTTGGTATAAAAAGGCACTATAGAGATTTTTTTTCCCATTTATTTATTTTATTGCATTTTAGGTTTTGGGGTACATGTGAAGAACATGCAAGATTGTTGCATAGGTACACACGTGGCAGTGTGATTTGCTGCCTTCCTCCACATCACCTACATCTGGTATCTCTCCCCTTGCTATCTCTCCCCAGCTCCCCAACCCAACCATCCCTCCCCTATTTCCCCGCAACTGACCCCAGTGTGTAGTGCTCCCCTCTCTGTGTCCATGTGTTCTCATTGTTCAACACCCACCTATGAGTGAGAACATGTGGTGTTTTATCTTCTGCTCTCTGCCAGTTTGCTGAGAATGATGGTTTCCAGGTTCATCCATGTCCCTACAAAGGACACAAACTCATCGTTTTTGATGGCTGCATAATATTCCATGGTGTATCTATGCCACATTTCCCCTGTCCAGTCTATCATCAATGGGCATTTGGGTTGGTTCCAGGTCTTTGCTATTGTAAACAGTGCTGCAATGAACATTCGTGTGCACGTGTCCTTATAGTAGAATGATTTATAATCCTTTGGATATATACCTAGTAATGGGATTGCTGGGTCAAATGGAATTTCTCTTTCTAGGTCCTTGAGGAATCGCCACACTGTCTTCCACAATGGTTGAACTAATTTACACTCCCACCAACAGTGTAAAAGTGTTCCTATTTCTCCACATCCTCTCCAGCATCTGTTGTCTCCAGATTTTTTAATGATTGCCATTCTAACTGGTGTGAGATGGTATCTCAATGTTGTTTTGATTTGCATTTCTCTGATGACTAGTGATGATGAGCATTTTTTCATATGTTTGTTGGCCTCCTGTATGTCTTCTTTCGTAAAGTATCTGTTCATATCCTTGGCCCACTTTTGAATGGGCTTGTTTGTTTCTTGTAAATCTGTTTTAGTTCTTTGTAAATTCTGGATATCGGCCCTTTGTCAGATGAGTAAACTGCAAAAATTTTTTCCCATTCTGTTGGTTGCCGATTCACTCCAATGACTGTTTCTTTTGCTGTGCAGAAGCTGTGGAGTTCGATCAGGTCCCATTTGTCTATTTTGGCTTTTGTTGTCAATGCTTTTGGTGTTTTGGTCACGAAGTCCTTGCCTACACCTATGTCTTGAATGGTTTTGCCTAGATTTTCTTCTAGGGTTTTTATGGTGTTAGGTCTTATGTTTAAGTCTTTAATCCATCTGGAGTTAACTTTAGTGTAAGGTGTCAGGAAGGGGTCCAGTTTCTGCTTTCTGCATATGGCTAGCCAGTTTTCCCAACACCATTTATTAAACAGGGAATCCTTTCCCCATTGCTTGTTTTTGTCTGGTTTGTCAAAGATCAGATGGTTGTAGATACGTTGCATTGCATCCAAGACCTCTGTTCTGTGCCATTGGTCTATATTTCTGTTTTGGTACCAGTACCATGCTGTTTTGATTACTGTAGCCTTGTAGTATAGTTTGAAGTCCGGTAGTGTGATGCCTCCCACTTTGTTCTTTTTGCTTAGAATTGACTTGGCTATGCAGGCTCTCTTTTGGTTCCATATGAAGTTTAAGGTTGTTTTTTCCAGTTCTGTGAAGAAGGTCATTGGTAGCTTGATGGGGATAGCATTGAATCTGTAAATTACTTTGGGCAGTATGGCCATTTTTATGATATTGATTCTTCCTAACCATGAACATGGAATGTTTCTCCATCTGTTTGTGTCCTCTCTTATTTTGTTGAGCAGTGGCTTGTAGTTCTCCTTGAAGAGGCCCTTTACGTTCCTTGTTAGTTGTATTCCTAGGTATTTTATTCTGTTTGTGGCAATTGTGAATGGAAGTTTCTTCTTGATTTGGCTCTCTTTAAGTCTGTTATTGGTGTATAGGAATGTGTGTGATTTTTACACATTGATTTTGTATCCTGAGACTTTACTGAAGTTGCTTATCAGTTTCAGGAGCTTTTGAGCTGAGATGATGGGGTCCTCTAGATATACAATCATGTCGTCTGCAAATAGAGAAAATTTGACTTCCTCCTTTCCTAGTTGAATATCCTTTATTCCTTTTTCTTGCCTGATTGCTCCGGCTAGAACTTCTAGTACTATATTGAACAGGAGTGGTGAGAGAGGGCATCCTTGTCTAGTGCCACATTTCAAGGGGAATGCTTCCAGTTTTAGCCCATTCAGTATGATATTGGCTGTTGGTTTGTCATAAATAGCTTTTATTATTTTGAGATATGTTCCGGCAATACCTAGCTTATTGAGGGTTTTTAGCATAAAGGGCTATTGAATTTTGTCAAAGGCCTTCTCTGCATCAATTGAGATAATCATGTGGTTTTTGTCCTTGGTTCTGTTTATGCAGTGAATTACATTTATAGACTTGCGTATGTTGAACAAGCCTTGCATCCCCGGGATGAAGCCTACTTTGTCATGGTGGATAAGCTTTTTGATGTGCTGTTGAAATCGGCTTGTCAGTATTTTATTGAAGATTTTTGCATCCATGTTCATCATGGATATTGGCCTGAAGTTTTCTTTTCTTGTTGAGTCTCTGCCGGGTTTTGGAATCAGGATGATGTTGGTCTCATAAAATGATTTGGGAAGAATTCCCTCTTTTTGTATTGTTTGGAATAGTTTCAGAAGGAATGGTACCAGCTCCTCTTTGTATGTCTGGTAGAATTCGGCTGTGAACCCATCTGGACCTGGGCTTTTTTTGGGTGGTAAGCTCTTAATGGCTGCCTCAACTTCAGACCTTGTTATGGGTCTGTTCAGGGTTTCGGATTCATCCTGGTTTAGGCTTGGGAGGAGGCAAGTGTCCAGGAATTAATCCATTTCTTCCAGGTTTACTAGTTTATGTGCATAGAGTTGTGTGTAATAATCTCTGATGATGGTTTGAATTTCTGTGGAATCTGTGGTGATATCCCCTTTATCATTTTTTATTGCATCAATTTGGTTATTCTCTCTTTCTTTTTTATTAATCTGGCTAGTGGTCTGTCTATTTTGTTGATCTTTTCAAAAAAAAACCAGTTCCTGGATTTATTGATTTTTTGAAGTTTTTTTGTGTCTCTATCTCCTTCAGTTCTGCTCTGATCTTAGCTATTTCTTGTCTTCTGCTAGACTTTGAGTTTTTTTGATCTTGCTCCTCTAGCTCTTTCAGTTTTGATGCTAGGGTGTCAATTTTTGATCTCTCCTTGCTTCTCATGTGGGCACTTACTGCTATATATTTTCCTCTAGAGACTGCTTTAAATGTGTCCCAGAGATTCTGGTAAGTTGTGTCTTCATTCTCCTTGGTTTCGTAGAACATCTTTATTTCTGTCTTCATTTCATCGTTTGTCCAGTCAACATTCAAGAGCAAGTTGTTCAGGTTCCATGAAGCTGTGCGGTTCTGGGTTAGTTTTTGAATTCTGAGTTCTAACTTGATTGCACTGTGATCTGAGAGACTGTTTGTTATGATTTCCGTTCTTTTGCATTTGCTGAGTAGTGATTTACTCCCAATTATGTGGTCAATTTTAGAGTAGGTGTGATGTGGTGCTGAGAAGAATGTATATTCTGTGGATTTGGGGTGGAGAGTTCTGTAAATGTCTATTAGGTTTGCTTGGTCCAGGTCTGAGTTCAAGTCCTGGATATCCTTGTGAATTTCCTGCCTGGTTGATCTGTCTAATGTTGACAATGGGCTGTTAAAGTCTCCCACTATAATTGTGTGGGAGTCTAAGTCTCTTTGTAAGTCATTAAGAACTTGCCTTATGTATCTGGGTGCTCCTGTATAGGGTGCGTACATATTTAGGATCGTTAGCTCTTCTTGTTGCATTGATCCTTTTACCATTATGTAATGTCCTTCTTGTCTCTTTTGATTTTTGTTGCTTTAAAGTCTAATTTATCAGAGATGAGAATTGCAACTCCTGCTTTTTTTTTTGCTCTCCATTTGCTTGGTAAATCTTCCTCCATCCCTTTATTTTGAGCCTTTGTGTATCCTTGTGTGTGAGATGGGTTTCCAGCACACTGATGGGTTTTGGCTTTTTATCCAATTTGCCAGTCTGTGTCTTTTGATTGGGGCATTTAGTCCTTTTACATTTAGGGTTAATATTGTTATGTGTGAATTTGATACTGCCATTTTGGTGC